>NC_083240.1:20991820-21294851 GCF_032191835.1 Heteronotia binoei
TTCTGGCACACAGGCCAACCTCAGCAACAGAAGCTGTTTCAAGACTTTCACTGGAAACAGCACCCAGATGGAAGAATCTGCAACCCAGAACACATTTCCTTGGCTGCCCGGCCATTACTGTTTTCCAGGACAGGAGAGAAATTTGCTCAGAGCAAACTGACCCCCTCAATATCTTAGTCTGCCTCAAAAGGAGGCTCTGACCTGGAAGGGAAAGAGTTGCACAGATGAGACCGCAACCTATATGGTGGTCAAATGAGACTCTGTGGCATAGTGATCCTAACCTGTCATACACAAGTGAAGCGTACACTCACTTCCCCAGGGATTAGCCACCGTTAGCTTCTCTCTCAGTGCCAGTTCCAGGTTGGGGGATTCCTGGAGATCTGGGAGTAGAGCCTGGGATGGGGAAAGAGCTCAGCAGGGCAGAATGCCACAGAGTCCAACTTCCAAAGCAACCATTTTGTCCAGGGAAGTTGATCTCTGTCATCTAGCAATGAACCCAGGCCCCATCAGGAGCTTGGCAACCCTATTCCCCACCCCTCTGGCTCTGCAGTTACGGGAAAGGGCTTCTCCAACCCTGAGCCATTTCTCTTTTTCACCCTTTCTCACCTGCTGGACGGTGGGATCACTTCCTCGGTTCGTCAGGCGGCTCAAGATACTCCGTTCAGACATCTGCAGGCGAGCGGCGACAGGCGGGATCCGGGACAACATGGAGGGCAAGCGAGTCACATCCGCTTTCATGTCACTCAGCAGCTCTTCCAGCTGGTTTAGGACTGTGACGCAAAATGCAACAGTTAGGTGCAAAATCCAGGGCTGAGAAAACCAGGATTCTGCTAGGGCTTGTAGCCATTTTGTAAAAGGGGTTGATTTGTAGGATCTCTCTTTGTGCTGCTGGTTTTACTCTTCTTCTCCTCACAGAGAGGAGCAAGCAGCTCTGCAGGGGCTGCCCAATGGGGATGTTAGTCTGGTTTTGGTTATGTCATCAGCCATCACCTATGCACTTTTGCAACCTACAGGGCCAGAAACTTGCTTTTTTTTTAAAAAAAAGCTACACATTCTTAGGGAAGCTAAATCTTGAAGGCACTGCCATGCTGCATGGTATATGTGCATGCTGTTGGGACAAGCAGGGAGAAAGAGAGAGAGAGGCCCTGGTGATATCCAGTGGAGCTGGGACAGGGTTCACTAAGAAACAAGCAGAAAAGGAGCAGATGGGTTCAGGGATTTGTGGGGTCTGAGCTTAAACAAAAATCAGTAATAAAATCAAAAGTCTAAAACAAGTAGATTACCAGGTCTGTGTTGGAAAATACCTGGAGACTTTGGGGGTGGATCCAGGAGAGGGCGGGGTTTGAGGAGGGGTCTCAGCATGGGACAATGCCCTAGAGTCCACTCTCCCAAGCAGCCATTTTCTCCAGGGGAGCTGATCTCTGCCAGCTGGAGATCAGTAGGAAAAGCGGGAGATCTCCAGGCCCCACCTGGAGGCTGGCAACCCTAAAAAGAAGCTGTCTAGATAAGAACAGGTAGGATTCGCAAAGGCTTTGTTCTCACAATGGCTGGAATAGAAACACAAACACTCGAGAGCTGTCCCTCCATAAGCAACCCACCACTTCCTTGCACACAAACTGATCACTGCCCTTCAGTCCCACAGAGAAAAGCTAGGGATAGAGTTGCAAAACTGCACCAACTGCTAGACGCCTGTGGCCTAATCCCCACTGATATTGTTCCCATTAGGAGAGCCACAGAGATTGGTATACCAAACACAGGGGGGGTGGAATTTCTCTACCCTTGCAGAGCCTTGCAGAGGGCAAGCCCAAAATACCGAAACCATCTAACTAAAATCTACAAAGAAATTCTAGTAGAGAGTTTACAGACTCTATTCTAGCAGGAGAGCCAGTGGGGTGTAAGTTTAGAATGTTGGATTTAGAATCTGGAAGACTCCGGTTCAAATCCTCCACCGTGCTATGGAGGCTGACCTTGGGCTCTAACCTACTTCACATAGTTGGTGTGAGAATAAAATGGAAGAGCGGAGAATGATAGAAGAAGAATTGCAGATTTATACCCCACCCTTCTCTCTGAATCAGAGACTCAGAGCAGCTTACAATCTCCTTTATCTTCTTCCCCCACAACAGACACCCTATGAGGTGGGTGAGGCTGAGAGGGCTCTCACAGCAGCTGCCCTTTCAAGGACAGCCTCTGCGATAGCTATGGCTAACCCAAGGACATTCCAGCAGGTGCAAGTGGAGGAGGGGGGAATCGAACCCGGTTCTCCCAGATAAGAGTCTATGCCCTTAAGCACTACCCCAAAGCCACTTTGGGTCACTACTGGGGAGAAAAGGGGGGTATAAATAAAGTAAATATGTACTAGAGAAGAAAAGGGATTCTCCACTGCAATGGCAGGGAGTTCCACCATCTCTTCGCATTCCAAGAGCTCTCTGTCTTCTCTGCCAGCGCTAACCCAGCAGAAGGACAGCATCAGAGCCAAGACAGCCCCAGCTGGGAAGGACAAACCTTTATGAAGGACGGCATTGGCAGGCTTGTTTCCAGCAAGAGATTCTTTGGAGAGGTGCTGGTGGCTCTCGGCAAGGCACTCCACTTCGGCCAGGCGGGCGTTCAGAGCCATGGCCGGGTGATTGGGCTCTTGGGTCATGTTGAGGTATGCGGCCCTGCGCAGCTGCTCCTCGATCACCAACGCCTGCTCCAGCAGCTGGGACCAAAGGCAAAGAGGAGAGGGGTTGCAGGCGGGCTGATGGCACTCAGGCTTACCAGGCTATTCTACGAAAGGGGTAATATTTTGCTGCTCCCTTCCAGAGATAACAGCAAACTCCACAAGGATCTTAATCAGGGAATCATAGAATTGGAAGGGACCTCCGGAGTCATCTAGTCCAACCCCCTGCATAATGTAGGACATTCACATGTACCTCCCCCCCCCCACATGCATACACATCTGGTCTGACTTCAACTCCCCAGAGACTGGTTTCAGACTGGACTGTGAGCCATCGGGCACCCGAGCCCAGCCCCAAACAAATCTAGATTGTACTTTGGGGGGCATCCATTGTGGTGGTGGTGGAAACTAACATCAAGTTGCAACCAATTTATGGTGACTAAATAGGGGGTTCAAGGCAAGAGACGAACAGAGGTGGTTTGCCATTGCCTGCCTCTGCGTAACAACCCTGGACTTTCCTTGGGGGTCCCCTGTCCTAACATTAGCCAGGGCCAACCCTGCTGAGCTTCCAAGATCAGATCAGGTTAGCTTGAGCCTCTTCCAGGTCAGGGCAGAAATGACAGAAAAGGCAATGATAGAAGTGAACAGTTGCCAGTAAACCAAGTGTAATCTGCCAGTGCACTAAAAAGATTGCTCAGGGTGTTCTTGTCTATATTTGCGACTTATCCACTAACTTGTGTGTGTCACTTCCTAACAAAGGACTCACAGCAATCAGGGTTTGGGTTGCTTAACTTTCAGCTTCCACTTGCCAATTATCAGTAATGTTAAGTTATATGCTTTCAGTTAGGCAAATTATTTTTTTCCCCTTTGTTGCTCTCTTGCTCTGAATGTTGAGGCTGTTTGGCTCTTTAATGATAAAAGTTTGCTGACCTTTCCTCTTCCAAAGGCTCAGGCTTTACAGAAGCAGACATGCAGCTAAGCATATGCGCAAAGGCCCCAGAGAATCAGGATTTATCAAGAGGGACAATCCTCAGTTAAGAAACTGAAGCATGTGAAACATATTTCCAAACCTATTTCTGTTCTGGCAAGGATGTCAGATTCAGCATTTGTATAATTTGCTCTCTGCAAGAATGTATCTTTTGGTCAGAAAGAAAGGCCCCTTTGCAAGGCCACTCAGCTTTCTCCAACAAACCTGTGAGATTAAAAGCCGCCCTGAGCTCCCCCCAAGCTTGCTTATCGCCTGTGACTCAGCAGTTTCCAACAGCTGTGATCCCTCAAAAGCAACTTGGAGCTACCCTTTGCCTAACAGCAGATTTCAATGAGTCACCTGAGGCTCAGAGCTTCTGAAATCATGCCACCCTTACTACTGGCAATCAATAAGGCAGGACAATGTTCCAAACTGATGGGTAATAAACACGGTCAGGGCTGAGGAACAAGAGGTCCTTCTTCTGACAACACATGATTGCCTTATGGATCTTGCTGTTACTGGCTTAGACAGCATTAAAACGGGGATTAGAAACACTCAGAAAACAGGATCTGAATAGCAAAAGGGACAGTGATTAAATGGAACCTCCATACAGAGCAGGTACCTCTAAAAAACACTTCCTGGGAGACACGCAATAGGGGAGGGAGCTGTCACCTTAGAATCAGTTGGAAGGGACCTCCCAGGGCCATCTTGTCCAACCCCCTGCACAATGCAGGAAACTCACAAATACCTGCCCCTAGATTCACAGGATCTTCATTGCTGTCAGATGGCCATCTAGCCTCTGTTTAAAAAACTCCAAGGAAGGAGAGCCCACCACCTCCCAACGAAGCCTGTTCCACTGAGGAACTGCACCAATTGTCAGGAAGTTCTTCCTAATGTTGAGCTGGAAACTCACAACGTTCATAGGATTCTTGTGGGGAAATCTGACCAGCCACTGACAGGAGGCTGGACTAGACAGACAATCCCAGCCCTTCAGATCTAGTCATATCAGTGTGCATTCCCCAAAGAAATGACAGATGCTACGGAAGTCAGGTTGCCAACTCTGGCTTAGGGAAATTCCTGGAGATTTGGGGATAGTGCAGGGGAAGGACAGAGCCTGAAGGGGAGAGGGAGCTCAGCGGGGAGGTGATGCCACTCCAGGATCCCTGAGGCTGCCATTTCCTCCTCAGCACTGATCTCTGTAGTGTGAAAAACAGCTGACATTCCAGAAGAAAACCCCAGGTTCCAACTTGAGGCTGGCAACCCTATATGGAGAGTGCAGGCCACCTGGTTATTTAAACAGTTGACTTAAAACCCAGGCTTTTATGTAGCAGGAACTCCTTTGCATATTAGACCACACGCCCCTGATGCAGCCAATCCTCCAAGAGCTTACAGGGCTCTTAGTACAGGGCCTACTGTAAGCTCCAGGACTAGAGACATCAGGGGTGTGTGGCCTAATTTGCAAAGGAGTTCCTGCTACAAAAAAAGCCCAGCTTAAAACCATCTTGATTTCAATTGGTCCATTTTCTGCACATGACAAAGCCTCCGTGGATTTCACCAGTCCTCTTTTTAAAAACCCAACTAAGGCTGGAACTCCTCCCTAGGTAGGTGAGGCATTTTCAGTGGACATCACGCACCATCACTCACACAAGCCCAAGAAACTCACCTTGAATCGCCGCGCCAGGAACTTGTTCTTCATCTCCAGGTAGTTGCCCTTGTGGATCTCGGACTTGAAGGGCTCGTTGAGGATGACGTAATGAGGGTCGTTCTGGATGTCTTGCCAGCGAGCGTAGCCGTGGCTGAGGGCCACATCCAGCGTTAAGGGAAACCACAGAGGCCTCGTCAAGAAAACGTATAAAATGAAAGATAAAGTTTCACAAAGGGATCTCCAAGGGTCATCGAATCCAAAACTCCTGTTTATTTTGAATGGCCTTTGGAGTAGTTACGGGCTTGATTGGATTTGCCTTTAAATTGATTTTTACTCTTTGGAACGGGATGGCTGATGTGCACAAGGGAAACTATGAGAGCAGCGATGTGCTAATAGGTAAGGGGAAGAGCCCGGATTCAGTGGTAGAGCAGTAGACCTTCCCGCGCAGAAGGTCCCAGGTTCAGTCCTCAACAGCCCCAGTGGAAAGGATCAGGTAGGAGTGGTGCAAAAGATCTTCACCTGAGACTCTGGAGAGCTGCTGCCAGTCTGAGTAGACTATACTGACCCTTGACAGACCAAGAGTCTGACTCAACATAAAACAACATGGAGTGTTCACAAATCCACCCATCACAAAAGGGCTTCCAAATAATCCATAGAAACACAGCGCTATTTGAAAACACATGATGCATGGGAAAATATGGACATGGTTTGATATCTCCAAAGCTGCTTGTCAGACTTGGCTTAGCACTTAGTGGCCTAATACCAGGCAGGCCAGCCTCTATGACATCCGAGCAGATAAACCAATGCAAGGCTGTAAGACTCTGATGCTGGGAAAAACAGAAGGCAAAAGAAGGGGACGGCAAAAATGAAATGGCTGGACAGCGTTATTGAGGTAACTAACATGAATTTGAGCGGACTTTGAAGGATGGTGGAAGACAGGAGGGCCTGGCCTGACTTGGTCCATGGAGCTGCAAAGTGTCAGACTCGATCTTGCGACTGAACAACAAAAATATCTCTGCCTACAAAAAAAAAAACCCTATGGGGCCATCAAATCAGCTGAGCTGATGTCGAGGAGAAAGGCACGCAGGCAGGAGGGAGGGCCAGAGTATCAAGTCAAGAGATACCTTCTGAGACAATTTACAGTTCCCTACACTGATAAGTGGGAGGGAAGGCAGCACGGTATAGCCTCATTGTGTCAGATCTCAAAAGCTCAGTACCTGGAAGGAAGACTGTCAAAGAAGACTCTGCAGAGGAAGGCAATGGCAAACCACCTCTGCTTCTCTTGAAAGCCCCTTGCTGGAGTCACCATAAATCAGGGGTGACTTGACAGCACTTTACACACACATACACAAACTAATAAGCATTTGGTATCAGATACGCACATACCAGCTCCTTCAGCACAATTTAACACCATCTTGTCCCTCCCTCTGCCACTACAACAGCTAGAAATTTACTTCCCTGCTTTGGTGTATAAAGATCACCATCCATAAGGGCCACTGGTTAGTGCTGCTGCTTACCAGCCTCCTCTCCCCTCAGTGTAACTCCCCATTAACAGAACTAAGGATACGTGACAATTCCTGCCAGGAGCCAGTAATCATGCCTCCGGTGCCAGATGTCATAAATCTTCCCCGAGGAAACAGCCGCCCTCTCTTCATTCTGCCACAGCGTGTGCAGCTCTGCAAAGACAAACGGAAGAATGGCCACATTCAGCTATCGGGGAATACTCTATTCTTTTATTTGCAACAGTCTTCTGCCACTTTTCCGCCTAACTCAGGGCTCCCCAACGTAATGAACAGCCACGGCCATTAAAACAACTTTTGAGAACAAGTATTATAAAACTAATTAAAAACAACAATCCAACAAAACACACAAAAGCAATTAAAACACATCCACAGGAAACAGGGACAGCGAGGGAATATCAAATGAAAGGGGTAAGTCTTCACCCACTGGCAGCAGACAATAATGGAGGGGGACAGATGAATCTCCCTGGGACAGGAATGCGATAATTTTGGCACCACAAGTGAGAAGTACCTCAGGTTGCCACCCATCTGACCCAAAATAATTGCAGTGGTTGGGTAGGTTCGTATGGGAATAGCTGGCCCTTAAGATACGATGGTCCCAAGCTAAATATGGCATTAAAGCTCAATACCAGGGTCTTAAATTGGGCTTGAGAGCTAACTGAGAGCCCATGTAGGTAGAACAAGGCTGATGTGGCCCCTACAGCCCACTCCAGTTATTATTCCAACTGCAGCATTCTGTACGAGCTGCAGCCTCTAAACAATCTCCAAGGGCAACCTCACGCAGAGCACCATGCAGTAGTCTAATCTAAGTATTACCAGTGGCAGGATCCTTTTTGTCCAAGAATGGGGACAGTTGGCTCCCCAGCTGAAGCAGTACTGCCACCTTGTTACCCAATAAGAGGCTTGGATCCAGCAGTACCACCAAGCTACAAACTTGCTGCTCTGGGGGGTGAGTGACCCCACTCAGAATATCAAGGGACAATTGAATTTGAACTGACATGTTAACAGTATTCCATTTCCTCAGCATCCCAGTGGTTTCCAAAGCACACTAACCTCAGCTCAGAGGAGGATTCCTGTTGTAGTTCTACATGAGTCACTGCTCTGAACACATCTCCTAATCAGAAAGCATAGCTAAAGTAGCCAGTCATGCAGAAACATGGAATCAGAGGGACTCCTTAGAAAGTGGGTAAGCACTTCAAAAATCTTTCTGTGGGTTAAAGGGATGTGTGTTGTGGCCATCAGAAATCTGAAGAAACTCTGGCCTATGAGACCCAGAGAGGAGAGTTCTCCCAATTACCTGTGAAGCCTCCGTCCGCAATGTTGAACATGAACCGAATCCCGTTCTTGTCGTCCTTCTTCCCGTCCTCCTCCTCCTCCTTCTCCCCATTCTGCTGAGCCTCTGCTTGCCCCTTCTCTTCTGCTTTGGTGTCATCTGCTTAGCAAAGACCATGAGCATCAGAACCAAATGTGGTAAGATGGAGTTCCAGCTGCCATGACAACACCCAGAGCTAGGTCATGGCAAGAAGACCCAGCTGCCCAGGGCACAGCACACCAGGGGCTGGGGCACTGCCCGCCTTGCCACTTCCATACAGGCTTTGCAAAACAGGATCCTAGCCAGGTCATGGTAAGCATGGCCATCCATCTACCTGTTGGGCACAGCTCCCAAGAAAGCATCTCCATAACACCTGGGATGGCACTGTAGCCCCAGGTGTACATTCTGTTTTTCAACACTGATGACAGACAGACAGACGGAAGATAGATAGATAGATAGATAGATAGATAGATAGATAGATAGATAGATAGATAGATAGATAGATAGATAGATAGATAGATAGATAGATAGATAGATAGATGGATGGATGGATGGATGGATGGATGGATGGATGGATGGATGGATGGATGGATGGATGGATGGATGGATGGATGGATGGATGGATGGATGGATGGATGGATGGATGGATGGATGGATGGATGGATGGATGGATGGATGGATATTTTTAAATACACTATGATAGAGAGAGAGAGAGAGAGAGAGAGAGAGGCAGGCGGGCTGCAGAAGAGGAAGAGGAGGAGATTGGGTTTCTACCCTGCCCTTCATGCAGAGTCTCAGAGCGACTTACAAGCTCTTTTCCCTTCCTCTCCCTGCAACAGACAGCCTGTGAGATAGGTGCAATACAAAAATACAAAATATTGTGCACAAACAAACACTCTAAACTGGTGTATATAAAGTTCTATTATAATGAAATGAACAGCCTACAACAGTGGGCATACATTCATACGCCCATTTCGGTATCTTAATTTGGGCGTTTGAGAAAGAACTTGGCTGGAGTTTTCAGTTGACTTACGAGGAAGCTGCAGGAGCAGCGGAACGCAATCAAATCCGGGGTTTGCGTGAAGGCTAGAATTTGTCCTTCAGAAGTCAACAAACAACGGAGGGACTCCTGTGGAACATTATTTTTGAGTCTTTGTACTCATTTTGGAAAACTCAGTGACTGTGTGGGGTCCTCCTTGGAGTATTGTTTTGAGACTGTTGTTTTCTATTTATACTGTATGAATGTATGCCCACTGTTGTAGGCTGTTCATTTCATTATAATAGAACTTTATATACACCAGTTTAGAGTGTTTGTTTGTGCACAATATTTTGTATTTTTGTATTTCATATATTGTGCTGCCACTGTTCTTTTGCATTGTGAGATAGGTGGGGCTGACAGAGCTCTGAGAGAGCTGCTCTTGAGAGAACAGCTCTGAGAGAACTGTGACTGACCCAAGGTCACCCAGCTTGCTGCATGTGAAGGAGGAGCAGGGACTCAAACCCAGTTCTCCCAGATTAAAGTCCACTGCTCCTAACCACTACACCAAACTGGCTCTAGCAAAATATATTTGGAGAAAATGCTATATCACATTTTTATCCCATCATTCAGGGTAGCAAATACTGTACCTTCCCCTCCATTGGGTCCTCACAATAACCCTATGAGGTAGGTTAAGCTGAGATTTAGACCAGTCCAAGGTCACCTAGTGAACTTCCGTGATAGAGTGGGGATTCAAAGCTGGGTCTCCCAGGTCCTAGTCTGACACTGTAACCACCAGACACCAGTGTCTTGCATTATATTGCACAGCTGTAAGTTGCTCTGAGCCAATGGGACAGAACAAGAGGATCAACCCAATGAGTAAATAAATAATTTCCCCCCAGCTGGTTTTACAGTCACATGTAGGAACTCTAAAGATTGTCATTTTGATTCAAAAGCTGAAGAGGGCAAGAACTAGAGAAGAGAGCAGATTTGTTGTCATGGAGGCTGTTGAATGTTTGTCCGAGCTGCAGTTAGTTTCCAGCCTAAATCCAGGTGTGTCTGACCCCCCCCCCCACCCACTCCCAATTATCCCCCAGAATGGTTTGCCATTGCAGTTCACTGCCACATGGTGTGGGGGACATATTAGCCTGCAGTGAGAAAAAGGTCAGTTCGCACAAAGCTCTGTGGCCAACAGGGTAGCAAAAAAACCATGTTGTGTCCTTGGACAACTTTTAATAAGAAGATGGGTGTTAACTGTGTAGCGAGAGAAGGAATTAGAGCTGAAAGAAAATTTTAGAAATTGAAGAAAAAACAAACTCAAGAATATTGCTCTGATAAAAGGAAAGGGCTTGTCTGGAAAGAGATGAAAATGGTCCTGGTCTTTCACTCAGGAGAACGTATTGGTCCAGACAAGGCAAGGTAAGAGGGCAGATATTCTTAGTACACAGTCTAGGTAGAAAATGACTTTCAGGGCTGGAGAAAAGACTTTTACCTGGCTTGGAGTCTTTACCACCCCCTTTACAGGGGCTAGCATTTAATTCCGGCTTTTCTGCAGTCTTCTCATTCTCTTGTGAGGCCTCATCTGCAAGAGCTGGGAGGGAGGATGTAGAGCAAAAGCAAAGTGGGCATATTAAGCTAGAGGGAAAAGTTTTACATCCTTGCACTGTAGGCTCACAACAATCTTTTGAGGTAGGCTAAGCTTAGAGTGACCATCTTAAGTTCAACTACTGAGCTCCATGGCTAGCAGGGATATGGGCCTGCGTACTGCCAACCTATCCAACTCTCTAATTATTACCAATAGCCTTGATTTATCTGTTATTCATATGAATCCGCAAAAAAAACAAAATCAGGATTTTTAAAATTATTATTCATATGTATTGGACCCCAAAAATATCGCATCTCCCAATATTCTTGAATCCAAATACTGATATGGTATTTGGATTCAGGATTTTTCAGGAAGCCAGATTTTTTTTTTTGCTCCATTATACCCTATGGTTATAGTTAATTATAACCTATAGGGTAGGAATGGGGAATCAATCCTGGGGTATTGGAGGGTCTGGGGGGCTGTTTCTTAAGACAGAAGCATCAGATTTGCAGCATAGCTCAAAAGGTGCCTCTCCTCAAAAGAACCTTCAAGTTTCAAAAAGATTAGACCAATTCTATGGGCCCCCAAAGAATGTGTTCCCATCCTCCATTGTTTGATGTTAACAAAGGTTGATGCTAATATTTTTAAGTTCAATTTATCATGAATTTTCAATCAAATGTATGTTCCACTGTGTCAGGTCTACCCAAGCTATAGGCAGACCCCAAATCCCTTCCAATCCCACACCTCCAGCCTCCCAAAGGCTGCTCAGTTCCAGAGCAAATTAGATCCTGACCTTTACTGGGCTGTTCCAACTGAGGTTCTGCCTTCTCTCCCTCTTCAGTGTTTTCCTCTCCTGATTTGGCTTGGCTCTCGGCATCATCTTCCCTTTCCTCATTTTCAGTCTTCTCTCCACCGGTTAGCACCTTGAGGCAAAGCACAGTTTTGTTTGCTCCAGGCGAAACAGAAACAAGTGTGGGTCACCATAAATTAGCTCTCCCACATTCCTAAAAGCAGTGGTACATCTTCTGTTCCCTGAACTAAAAACAGGAGGTGAAGCAAAACAGCATGTTGCCAAGCAGAGACTTGGGGCGGCTGCTAGTTTCTCTCAGTCTCACAGGGGTCCAATCAGAAGGAACACGGAAGCCTACTGCAAGCCCGTTCCTTTACAGTGGCTACTAGCCATGGTGACTAAAGAGAAGCTTCATATACAAAGATAGTAGGCTTTGGAATACCAGCATAGCTGTAACATCAGGAAAAGGCCTCGGCCTTTCTGCTCTGTTTGTTGGCACTGCAGTGCAATTGGTTGGCCGCTCTGTGAAACAGGATGCTGGAGTAGATGGACCCCTGGTCTGATCCAGTAGGGCTCCATCCTATGTCTGTGAAAAGTTATGATTTCACATTTTAGGCCACACCTCCATCGGAAAGCTATAGCTGGAACATTTGAGTTCTACATTCACTTTGTGTGTGTGTCTGTGTGTGCGCGCCTGCATGCGCGTGCTCTGGAACAGTGGAGCAAGACTTGAGAATGTAATGTTATCGTTCATGGAGAGATCGAGGCAGCATTCTTCCACTTGCAGCATGCAGACCCCCTAATCCTCTGATGCTGAAAAGAAAGTTACTTTTAGGAATCCACATTTGTTTTGCAATTTCAAAACTATTTTAAATGCAGAGTTTAAAAGTCTGAGAGAGTTTTTAAGCCGAAGTAAAACTTTCCTTTGACTCTCCTTGCCAGGAGCTGATGGCCAGGAGGAGAATGAGATTCTTGTCCCAGCTAGCAGAAACAAACCATCAGCACAAGCCTTACCTGACCATCCCGAGGCTTTTTCACCTTCTCTTCCACTTGTTCCTTCTCCTCAGGAATTCCAAGGTGCACCTCCCCCTTTTCTGAAACAAGAGTTGAGGGTGGAGATACAAAAAATTGGTAGTATAGAAAACCATTGTGCAGGAATTCATGATCAGGCCTTGTAAGGAAGGGACAAATTGAAGGACATTTTATGGTTATTGTTAATTGTCAGAGATAACAAGAGGATGCTAGGTGTTGAGGAGGAGGAGAGTGGATTTATACCCCACCTTTCACTCCCCAAAGGAGTCTCAGAGTGGGTTACAATCTCCTTCCCTTCCTCTCCCCACCACAGACACCCTGTGAGGCAGGTGGGGCTGAGGGAGTTGAGAGAGCTGTGACTGGCCCAAGGTCATCCAGCTGGCTGCATGTGGAGGAAGAATGGGGAATCCAACCCAGTTCTCCAGATCAGAGGCCACTGCTCTTAACCATAACACCAAAAACAGTTTTATGCAAGGTAATGCCAGGGAGCAGCGTGTCCTCTACACTGCTCAAGACAAGGATGGCCACCTTCTTTCTTGGTGGATGAGAGGCAATCTATTGTCCAGACAGCTCTGGGGGAAGGGAAGAGTGCTTGATACAGTCTATGCCGCATTATCCTCCAGGAGCCAATTGTTTAATGGTGGCCCAACCTCTCCTCCTCTCCCCAGCTGTCTTTTTAACTTTTGGGTTTCAATAAAATAGCATTTTATTTCAGCGAGTGAATGAAAAATTACAGTTCTGAGATACTAGTAGGGGAGGCCTTAATGACCCCCAATCTGCTTTGACCCAAAAGCTGCTTTATGTTAACGCAGCAGTTAAAGCAATGAAGTGCCAGTACTTTTGTTTATTCATACTTCCAGGTTTGAGCTGGGGAGGTGGGGGAATCAGGGCTTTGTTTGTAGCAAGAACTCCTTTGCCTATTAGGCCACACACCCCTGATGTAGCCAATCCTCCTGGAGCTTACAGTAGGCCCTGTAAAAAGAGCCCTGTAAACTCTTGGAGGATTGGCTACATCAGGGGGTTGTGTGTGGCCTAATAGGCAAAGGAATTCCTGCTACAAAAAAAGCCCTGAGGGAAGAAAAGAATGAAGGTATCTAGGGTTCCTGAGACCCCGCAGGGATTTACACTGTGGATCTTACATTATTCCCCATTGTATCAGCAGACTACAAAAGAAAATCATGAATACAAGTTCATTACCTTACATGGCACGAGAATCATTGTCAAACGCATTTCATACCCATGATTATCCTGACCTGGATGACCCAGGCTAGCCCGGTCTTGAAAACTAAGCAGGGTCAGCCCTGCTTAGTACTTAGATGAGAGCCCACCAATGAAGCCCAGGGTTGCTACGGAGAGGCAGCCAACAGCAAACCACCTCTATTCATCTCTTGCCTTGAAAACCCTAATTCATTGCCACAAGCTGGTTGCAGCATGATACTTTCCAACACCACTGTATTTTTATATATGATTAATTTTTGTATCTCTTTCACTGTAACCCCTGGTTCTGCTACTTCAGACCACCATGACTGCCCACCTGGATCGATCTCCCTGGTTACTATGACACTTCTTGAAAGTGCAGATGTACAAATCAGCACAGTTTATTCTCACTGCAGTGTGAAATATTACATGTGGCTAACTGCTATCCAGAACTCTGCAGCAAACAAGCAGTGAGAGGTTTTACCTGGTTGTGAGGGGGGTCCCGCCGGCGCATGAGCTGGGCTGGCTGGGACCGGAGTGTTTGGGTCTGAAGAAACCACCTCACTGCCTTTCTTGATGTCTGGTCCTTCTGGGATCAGATCTGGAGTGCTGTACTTCCCATTCACAGGTTCGAACTCTTGAACCTGAAAGCGACACGGATCGAGAAGCAGGAAGAGGAGGGGTTCTTTTAGGTTGTTTCTTTCTAACATCCGCAGGCATCCATTTCACATCGTGTGGTGCACCAGGCAACCCACCCCCCAATTTAGAAAGCACAACCCTGGACAGTCATGACGTTAAACTGTTATAATACAATCTTATCACCAACGCGGCACATGAGAACAGAACGAAGATGGCAACAACAGAAGTTGTTCTGCCCCTTGAGTGCAAAACCCTTTTGCAAATAAACAATGGTCAAACAGAGCCACAGCATAAATGTCTTTGCTCGCCGACATGGATGGGTTAGGCCGGTCCAAACAGCTCAGGAGTAAGCTGGGCTGAGCAGCCTCTTGGACCTGCTTGGAGCAATAATGACTGGCAGGGGGTTTTTTTGTAGAACAAGGCCAGCAGGGACTCATTTGCATATTAGGCCACACACCCTGGAACTGTATTCCTGTGCGTTCCTGCTTATACTTTATTTGATTTATATCCCACCCTCCCCGCCAAGGCAGGCTCAGGGCGGCTCAAAAAAAGCCCTAATGATTGACATAGCCTTGCCTATGGCCTCCTCCTGGAAGCTGTCCCAGTTGAATTCAGCTCACACCCAGCCAGCAGAGCCTTGGGAGGAGACAACTGGGGGATCCAAGAGGGCCCTGTGCCACTGCCAACACCACTGGGTCTCAACCACTAAGAAAGAGTGTTCTGCCAGGAACTTTCTAGTCTTCCTCAGCTTGAGACACAAAGAGAAGACTCACTGGGACAGCAGTGGAAGTGGTTTTTGCATGCCTGGAAGTTGGCTTGCCATTTTGGTATGTCTAGAGGAAAGTACCAAACGAAGTCAGAAGAAAAAAAAGAAGAGTTGGATTCATACCCTACCCTTTATTCGGAGTCTCTGAGTGGCTTCCAATCTCCTTTCCCTTCCTGTCCCCACAACAGTCACTCGGAGAGTTTGGCGGGGCTGAGAGAACTGCTCTTGAGAGAACAGCTCTGAGAGAACTTGTGACTGACCCAAGGTCACCCAGCAGCTGCATGTGGAGGAGTGGGGAATCAAACCCGGTTTTCCCAGATTAGAGTCCACACTCTTAACCACTACATCAAACTAGGCAGATCCAGATCTGGCAAGCCAGGTCTCCCCTAAACCACTGCACTTTGGCGCTCATTGTGCAAGTTTTTTCCATCACACCAGTTACCCCATACAATCCTGCCCTGGCAGTTTTTCAACATGGGGTTCCAAATATGTGTAAGACGTTGTGGGGAAAGTGATGGAGGAGGCTTGCAGGAGCAAAATGGTGGACCTGGGCAGGGTTCAGCATTTTCCCCTCTGTGCAATACTATCAGCCTACCTTCCTTACCACACCTGGTAGCTAT
Source organism: Heteronotia binoei (assembly GCF_032191835.1). NCBI lineage: Eukaryota > Metazoa > Chordata > Lepidosauria > Squamata > Gekkonidae > Heteronotia > Heteronotia binoei. The sequence goes on from NC_083240.1 coordinate 21,007,526, forward strand.
TTTGGCAGAGATCTGCTACCAGTCTGAGTGGACACTATTAATCTTGATGGACTGATAGGCTGGTTTCACGCACTTAAGGCAGATTTCACACACGTGTTTACTGAACTTCACATCGCCCCCAATGCTGCCTGAAGAGAGTGCCACATACCTGGAGAGCCACAAGGAAAGTTCTACTCACCCACCTTCTTCCTTACTAATGACATCACACCGATGCGTGTCAGAACGTGCTGGCGAGACAGCCCCTCACGAGGGACACCATCGGCAAAAGTCTCAGCGCCGTCAGCCCCAGGTTCACACAAGTGTCTCATGAACAGGGACACATATGCCCTAGGAGCAGGGAGAAAACAACAAGGATGACTCAAACTTTCTTTGGAGGCCCAGAGAAAGACAGAAGAAGCAACAGCTGATGCCAACAATGTCTTAAAAGGGGAATCACACAAATTCAACCTCAAAGTTGATTGTGTGGAAAGGGGGAACAATAAAAGAAAAAGCAATCATAGCAGTTCTCTGCCCCAATTGGTTTACCATCTGGACTTTGATTGTGGAGGGGTTACCCCAAAAGGAAAGGGAAGGCAATAATAAGAAGTGAGAGATGAGATATGATGATGACGACGACAATGACGATATTGGATTCATATCCCACCCTATACTCTGAATCTCAGAGTGGTCACAATCTCTTTTACCTTCTCCTCCCAAAACAGACACCTGTGAAGTAGGTGGAGATGAGAAGGCTCTTACAGCAGCTGCCCTTTCAAGGACAACTCCTATGAGAGCTATGGCCAACCCAAGGCCATTCCAACAGGTGCAGGTGGAGAAGTGGGGAATCAAACCCAGATCTCCCAGATAAGAGTCCACACACTTAACTTCTGCACCAAACTGGTTTTCTAGAGGGGTGCAAACAAGGAAAAATATACATAATGTATACACGTTTCAAGGAGTTTGTTCAGCCAATGGCTGGTAGGGAAAAGCAGGCAATTACCCAGCAAAAATGGTGCAGATTTAGCATGCGCAACAAGATTTCCTACTCTGGCGTATGTCTGAATTAATTGCAACCACGGAGGGTCAAATCCATTCCATCCTACAGTCCCGTTTGGTTTGTGGCAGATGCAAGGCAAGTTGGGGAGGACAGGATAGCAGGGAACAAGCCGTTACCTGAACTCCTTCTCACTTTTTCCACGGAGGTCCCTCACGAGCCAGTGGGAGTTGAACGCATCCTGGGGGGGCATTCCCCAGCGCATAATGGCATTCAGGAAGGCTTTCCGCTGTCGGGCATTGAACCCCAGCACCTGCAAGAGAGGCGGGAAGGGACGATGCAACAGAAAACACGTTATGCATCCTCTGCATTCCATTCACATGCCCAGAACCTCAGATCCACAGCACCTTGTGGCAGCTGGGAACCTCATGGAATTGCCAGAAAGAAATTGGACACACACTTTGAGGTCCTCAAGAGCTGCTGAGACCAAGACTTACCTCAATGTTCCCACCGACTCTTGCCAGTAACGGTGGGAGGGGCTTGTCCCTGTCACTCTTCAGCTGTCTCCGGGACTGCCTCCGGCCACCTGGAGGGCATTGGAGAAAGCCAACATCAACAGACTGAGGTTCCTTTGCAAAAAGTCAGCTGTAGCCAGTGGCTTAGACAGTTTGAAAGAGATTAGACCAAAGTACGAGGAAGTGGTTTATCAATATGCTCTTCAGTGTGTTAGTTAAATGAAAGCGTCCATGATGAGATGGGTGACATAAAACACTAGGGATGAATAATGATGAAGTTTATTTACTTGTTTGCAAAATGTATATTTGAACCTCTGACCCAAACAGGGCTGCCATGGCAGCTAACCACTAGAAATGGAATGGTATGTGCTTTCCTGTGCTGTGTGCTGCAACTACCAGTGTTATGAACAGAGTGTGGATATGTGTGAAGACGTGAAGGTGATTCTTATTATCCTCTAATAAGGGAAGAAGAACAAAAGAAGATATTGGATTTATATCCCGCCTTATGCTCTGAATCTCAGAGTCTCAGAGTGGCTCACAATCTCCTTTATCTTCCTCCTCCCCACAACAGACCTGTGAGGTGGGTGGGGCTGAGAGGGCTCTCACAGCAGCTGCCCTTTCCAGGACAACCTCTGCCAGAGCTATGGCTGACCCAAGGCCACTCCAGCAGCTGCAAGGGGAGGAGTGGGGAATCAAACCTGGTTCTCCCAGATAAGAGTCCGCACACTTAACCACTACACCAAACTTTGGCTGCTTGGGTAACACACTTTCAATGCACTCTAGCAGTTGTTGTCAAGTGGGTTTTCCTGTTTTACTGCAAAGAACTACTAAAGTGCAACAAAAGTTCCTTATCCAACATGCATAAAAAGTAGCAAATGTGACACAGTCTGGATGTATACATTGTGGATTTCTGCCACAGAAACCAGAGAGAGAGAATGGCTGTGTATCTCCAAGTAGCAGAAGGATCAGCATGTTTCATGTGTGCACAGCAGCCAAGAGGACAATGGGCTGGACACACTCTCTAGCAGAGGCACTTTCATCCAGTGGAAAGCATCTTCCCCTGATGCAAGACACTCACAAGAGCATCACGTGTTACAGGAAGGTTCCTTCCATGGGAGGAAAACACTTGTTTACTTCACCTTTCTCCCCAATGGGCATCCAGAGCAGCTTCTATTATTCTCCTCTACTTCATTTTACCTCCACAACAAGCCTGAGAGGTAGGTTAGGCTAAGAGTGAGTGACTGGCCCAAGGTCACCCAGTAAGCTTCCATGGCAGTGTGGAGATTCAAAGTTGGGTCTCCTAGGTCTGACATTCTAACCACCACACCCAGGGCTTTTTTTTTTGTAGCAGAAACTCCTTTGCATATTGGGCTACACCCCCCTGATGTAGCCAATCCTCCTGGAGCTTACAGTAGGCCCTGTAAGAAGACCCCTGTAAGCTTTTGGAGGATTGGCTATATCAGGGGGTGTAGCCGAATATGCAAAGGAGTTTTTGCTACAAAAAAAGCCCTGATTTATACCACATCAGCTCTCCACAGAACTCATTCTGATACTAGAATGAATCTTTGAGATACATCCAACCACACAGTTACAGGGAGAATAGCCTTGTGCTTCCTGAATTTCTACAGCCTGAACTCAACCCATCAAGAGAGTAATAAACCCCAGACTCACTCTGACCTTCCGGCCTCTCCTCAAAGTCTTCGTCCTCATCTTCGGAGCCAATAGAATACTCTGACTGGTTGTCGGACAGCTCATCCTGCCACTCTGCAGAGAAAAAGGAGGACATGGAAGGCTCAATGGGGAAAGAAGAGATCCACCATGGTATGAATTAGGGCCTAACCTCACATTTCCTCCCAGGTCTGCCACAGGTCCAGTCAGATCAGATGTCCATGGGGAGATGCACGTTCAGAGCCACTTTTGTAAACTTAGTTCCCAGGTGTGGGAGAGCTCAATTTGGACTGGGCTATGTAGGTGGCGAGTTGGGCCTCTCCCCTCACTTCCATCTTCCCAAGCTGCAATGGCTCCAGGGAACAGCTGTTTGCCCAATGGGAAAACCCACATTTACAGATAGACTACCCATAAGTTTCCCCAAGTGGGGCAAATGGCAGTTTTCCTGGGACAGACTTGCAAATAGGTTACTGGCCCATAAAAGTTTTTGACTAGCCCACCTTTCCATAACGTGGTTTATAGCAACAGTCTGAAAGAAAAAGACCAACTATAACATTCAAAGGTTTCCTAGCTTGGTTGACTGCAGGCAATTCACACTCATCTTAGGCGACCAGGCAAGACTCTGCATCCGAAAAATTCAGATAGGAGAAAAATTCAGCTGCCTTTTACAATCAACAGAATATTTTCTCCCATGCAAGGAGGGAAGCTCATAACCACTAGGCAACTGCCAGCTTCAAGAGCCCTGCTCATTTAGCTGAGCTATTAAGATTTAAGGGTATATAATTCTTCCTACTGGTAAGATAATGCTACAGATTTGAAGGTATCGTTTTGGAATCCAAGGATATCTTAATGTTTGTTTTCTACTGCCCTCCACTTTGAGGACTCATTGGAATTGAATAATGAGTACAGATCCTAGAACAGGAGCAGCCAAACTGTGGTTTGGGAGCCACATGTGGCTCTTTCACACATATTGTGTGGCTTTTAAAGCCCCCACCACCCTGTTGGCCAGATTGGAGAAGGCATTTCTCTCTTTAAATCACTTCTACAAGCCAGCTGGAAGCTTGAAGAATGCATTTAAAGTTGCTTTCTTTCCACCTCTCCCTTCCCTATTTTCCTTCCTTCCTTCCGGCTCTCAAACATCCCAGATTCATGTCTTGCAGCTCTCAACCATCTGACGTTTATTCTATATGGCTCTTACGTTCAGTAAGTTTGGCCACCCCTGCCCTAGAATAAAACAACAGAATAGAAAACAAGGCTATATGGAGCAGTCACTGACCACCTGTGAAACCTCCTTTCACTGGAAACACACCCAATCACAAAGATCTTGCCTATCTACACAATGGGCTTTTTAGTATCAAAAGAGTGTTTACTGGTGTAGAACAGGACCCCTGTTAGAGCAATGCCCCAACTGCCCAGCTGGGCCTGCCCGGCCACACGAAACCCCAACCTTACCTTGGTCCTCCTGCGATGCATCATTGTAGTTGACCTGCTTGCGGACTCTCTTGCCCTTCCCGAGATTACGTGCCAGATCTTCCTGCTGTTGCTCGTAATGGTGCCTCAACAGCTTCTCCCAATAATCTGGGTCCACGTTCTCCTCTTGCTTGATGATTTCACGCTCCACTTCCTCCTGCAGCCCCAAAGGACAATGGGAGGAGGTTACACCCAAGACAAGGGAAGAGCAAGGATTCTCAAAGAGGCACAGCAACCATCCTCTCCAGATGGGAATGCCCCAGCCAGGTTATAAAAGCCACATGACTCCAAACACAATGTTTATATTTACTACACTTTTTCTTTTAAATTGAAGGCTCACAGGAATAAAAGCAGGAATGTGTGTTTTGATCAGTGCTGGAGACAGATCAGTGCTGGAGACAATCCCGGTTACTGCCATGACTTGCATGGTTGTCTCCGTAGCCCTCGGTGCAACTTGGCACCTGTTCTTTTAGGATTTCTTCTGCTTTCCTTCCGCAGAGCAGAGTATGCGGCCTCTCCCCATGGCCTCAGATCACAAGGGAAAGGGGCTTGTGTGCACCATGGCCTTTCTCCTCCTGTTGATCCCCATCATCCAGAAACCGGAGCACGCAGCCAAGTGTGTCCTCATTAACCACCATTTTAAAGAAAGCAAAGCCCCCCCACGTCCCCTCACTTCCTGGCTTCCCACAAAAATCCTTCTTCTCATGGGAGGTCAGGAGACATTCTAGATCCACTTCTAGGAGCCGCACCTCTCCCAGAAACCCCTGCTTAGCTGCTGCAGCTGCCCTGTAAATGCCTTCTCCCAGAGTAACTACCAATCAGGGATAAGTAAGCCTTCATCCCCAGACATCCTCAAATCTTTTGTGGAAGAAGCTTTCGTGACCCTGACCTGGATGGCCCAAGCTAGCCTGATCTTATCAGATTTCAGAAGCAGGGTCAGCCCTGGTTCATACATGGATGGAAGACCACCAAGGTGCTACACAACAGCAGGCCATGTCAAACCGCTACTGTTCATCTCTTGCCAGGGAAACCCCACAGGGGTCACTATGTGTCAACTGCACTTTCCACCACCAAGCTTTCCTGAGCTGACGCTCATTTGCTTTAGATGCCCTCAAACTCTCTGTCATTTTTAAGAGGGACTAAAACAGAGCTTCTGGAATTGACACAACACACTGTACATGTCTCATTGCTGCCCGTGCAATATCAACGTTCACCTCTGCAGTGAGTTTGCTTCTATTGCTTCTAAAATACTTACCTGTGAGAAGGCATGCTCCAAAATGCAACCAGAAGTTTAGTAAAAGCAGAGAAGATTCCTGCACCTAAGTTTGCTCACCATTACTGGTGATAGCTTCAAGAAGGGATTGGATAAACATATGGTGCAGAGGTCGCTCAGTGACTATTAGCCACATGGTATAGATGGAACTCTCTGTCTGGGGCAAGCAATGCTCTGTATTCTTGGTGCTTGGGGGGGCAACTAGAGGACCTCCTGATGGCACCTGGTTTTTTAGCCACGGTGTGACACAGGGTGTTGGACTGGATGGGCCATTGCCTTGATCCAGCATGGCTTCTCTTATGTTCTTAATACCCTACAAAGCGTGCAAAACCAGTGCAAGCACTGAGCATGTGTTCTGCATGTGTTCGCTAGAACGTGCAACACAAAAACAGGGTTCCTTGGCTTCCATGTAGAAAGGATTCTGTGAAGACTGAAAGTTTGATAGCCATTGGACTATGGAGTGCTGTTCTGTAGATGAATTTTACCACAGCTGGTGGTTAGTAAATTCATTTGTGTAGTTCATTTTTGCCATATTGGCTGTAAAAAGAAAATGATGGTGTTGGTACTGTCAATTCTAGTGCATCATAAGCTACCTCAAGATGTGAAGAGGAACATTTAATATTTTTTTAAAACTGAGGAGACCAAAGGAAATCCATTATGCTGGGCACATTACCACACCGTCCTCTTCTCTCACAACATACTGGGCCACTTTAAAAGAGCTGAGATACTCGTTCATGTTCTGGAGCTCGGTGTCGTCGGTGGCATCCTGGTTGCGGTCCAGCAGCTTTGAGATGGCCGCGTCGTCGTAATGGATCACGCTGCTGTCCTCCACGTCTTTGTTGTCACCTATTAGAGAAAGCAAGCTGGCTGAGGGGAAGGAACTGGACAGCAGAAAGCACACAGAGGAGCAGAGCAGCAGAGCAGCATCGATGAGGTAAACAGGCTTGCCTTTGCAGAACCAGCAAGTAAGAAAAACTAGAGCCTAGAATTTTCTTGAGGCAAAAGTGAGTCAGAGATAGCATCACCAACTCTGACTTAGAAAACAACTGGAGTTTTGGGGGTAGAGCCTGGGAAAGGAGGGTTTGGGGATAGAACGGAGCCAGTTTGGTGTAGTGGTTAAGTGTGCAGACTCTTATCTGGGAGAACCAGGTTTGATTCCCCACTCCTCCACTTGCAGCTGCCGGAATGGCCTTGTGTCAGCCATAGCTCTGGCAGAGGTTGTCCTTGAAAGGGCAGCTTCTGTAAGAGTCCTTTCAGCCCCACCCACCTCACAGGGTGTCTGTTGTAGGGGAGGAAGATAAAGGAGATTGTGAGCTGCTCTGAGCCTCGGAGTGGAGGGCGAGATATAAATCCAATATCTTCTTTTTATCAAAGTTTAATGCCATAAAGCCCACCTTCCCAGGCAGCCATTTTCTCCAGGGGAACTGATCTCCATTGCCTGGAGATCATTTCTAATTCTGGGAGATCACTAGGCCCCACCTGGAGGTTGACACTTTACATAGAGAGATGAACGCAGGGCTGATCTGGCCTCCCTCGTTATTTCTTATTCTACTTTTACTTGTGTTAGGTTAATAGAAGATGATACCTGTATTAGATAAAGAGAACCAAAACCTACTTAGAAAAATTAAATGTCAGTTTATTTATTGCTTTTTATTTTAATCAAAAGTTCCTCATTTTGTGCTTGTGGCCTAAAGTAACTGGTTCCTTACCACTGAAAGGCACTCATAATCTTCAGGGACACTGAGCTGAAGAACACTGAAAAGGAACTAGTAAATTTGTGGACCTGTTTTAATGGTTTAAATGGTTTAATGGTTTTAGATGTATTTAAATGGTTTATGAATATGTGTGTTTGATGTGTTGGTATGTTTGTGGAAGAGCACTTCATTTCGTTGCTCTCTTTTTGTTGAGAACAATGACAATAAATTCATCTATCTATCTATCTATCTATCTATCTATCTATCTATCTATCTATCTATCTATCTATCTATCTATCTATCTATCTATCTAAGATAAGGGAAGTTTGTTAAACTGCTAATTCTGTCGCTACAGGATGGGCATTGTCCTGCTCTGCCCACTTCACCCTGTCACGCTCATCACCTAGGCAAGAGCTGGGTCTGACCGTCTGACTCACCACGTCTACAGGGCAGGATGCCCACAGGAGGTTTCACAAGACATGACACACAAAGGCCAAGCATGACACCAAATCCGGAGGGAATGGAGAGCTGGGTGGCCCTCCAGCCTTTGCGAGTCACTTACCAGGTGGGGTGCCGCCATGTTTTTTCTTCATGCCAGGGGTCACCGTCACCCCTTTAGAGGCTGGAGTCTCCGTGAAAGGGGTCACAGCCTCGGGCAGTCCAATTTTCTGGGCCTGAGATATCATCCCTGAGGACAAGGGCAGCAGAAAATGAGCAGCAGTTGATACAGATTCTTACCAACAAGCACAGGACAAAAACAAATTGCCCCTTCCTCCCAACCTTGCTTCACAGCAGAGTCAAGCCCAAGCCCTCACTTAGGTGATGTGGTACTAGTCGCAGGTCTAGAACCAGAGCCCTTCATGTCCCAGACAAAAGAGTCAACCAGTTGGCCAACCCACAAGATGGATGAAAACACAAAACGGCTGCTATGGGAGGCGGAGCCAACTCTAATATTGACCCATCAGCATTTCAGGCGGAAGCTCTGTTTAACAGGATGCCTCTTTAAAATGAATATATTATTGTAAAATACCTCCTTGAGCACATACAGCTTACCTTCACAGTGAAGATCCTTGTGCTGTGGTGGCTTTTTTTTTTAAAGTCTGCACAGCCAATCAAATCCCCAACAGCCAATCAGAAGCTCTACTGGGCAAAAGCACCACTGGCCTTGCCCATTTTCTAAAAACACTTGATGGGCACCAGGAAAGGTGCCAGTTGGGGACCCCTGGCCTAGTTGATGGATTGGGATTTTCTGTTTGCTGCTCTTTCACCTCAAGTTCTCCAGAAAATGCAGACATATTCCCTCAGGGACACTGAGCTGAAGAATACACACTCCAGATCCAGTCTCAAGCCAACCATCCCCTTCCTTGCCTGTTCTTCATCCTACCACTGAACATCAGGTTTTGATCCCACCAACTCAACCTAACCCCTGAAAAGACTTGTGTCCTACTGAACCCCATGGAGACTCTTTTACACCTTCAACATCATCCTTGAAAAGCTCTTCTGTTCCAAATTTCAGGATATCATCCAGCTCTTGTTTTGTCATGGAACCAGACTTGGAGCCAAGGCCTGGACGCACCACCAGATGCGTCAACATCATCTTCCTCTTGGCCACCTGGGTGATGCGCTCCTCAACAGAGGCCCTCGTCACAAAGCGGTAGATCATCACTTTCTTGTTCTGCCCAATCCGGTGGGCTCTGCTGAATGCCTGGACAAAGAGGCAGGAAAGGCTTCAGAATAGTGGGAAAGACAAAAAAAAACTTTTCTGCCCTCCCCTGCCCCTCAAAGTAGGAAAGTTTCCTTCTCCTGCTACCAACAGATTGGCTTAACTGAGGCACCCTATCCTGTTTGCAACTCTCCTATAACCTTGCTGAGAACCAGGGCTTTTTTGTAGCAGGAACTCCTTTGCATATTAGGCCACACCTCCCTGATGTAGCCAATCCTCCAAGAGCTTACAGGGCTCTTAGTACAGGGCCTACTGTAAGCTCCAGGAGGGTTGGCTATCTCAGGGGTATGTGGCCTAATATGCAAATGAGTTCCTGCAACAAAAAAAGCCCTGAGAACCTTTCTCTTGCCTCCAGGAACCTCTTATCTAGCTACAACAGCTTTCAAGCATTCTTGGCTTTCAGAAGGGCCTCCAGAGCCTCTCCGCCTTGTTGTTGGCCCTTCACACTAACTGACTAACCACTGCACAGGACAGGATGCTGGACAAGATGGACCACTGGTCTGATCCAGCAGGGCTCTTTTTAGGTTCCTACAATACTTTCTTGCCATCTTGCCTGTCAAAGGACTCTGTGTTTGCAGAGGATTCTGGGGCATGTTCGGGGGAGGGGGGGAGGCACCGTGTCAACAAGGACTGATCTTATCCGGAAAGAACCCTGTTCTCCCAGGATACCATGAGACACAGCTCCAAAGCTACCAAGCTAGAACAGGATAACATCCTGAATGCATGAAGCTGCTTTATGCAGAGGCAACGCATTCGACAGTCACAGTCCATGTTCTCTGCCCTGATTGGCAGAGGCCCTCCAGAACCTCCAGATCTTTCATATCTCCTGATCTTCTGGCTGTACATACGAAGGGCTGAACCTGGGACCTTCTGTTTGCAAAGCAGATATAGAGCCATGGCCCCAGCTGGTCCCAATCAATGTCCTTCTTCTCCTGCCCTATCTCCATGCCTCCATTTGATTTAGAAGCAAGTGAGTCATACTCATTTTCCTCTCCTGCTGCTACAGACCATATCTTTCAGGGCTCAGTAAGTGCCAGGGCCCAGCCTCACAAACTTGTTTTCATGACTGCCCACTACACAGGATTAAAGCACAGACATTTGAGCCACACTTGAGGATCAGACACTTACTTAAAACAAAGACAAAACTGGGGATCTCACCACGGGTGTCAAACATGCGGCCCGGGGGCCGAATTAGGCCCCCAAGCAACTGGCTGTCATCTGCTTCCTTTTCCCTCTCTCCTGCTTCCTTCTGCATCACAGCTTGCTTTGCCAGGCTTAGTCAATTGCTCAGGAGCTACAGAGCAAAGCCTCTGTTTTCTTCATTCAGAGCAAGAGGTGTCAGTTATCAGAGACTGTTAAACAAAGTATTGCAGGAGTGCTAATCTTTTAAGCATGTTTTATTTTAAGTTTCTAAAAAATCTTTGCGTTTTATGACATGCTGGCCCAGCCCAACAACGTCTCATTTATGTCAGATCAGGCCCTCATAACAAATGAGTTTGACACCCCTGTATCTACACTGTGATCCTTTTATTTTGTACGTGCACATGGGAAAGTGTTGCACTGGCATGTGGAAAACCGCTTGACAGAAAATGCTCATGTTGTTCAAACGCAAATGCGTCAGGGGGTCCAGATTAAGGAGAACATGCATGCACTCAATGGCAGACATGCATCGTGTGAAGAGTCATCCTTCCCCCCAACCCTGCGCTGCATATAATAGTAGACCTTCATTCTTTGAAGCGGCCGGAGTAATTGTCTTCGCAACCAATCAGAAGCAATGAACAAATGATCATATGAGGCTCCCAGCTCATAGATGCCTTCCCCTGCCAATCTGGACATATTCAGCGTCTGCCTGAGCAGGCCATTTGGCAAATCTATGAAGTCACTGAACACAAACACCTGCCAGCTGGTCTTTTAACAGCGTTTGTAATTACTTCTTAATGGCCTCATGTACCTGGCAGATACAATGGGAAAGGGAGAATAAGGCACGTGCATTGCCTTGATATCCTTGGAGGTAAGGCTACAGGTTCCATCTTTGATCTGCCTTCCCTTTCTCCTGTCTCCTCTCTCCCTCCTCTTTTAAACCAGGTGATGCACCACTCTCCCCTGAGTTTTACGCCATCTTTTAAGTATATTGTTAGTCTGTAATATAATTTTGTAATGATATAGTAATATACTATTTTATTGTACTTATTGTATTTGTCTTAGATTGTTTTACTACATTCGAATGTATTATGATCAGGGATTTTTTGTAGCAGAAGCTCCTTTGCATATTAGGCTCCACCCCCAATGTAGCCAATTCTCCAAGAGCTTACAGTAGGCCCTGAAAGAAGAGCCCTGGAAGCTCTTGGAGGATTGGCTACAGCAGGGGGCGGGGTGGCCTGGTAGGCAAAGGAGTTCCTGCTACAAAAAAACCCCTGATTATGATGATGTGACCCACTCTGAGGCTGGACACAAGGAGAGCAGGATACAAATCTAATAAATCAAATCAAAGCAGGACAAGATTAGACAGATTAATAGCTTAGACTAGCTCAAGCTTGTCAGAGTTTAAAAGCGAAGCAGGTTGGACCCAGGTAAGTACTTGGGTGGGAATCTAAGGAAGAGAAGGGTTGCTATGCAGAGGCAGCTGATGGCAAACCACCTCTGCTTATCTCTTGCCTTCAAAGCCTCATGAGAGGCTGCCGTAACTCAGCTGCAACTCAATGGCACTTAATTATCAATGTACAATCATTTCTGTGACACGTTCAAAACAATTCCTGTGTTTACAAATCTACCCAGTTAATCAGGTGCACTTTAAAAAATCTATTAAAAGGCTTTTCACCCAACTGAAAATGCATGGCCTCAGCCTGCCTTCCACAATTGTACTACTTCACCCTGTGAAGTATGTGGAGGCTCAAGGTGAGGCCTGGAGTTCTCCTGGAATTATAACTGATCTTCTGACCACAATTATCAATTCCCCTGGAAGAAATGGCAGTTTCATAGAATCCTCCCTCTGAAGCTATGGTATCCCATGGAGTCTAGGGGAAACAAAAGTCCTAGAGTGGCATTACATTCCAGCTGAACTATCTCCCTTCCCCAAACTGCACCCTCTCGAGGAACCACCCCCAAATCACCAGGAATTTTCAATCTTGGACTCAGCAATCTTATGAGTAGACAAACGGGCTCTAAGAGATGCTGCGGATTAAAAAAGGCAGCCAAAGAGGGAATGGAGATCCCCATCAGGCCTGTCCCCAGAGAAATCTGGCTGCTCGCTCCATACAAACAGAATGCTAACCTAGACAGGCGATTATGCCCCTCGTCTCTCTCCCTTCCCCAACAGTAATTTTTTTTTAAAAAAGCAACCTTGTGATAAAGCCCCCAACAAAAAGAGCAACACTGAAAACAGTTCACATACAAACAATGTTCAACAACACCAAGAAGATGATAACATGCAGCCAGTTTTTGTGAAACAACATAAAATGAATACCATTCGAGGTGGGGGTGGGGGGCAAGATTAATACAAATGGGAAAAATGGCAGGCATGCACTTCCCAGAAACATCAGCAGCTCTTTGGTGGGGAAGGACAAATGGATTTGGGGGGAACTTGAAGCACCAGAAACCTTGTGGAGGGCAGAAAAGAGAAGCAAGGAATGCGAAGGGAAACACGGAAGGGCACGGGGAGAATCGGGGGTTACCTGGGTGTATTTTACCAGATGGTGAAAGAAAGGAAAAGCTAGAAAATTAACCTGGATGTCATTGTGGGGATTCCAATCAGAATCGTAAATTATGACCGTGTCGGCCGTAGCTAGGTTTATGCCCAAACCACCGGCTCGGGTAGAGAGCAGGAAACAGAACTGCTGAGCTCCAGGAGCTGAGAACGACAAAAATCCACAGGATTGGGGTGGGGGGGAGCAAAAGGGTGAGAGACAGAAAGGAGGTCAGGGTTAGCAAGAGAAGCACGGACATTACAGGAAGTCCAGGAGATGTCCCAACTAGAAGGAAAGAAGCCAAGACGGGTTAGTGGCAGACAAGGAGGGGATGGGTTAAGGCCTGAGGCAGGCACGGGACAAACATACAGCCTGAGCGCCCTTTCTCAGAGTGCTCAGCCTTACACAGGAAAGTGCCCCATGCATCCAATTCAACTGACGGGTCTACATGGATGGCAGGGGTCATGCGTTTTGCTTGAGTCACTAATTCCCAGGCCAAGTTCTATGAAAGAACGGCTTGTGTGGCATGAGAAATCCACTAATTACACAACTAATGGCACCTGTGAGCCTAAAGCACACCTGCGGAAGAGTCTGCCCTCTGTATCTCTGCATGACTAGCTGTACTGACTGTCCATCTTTCCTTTAGCCTATTTGGGGGCTAGAAATTAAACAGTATAAAACTTCAGTATAGAAGAGCTGCCATTTTTTGACAATGCCATGTCAGAATCGAAACAACCTCAAAAAGAAATTAAGGAAGCCCTGAATAAACCAACTGAAGAAAAACCATTATTAGAAATGTCATTGGTCCATTGGCAATAAGACTTCTATCTTGCAAGCTTCCAGTGGTTCAGAACACACTCATAGTTTCCTGAGGTGAGCATACAAATTGAATCCAAAATGGGAAAGCCAAAGGAAAGTACCATTGAATCTGTCGATGGCTTCCTGCCTCAGCCCTCCTGTAATTCCCCCGTCAATCCGTTCGTACTTATAACCTTCAAATTCTAAGAAATCCTCCAACAAGTCCAGCATTTTTGTCATCTAACAAAAAACAAAACAAAAACATACCATGAACTAGTGCATCACAAAGGGAAAAGACAGTCGATTTAAATGCTCCTGCAAGCCTAAATTGCCACCCTCCCTTGTAGAGGATGCCCAGTTAATCTCTGCATGATTCCCTGCTCTGGTCTTGCTTCCTTTCCAATCAGACTCCATTGGGCTGTGGTAATTCTGCTATATCTCTGCAACAGACTGGATCAAACACAAACATATGCGGGGGGGTAATTACCTCTTCTCCAAGGAGACTGCCCACTGCATCTCTGGGAGAGTTGATGCTCTGAGCCCACCTCTTTTTAATGAGGAGGCACTCTTAGACCAAAGACTCATGCAGAAACACAGGGGCTGAGATAATCTAAAGATGTGCAATCCTTACTCCCTCATACTTTGGGGAGAAAAAGTGAAGTGGACTTTCACTTTCAACTCAGGAAAAAGCCACCATTTGGGGACAAACTGTTGTTAACATTTCTATTGAAATTCTATCCACAGACTTATAACACAAGGCAGTTTGGTACTATAAACATATGGACCTTACAAGAAGAAGAAGAAGATACTGGATTTATATCTCGCCCTATACTATGAATCGCAGTCTCAGAGTGGTCATAATCTCCTCTACCTTCCCCCATCCCACAACAGACAGGTAGATGGGGCTGAGAGAGCTTTTTACAGCAGCTGCCCTTTCAAGGACAACTCCTGTGAAAGCTATGGCTGACCCAAGGCCATTCCAGCAGCTGCAAGTGGAGGAGTGGGGAATCAAACCCAGATAAGAGTCCGCGCACTTAACCACTACACCAAACTAGCTCTCATACAAGACATAAAGTCAGTCAGTGTCCGTACCCCATAACACAGACAGGGACGTTAGACTGTAGACATTGCTTGTGGACAATGGCAAACCAAGATTTGAACCAGAGACTCCCTGCTTTGCTTCTCAGTTCTCTACTGCAATGCTGCACTTGCTGATACAGCACTACAACAGTGAACCTCCCTCGTGACGGTGAGATTCTTCCAAGTGCTTCCTCTATGACTTTTTTTGTAGCAGGCACTCCTCTGCATATTGAGCCACACATCCCCTGATGTAGCCAATCCTCCTGGAGCTTACAGTAGGCCCTGTACTAGGAGCCCTGTAAGCCCTTGGAGGATTGGCTACATCAGGGGTGTGTGGCCTAATATGCAAAGGAGTTCCTGCTATAGAAAAAGCCCGAGCTTCAGCTAGTAGGCTCGATTTCACCACCCTGCTTCTGCTCCCGCACTTCCCCTCCCTTTTGTTCTTTAGCTCCTCTTCTAGGAAATTCAGTTTGCCCAGTTTGAGTCACCTGAACCTCACCTGGGAGAAAATGAGCACCCGATGGCCTCCGTCCCGCAGCTTTTTCAACATTTTCTGCAGCAGCATCAACTTCCCCGAAGACTTCACCAGCGAACTGCCATCATAGGACCCATTTGGTAATACGGGGGCTTCCTAAGAGCACAGCAAAGGAAGGTGAGGGAGGGCCGATCCATCCATGAGTGTGTGTGTGTGTGTGTGAAAATCTGCTACACAGCTCTCACTGAATGACAGCGAGCCATAAGCATCAAGCCGGCCTACTCTGGAGCAATTCCTTCTCATCCCCATTCAAAAGGAAGCCTCAGCATGCAAAACTGAATTTGAGCTTGTTCCTTTGACTTTAATATCCCCTCCCTTTTGGGGTTCCCCCGCCCCACTTGACATTTAGACCGCAAGGACCTTGGGTATTACCTGGACAGGGTAATCCCCCTGAATGGCAGGCCACCCCAGAAGCCTGACACAGAGGCAGAAACACAGAAGTGGAAAACAAATCAAACAGACCTACCACGGCCGCCACGGGGAAAAGATACGGGTGGTTGCAGCACTTCTTCAGGTCCATCATGATGTTGAGCAGTGACACCTGGTTGCCACCCCCTTTGGAGTTCAGGGCCTCAAAGTTCCTGGTCAGAATCAGCTTGTAGTATTTTCTATATGGACAGAAATGGGAAAGACCAGGGCTTATTTTGTAGAAAAAGCCCAGCATGAATTCATTTGCATATTAGCCACACACCCCTGACATCCCCATTGTTTCACACGGGCCTTTTTTGTGGGGAAAGCCTGGCTGGAACTCATTTGCATATTAGGCCACACACCCCTGGTGCCAAGCCAGCCAGAACTGCATTCCTGTGTGTTCCTACTAAAAAAAACCCCTAGGGAAGACCATTAAACGCAGCGGTACCTCTGGAACCATCAGCTCCACTCCAGCAAATGTAGTCCTTCTGTGAGTGGCTCCTGATAAGCAGGCACAACACTCACCATCCACACAGAAAGGTTGCTGATCCCTGTGCTGGAAAGAGCTCGCCTCAAATTAGAATACAGCAACATTACACTGTGTTGCAAAGAGATGAGCTGATCACCTCTCTGGGCTTCAGTATACCTGGAAAGCTGATGGTGCCAGTTTGGTGTAGTGGTTAAGTGTGCGGACTCTTATCTGAGAGAACTGGGTTTGATTCCCCACTCCTCCACTTGCAGCTGCTGGAATGGCCTTGGGTCAGCCATAGCTCTGGCAGAGGTCGTCCTTGAAAGGGCAGCTGCTGTGAGATCCCTCTCCAGCCCCACCCACCTCACAGGGTGTCTGTTGTGGGGGAGGAAGGTAAAGGAGATTGTGAGCCGCTCTGAGACTCTTTGGAGTGGAGGGCGGGATATAAATCCAATATCTTCTTCTTCTTAACAGGCAATGATGCTCAACAGATGTTCCTGGAAACTGGAATGAAAGTTAAGCCTGGCCGTAAGGTTCATAGTGCCCTCCTAAGCAAAGCTGCATCCTTTTAAGTCCATGGATGTCGACGGGCTTTGAAGGGTGTGACGCTGTTCAGGACTGTGCTGTAAAATCATTTTGCAGCTTTAATCTGGCCGCAGTGACAGGAGACCAGACTTCTTTGTCAGGGAAAGAGTCCTCTGGCTCTGCAAGGGCACACAGCTGCTGTTGGAAGGCCCAGCAATGCTGGTTTTAAGCAGAGGCCCACCCTTCTAAGCCCATGGACTGCAAAGGGTCAAACTCTGCTTAGAATGACACTGCAAAATAGACCAGAAGCTTGTTTCTGATTGGTGCAACCCATACATTTGTATTTTTTTATATTTATCTGTGTGTGTGGTGTTTGTGTGAGTGTGAGTTTGTATGCGCACCTGGAAGTCATGATGACCTCTGGTGATTGACCCCTACTGGGACCTGGAGGATTTTTAGAAAGGTGGCTGAATAAAGCCTGCTCCTGTCCTCCTGACTGCTGGTATTCCAAGGAGGTCTCCCATCCAAGTACTTGCCAGGGTTGGCCCTGCTTAGCTTCTGAGATCTGACAAGATCAGGCTTGCCTGGGCTACCCTGGTCAGGTGTACACTTGTATTTTTAAAGCCTTCACTTGAATGAGAATATCCTGAAAAGGGCTATTTTTCCACATCAGGTCTGGAAGGAGGATATTAAGTTCTTGCCCTGCCATTAACAGCAGAGCCCTTGGGAGCTTGTCTTGACTTTTCTTTTAAAATTCTGCCTTTGGTAGGGACAGAACAAAAATTACCATCTCTCTCGATACCAGGAAAGCTCACCAGAAAACCCCTCAGGCTTTGGTGCCTATGGAAATTTCCAGAACTCGTGATCTTTCATTAGGGTTGCCATTCCTCAGGTGGGGGACTAGGAGGTAACTGTGCTAACGAACCACAAATAGCACAGCAATAAGGCTGTTTAAATGTACTTCTAAGTAAACATATCATAGAGTCAAGCAATTGCTGATAATTCTATATGAAAATGCATTAGATAACAAGAATGATGTACAAAATCAACTTATATACATCAACATACTCAAAAAAGCATGGTCCACTGACCAACACAGACCAAAAAGTCCATATTTTGCCAAGGTGCCTAAATTCATAACTCCAGAAATTGTAGTATTCCTAGTCTGCAGTCTTCCGTAGCTAGTCCCCCTTTTGTTTTGTCTAAATCCCTAGGTGGGGGTAGGGGATCCCCCAGTTTGGAGGCCCTCCCCCCACTTCAGAGTCATCAGAAAGTGGGGGGAGGGGGAATGTCTGCTGGGCACTCCATTATTCCCTATGGAGATCAATTTCCATAGGGAATAATGGAGAATTGATCCGAGGTTATCTGGGGCCCTGGGAAGGCTGTTATTTGAAGTAGAGGCACCAAATTTTCAGCATAGTATCCAGTACTTCTCCTCAAACCACCCTCTAAGATTCAAAAGGATTGGACCAATGGGTCCAATTCTATGAGCCCCCAAAGAAGGTGCCCCTATCATTCATTATTTCCAATGGAGGGAAGGCAATTTAAAAGTGTGCATTTAAAAGTGATAGCCAGAACTCCTTTTGGAGTTCAATTATGCTTGTCACAACCTTGCTCCTGGCTCCACCCCAAAGTCTCCGGGCTCCACCCCGAAAGTCCCCAGATATTTTTTGAATTGGACTTGGCAACCTTATCTTTCACACCCCTGTCAATGGCTGCCTCCAGAATTTTCTACAGTTCACAGAAGGGGCAGACCACACACACAACAATATTATCAAGATTTACACTAGCATCGCAGAAATCATCAGAAAAGACATTGGCAGAAGCTCCAAAGCCTCCTGATACCAGGTATTTCATAACACAGTGCTACAGCCATCATCAGGAGGACCAAAACCAGAAATCTTTAGCAGAGAATAGTCTGGAAGCACTGTGGCAACCCAAGATTTGCAGCTTCCCTTCTTCACTAATGGACTTTATCCCCCCCAAAAAAAAAATCTGGAAAGAAGGGCAGGTTGATGTACCACCCCACGTCAAAATAGGAAGCCATAGCACTGGGTCAAAAAATTTCTGGACCAAATGGACCACAAAGATGAGAGCACTCCACACCAGATCCCCTGAAGTGTGCTGTGATTTGATCCTGTCTGGGCTTTTTTTAATAGAAAAAACCCAGCAGAAACTCATTTGCATATTAGGCCACACCCCCTGACATCACCATTGTTTCACACAAGGCTTTTTTGTAGAGAAAGCCCATCAAGAAATTTACATATTAGGCCACACCCCTGACACCAAACCAGCCGGAGCTGTATTCCTGTGCATTCCTGCTCAAAAATAGCCCTGATCCTGTCAGCCGTACTTGAATCCCTGCAAGTCTTGAGGAACCAGAACTTACTTCTGCATCTGACTGAGTTCCACCCTCACGATCAACTCTGTCTTGGCAGGCATGTTCTTGAACACGTCGGCCTTCAGCCTCCGAAGCATGTGAGGGCCCAAAAGGTCATGCAGTTTTTTAATCTGATCTTCCTTGGAGATGTCAGCAAACTCTTCCAGGAATCCTTCCAGATTGCTGTAGGAATAATGTATGCCAAGCCAGTTACCAGCCAAGCAGCAGAGGCAAAGCCACATGGGGCCGACTGAGCAATACACTTTGCCTGCACGGGAAAGGCACTCAGCTGCTGGGAGATGAAGACCAAGCCTTCCATTCCAGCCATAAAGTGCACAGCCTCAATTTGCCTCTGAGACGTGCAGGGAACAGAGTGGTGAGGTTTAACCCTTCAACCTCCATTTGTTTTTACTATTCACAACTGGGTTCCCTGCTTTGCTATTAGCATATGAAAGGAGAAAACACATGATCTTTAAAAACAAATGAGAAACACATTATCAGGGGCTCATATCACAGGGCTGGACCTTCTTCTGTGCCTGAATGGGGTCATAGAACTCAAGCATGGACAGCACCCTCATGGGTCACTGGGTAAGCATGTAGATATGAGGTGAAATCAAGCAAAATCACACCTTTCTCCCTTTCTGTTCATAACTTGCAGCAGCAGAAGAATGAACCAAGAGGCAATTTTATATTATTCTCGCCCATCAGTGCAGCCCCTACCCCTGGCTCCTGAGGTTCTTCCAATCCTCAGAGAGAGGTTTCACAAAAAAACAAAAGGTGCTTTTGGGAAAGGAGAAGATCTGTTTGGGGCAAGGAAAGCTCTGCTTCTTGTGGTTTTTATCTTGTTGATGGACTACTCAGTTGTTTTTACCTGTTTGCAACTTGCTGTTGCTTTGCTAGACACCTCGAGTTCAAGGAGACAAGGCCAGATAAAAATGGATTGTCATTTCCCCCAGAGAGAGAGAGAGGCTTCTCCAAAGCCACTTGATGAGTTTATGGAAGAGGTGAGATTCAAACAAGAGACTTTCCAATTTACATCTTTGAATGTCAGTCACATTGCTATTAACACTCACTTGAACCTCTCCGGTGTGAGAAAGTTGAGCAGATGAAAGAGCTCCTCAAGGTTGTTTTGCAAGGGTGTTCCAGTGAGCAATAACTTGTAGTCAATTTTGTAGCTGTTGAGCACCCTAAAAAACTTGGGGGAAGGGCAGGGGGAGAAATGGAGTGGAAATTTCAGACCAACCATTATAGAATCTTTTGGTCACTGCAAAAAGACACCAGTCGCCGACCCCATCAGCAATTGTACACTGCTAAACAAGAGTGGATCGAAATGTTGCAAAGATGCTGCTGCCAAGAGCTACAACTCCACAGAGTAAGTAAAACTGTGACATCACCCCATCAAACGCTACCTCTGTCACCCTTCAGGTTATGAATAGAGGGAAAGGAAATGCATGGCCACGGGGAATGCAGCACAGCGGTGTTTCTGACAACGGCTGCAAGTTCTATGTTGTCCCTTCTTCAGAACCTGATCTCAAGATTGATTACTCAGACAAGCATTAAAGAGAATTATTCCCCCTTGGCTGAATTTCTTCATCGGTTGCTACTTTGGGTTTCAATAACGAGTCATGCCCAGAACAGGAACTCATGCAGAGATGCAGTGAACAGGTCCCTCTGGACTGTAGGTAAATCCTACCATTGCACGTGCTAAAACCTGCTTTTTGAGGTGCAAGGATGTATTTATTTATTTGATTTGATTTATATCCCGCCCTCCCCACCGAAGCAGTAATTTGCTTCTGGTTTTGTTTTGGGAAGAAAAGTTATCTCAGAATTCTCAGAAACCCAATAGCAATTCAGCATTTACTCTAAATCCCTCAAGCCCACAGCTGAAAGATATACCTACTTTGGACTGGTTATTCTTCAACCTATGAGCCTCATCGACCACCAGACATGCCCACTCGATAGATCCCAGAATGGCCTGATCAATCGTGATGAGCTCGTAGGATGTGAGCAAGACGTGGAATTTTATTTGAGCTTCTTTCTAGAGGAGACAGGAAGATAGCATCACTGCCCTCAGGTGCCACTGCCAGCAGAGGGGAGAAACAAATGTGTGTCTATTTGCACCACAGGGCGGTATGTCAGCAGGCCAGGTCCTGGTTATGAATTAAAGCAACAGAAAATCAATGTCCCCCCTCCCTGCCATCTATGAGCAGGGAAATTGATTAGGAAAGCAATGCAGAGCAAACTGAAATCTCTGGAACTCATCTTGTAAATCTGCCAGGCTCACAAAACAGTGCTTTTTCTCCTTTGAGAAAGCTTCCATCCTCACCTCTGGGAAAATGTCAAGAGTTACTCTTTGTTAAAAACCATGCTGTCTCTTTTTATTGGAACCCTGCCCCCCGCCCAGTGTCTCTAAATTGCATTAAAAATTGTGATAGTTAGAGTTAGGGAGCAGTTGGGTTTGCCAGCCTCTAGGTAGGGACTGGAAATATTTTAGAATTACAGAGAATCTCCAGATCAGAGACCAGTTTCTCTGCAGAAACTGCTGATTTAGAAGATGGACTCCTTCCCCCAACACTAAGGTATGCTTGCTCAGGCATATTAAGGCACAGCAGACTCCTTCCCCTCCCCACGCCCTCTCCAGGTGCCACCCCCAAATCTCCAGGAATTTCCCAACCTGAAGTTGGCAACCCATGGAGAAGTAGAGGCCGAAGAACGGAACAAGTTGGAGCGAACGTGTCTCCCCACTCCCTCTTACTGCTCCAAAGGTTGTTTCCCCACCCTGATTTTTGCAATGGAAAAAAATGAAAAATGGGGAGAACTCTAAAAACAACTCTTATGAAAGGTTTTCTCTTTTAGAAGGAGTGAAAATGCTTTTTAAGACAAGATGTTACTGTCCCACAATGTATAGTATGAAAATTTTTATAGACAACCTACACCATTAAATGATGATTTCTAAGCTGGACAAACATATACAATTTTTTCAGTGTTGATAGTTTTGTCCACAATATATCCGCAGTAACAGGTATGGTAACGCAAGACTGAAGGTTCCCTGTTTTCTATGTTATAAAGTATAACTAGATATTCAGGTGTGCTGCTAGTCATATTGTGACTATGAGACTATCACCATCCAAGAAAGACACTTTCTTTTGTTTACTAAAGAAGTTGTTGTCTACTTCCAACTTTCCCCCCTACACCTCAGATGGCAAACACGAAGATATGTGTGCTCAGGCACGGTAAGGCACAGCAGACTGCAGCTCCCAAAGCTGGATCCAGGCAGCTTCTCTCCTCATGAAAAAGTAAGGTGAGTTTCCCTTTAAACACAAAAGGCTTGTGGAAAACTGGCAGTGCAATCCTAAACTTTGAGCCTAATCCTAAACTTTGAGCCTGCATGAGTTCATCACGGGGACTTGCACCTCTACTGTAGCTGCTCGTTTCCAGCGGCTTCTTGTGAGTAAATGCGCGGCATGGCCTGAGAGAACTGAGAGAGCTGCATGGGAGAATTCCTGCCTCCCCTCCTGTTTTCAGTATCTAAAACAGCCCAGGGGGCCACAGTGGCAGCACTATTTCTCTGTGAGCAGTCAGCATGGGCAAACACATGCTGGCTCCCAATAAAGTAGATTGAAGTAAATTAATGGCCCCTGCCCCACAGCCACTGGGCAGTTTCAGCCACCAAAAACAGCACATTAGTGAAGGCAGGAATTCCTCCTTCTTCCACACAGCAGTCACGATCCGAATCAGGCCCTTCAGAGGTCAGAGCTGAAGGGTTACATTATAAAATAGAGGTTTCAACTACTTGCTCTGCTGGGTTTTTTTTATTCAGGGTCCCCAAAAGGCCCCAAAACACACATCTCCCCACCTCACCCCCTCAAGTCGCCAGCACTTACTTTCATTCGGAAAACCTTCTTCCCAGTCCGGATCGCATTGTCCTCAAAGGAGAACTCGTTTTCGCGGATTACAGACCGGCTCTCTTTGTCCCCCGTGTACGTGACCACATAGAAACCAGGTGCCCACATCTCAAACTCCCGTTCCCAGTTGATGATCGTTGAGAGGGGAGCGCTGACCAGGTATGGACCTTTGGAGTGGCCCTGTGTACAGAAAAGGGGGTGGGGGTGGCACAGTGCTGATCAGCAGTTCCCTCGCAAAGGATCTGGGAAAACTGGCAATGGCTCCAACGAATGCCCATGCCTACCTCTTTGTACAGAGAGTAGAGGAATACAATGGTCTGAACGGTCTTGCCGAGGCCCATCTCATCGGCAAGGATAGTGTCTGTCCCTTGTGCCCAGGAAAACCGCAGCCAGTTGAGGCCCTCCAGTTGGTAAGGATGCAGAGTCCCACCTGTTGTATCAATATACCATGGTTGCTTGTCAAATTTCACCGTAGGCTGCGAAGGGGCAGGCAGGGGGAAGAAAAGGCATTATTAAGGTTGTCAACCAATTAAAAAATTTTCTTTTATCTTGATGCACTGGATAATCAGATGATTCCCCTGACCTGCATGGCCCAGGCTAACCCTATCTTGTCAGATCCTGGAAGCTAAGCAGAGTCGGCTCTGAACAATACTTGGATGAGAGACCACCAAGGAAGGCTACATGGAGGCAGGGAATGGCCAACCACCTCTGTTCATCCCTTGCCTTGAAAATACCTACGGGGTCACCATAAGTTGGCTGAGAGTTGGCAGCATCTTCCATACACATTCAGGAGATCGAATCTAACAAACACTTATATCTGGTGGTTTATAAAATCTGGAAAGATGGTCTTCTTTCTCATCCTCTAGTGACAGTGATAACCCAGAAACCTACAGAACTCTCAAGGCTTACTGATAAAAATTGGGTCCCACGGGCCAACCAGCTCAAGTTTGGGGGGATCAATTGATTAAATTATTGGGGTGGGGGCGCTCAGCAAATTCAGCCCAGTTGGCCTGTGGTTGTGATTCTGCCAGAGGGCAGAACACGACATCACACACAGAATTCAAACCTCTCAGTCTTCACTGGAAAATTTTCTAGATTTAGCAGCCACAAATGTTGGCTTGGACACAGGTGGGCAATGCTCGTTGCAATCCAAGCCCAGAGCTATAGCTGAATCACAGTGCAATCCTTTAAAAAGGATTCCTTCTAAGTCCAGTGAACTCTTGGGCTCTAACACTTCCCCCTCCCTGCCCGACCTTTTTGCTCACTTACGTCCACAATGGGTGTCTCTGGGGGCCTTTCCAGTTTGTCATCGTTTAGCTTCTTCCCTTTCTTGCTCAGCCTTTTGGAGAGGCAGCTGGTGTCCTCCCCCAACATCATCTCCCTGTGAAGGAGGAAGAAACTGATGCACAGAAGGACTCACACCGAGTCACACCATTGGCCCATCTCAGCCCAGTGTTCTCCACTCTGACTAGCAGCCGCTCTCTGTGATGCAGAGCTCCTGAGATCCCTTTGACCCAGGATGCCAGGGACTGAATGATGGACTTCCTAAGGCTCTCCCCACTCCCAGCCTGAACTGGCCAAGTTCCTTGGGAAGCCCTCAGTTGCAGTCGCTGCTGCTTGGCCACGTCTCCAGCACTAACCTGTGATTCCAATATTGCTGCTCGAAATTTTCATAATCGGGGATATCCATGTCATCACCCTCCCAGGTGCACTGGTCATAAGAGAGGTCTTTCCACTTGATCAGGTAGTGGACATCTCCCTTCTTGTCAAAACTGGACAGCACAACAGAAGAGATTATCGCAGCCAGGTCACAAAATAGCACAAACACACACACACACACACGTTCACCTCTGCAGTTGCAGGCTGGCTTTACATCAAGACAAGGGAAGAAGGACCCTTCTGAGTTGCCATCAGGGCTTTTCATGCAGCAGGAACTCCTTTGCATATTAGGCCACACACCCCTGATGCAGCCAATACCCCAAGAGCTTTCAGGGTTGTTAGCACAGGGTCTATTGTAAGCTCCAGGAGGATTGGCTACATCAGGGGTGTGTGGCCTAATATGCAAAGGAGTTCCTGCTACCAAAAAAAAAGCCCTGGTTGCCATTAAGGATGACAGAGTGAGCTGAAGCTGACCTCAGGGCAAGAATTCACTGTGAAGGTGTGTGAGCCTCATTGACAGTGCAACTTCCTGTTTAATTCCATGAAGCCTGCCCAACAGAATCCCCCTCCCAAGTTGACTGTTTTAATCACAGAACCTAGAAAACCAGAGTCACGCGTGCTCCAGCGCTCCCAGCCTGTGGAAAGCAGCTTGTTCGCTCCTAAACTGGTTTATTTAAAGTCCCCAAGAACACTAGAGCTCTGCTGGATCAAATCAACCATCTAAGTCCAGCACTTGTCGCCACCAGTCACTTGTCACACAGATGACTCTGAAGCACAAAAGCAATAGCTGTCTTCTAGCCCGGTTTATTCTGAACCCTTGATTGTCAAAGATACACTGGACCTGGAGGTTCTACTTAACTTGGGAGGATAATATCAGCTGGTAGAGCTCTACATTTGACTTTTTCTTTTAAACTAAGACCCACCCAACACACCTCATGACAAGGAATTGATCAGAGTGCTAGAGGAACTGCTCTATGAGGATCTGTTAAAATGTGTAGGGTTATTTTGCTTAGAAAAAAGGTGAGTATAGGGGGTGGCATGATAGACATCCATCAAATTATGCATGGTATGGAAAGAGTGGACAAGGAGAAACTTTGCTCCCTCTCCCATAATACTAGAATCCAGGGTCATCCGTTAAAGCTGGAAGGTGGGAGATTCAGTATAGACCAAAGGAAAGATTTTCCTGCACAGCACAGAGTTAAACTGTGGAACTCGCTGCCACATAATGTGCTGGTGGCTGCAAACCTGGAAGGCTTTAAAAAGGGAGTGGATAAATTCATGGAGGTTGGGGGGTGGCTGCCAGTCATGATGGATATCTACTCCCTCCAGTACCAGAGGCAATATGCTTCTTTTATATCAGTCGCTAGAAAGCATGAATGGGCGGACGCTGTTGCAAACATCCAGCTTGTGAGCTTTTTAGAGGCAACTGGTCAGTCACTTTTGTACAGAATGCTGGACTCAATAGGTACTTGGTCTGATCCAACTTGGCTCTTCTATGTTGTTATGAATTCCTTTCTGCATGCAAGAGGGTCGATTGGCTCATGCCCGTGTCATCACCTGTGATTGAGAATACGGTGAATCATCATCCACTCGGGCTTGATGCCATAGCGATAATACTTCTCCTCCATCTTAGCATAAAGGGGGTCTTTGTTCTTTCTCTTCTCACTCTTGCTATCCTCATCTCCAGAGCCATAATCGAAAGCTGGCGGATCATCCATGTCGTTCTTTCTTTGGTAGTTGCGGTACATCACAGTGTGGTAGAGCTCCAGCTGTGTGACAAGAGAGTGTGCCTAAGGGGGTCACACAACCCTGCCCACCCTCCCCACCCGGGGATGCAATGGGGCCCACTCTGAGCCTGCTCACCTGCAGCTCCTTGACCCAGGAGCAGTGCCAATAGGAGAGGCCGGCCCACTTCACAAAGAATTCTCGCTCCGGGATCCCTTCCAAAAGCTTTGGAGGAGGGATCACAAACTCGGAATCCACTGAGGGTAAGGCAGATGCAAGCGGGGCCGGGGGCTCCTTCCAGACCCAGTGAAGGATCCGCTGGATTTTGCCTTTTAATGGTGGGCACTGAAGACACAACAAGGAGGCAAAGACAACAATGAACAACCATTCAGCGTTCAGGCTCAGCTGCCAATGACACGACTGGGAGCAAAGTGCACATTTCTGGCACATTTCACCTGCGGTTGAAAGGTTCGCGCCATGGAAGGGAGGTGAGATGTAGTCTGCTGTGGTGAGCCTGGTCACCTCCCAGAATAACAATCCAGGGACAAAACAAGCACTACTGCCACGCATGGAGAGGGTTGCTAGCCTCCAGCCAGTAATACAAAAACCAGGAGAGAGCTGCTCAGGAGAATCCAACACTATCAAGAATGCAACTCTATACAACAAATGAAAAGGAGTTCCCACTACAAAAATAAGCCATAGGTAGGTAGCAACAATAACCTTTATTGGCATGATATTGAACATAACAAGGAACCAATCCATCCACCAAATGGCAATTTGCAAATACATTAAGTGCCTCCTAGATGCGTGCAAGTAACCACAGAAAGAGTGAAGTGGCTGGGCCAAAGCCGAAAGGACGCTCAGCTGTGGATGTGTCTGATGGTGAAAGAACAGTCCGATGCTCCAAAGAACAATACTGCATTGGAACGTGGAATGTAAGATCTATGAATCAAGGTAAGCTAGATGTGGTCAAACAAAAGATGGCAAGAATGAACATCAACATCTTGGGAATCAGTGAACTAAAATGAACGGGAATGGGTGAATTTAACTCAGAGGATCACTACATCTATTATTGTGGCCAAGAGTCCCGTAGAAGAAATGGTGTGGCCTTTATAGTTAACAAGAGAGTGAGGAAGGCAGTAATGGGATACAGTCTCAAAAATGACAGAATGATCTCGGTCCGTATCCAAGGCAGACCATTCAATATCACAGTAATCCATGCCCCAACCACTGATGCAGAAGAGGCTGGAGTGGACCAGTTCTATGAAGATCTACAACACCTTCTAGAATTAACACTAAAAAAAGATGTGCTTCTCCTCATGAGGGACTGGAATGCCAAAGTAGGAAGTCAAAAGGTGACCAGAACAACTGACAAGTTTGGCCTTGGAGAACAAAATGAAGCCAGGCAAAGGCTAATAGAGTTTTGTCAAGAGAACAAGCTGGTCATAGCGAACACCCAACAACCTAAAAGGCGACTCTGCACGTGGACATCACCGGATGGACAACACAGAAATCAGATTGATTATATACTCTGCAGTCAAAGACGGAGAAGCTCTTTACAGTCAGCAAAAACAAGACCTGGAGCTGACTGAGGCTCAGATCATGAGCTACTCATTGCAAAATTCAGGCTTAAACTAAAGAAAACTGGGGAAGCCATTAGGCCATTTAGGTGTGACCTTGATCACATCCCTTATGAATATACAGTGGAGGTGAAGAACAGGTTTAAGGAACTAGAGTTGATAGACAGAGTGCCTGAAGAACTATGGACGGAGGTTCGTGACATTGTACAGAAGGCAGCAATCAGCACCATCCCAAAGAAAAAGAAATGCAAGAAAGCAAAGTGGCTGTCTGATGAGGCTTTACAAAAAACTGAGGAAAGAAGGAAAGCAAAAGGCAAAGGTGAAAAGGAAAGATTCACCTAACTGAATGCAGATTTCTAGAGAACAGCAAGGAGAGATAAGGAGGCCTTCCTGAAGGAACAATGCAAAGCAATAGAGGAAAATAATAGAATGGGAAGGACAAGAGATCTATTCAAGAAAATTGGAGAAATCAAATTTCGTGCAAAGATGGCCATGATAAAGGACAGAAATGGTAGGGACCTAACAGAAGCAGAAGAGATCAGGAAGAGGTGGCAAGAATACACAGAAGAATTATTCAAGAAGGATCTCAATGTCCCAGACAACCATGACAGTGAAATTGATGAACTTGAGCCAGGCATCCTGGAGTGTGAAGTCAAATGGGCTTTAGAAAGCATTACTAACAACAAAGCGAGCGGAGATCCCAGCTGAGCTATTCAAAGTCCTAAAAGATGATGCTATTAAAGTGATGCAAGCATTATGTCAACAAATTTGGAAAACACAACAGTGGCCACAGGTTTGAAAAATATCAGTTTATATTCCAATCCCAAAGAAGGGTAATACCAAGGAATGTTCAAACTATCGCACCATTGCACTCATTTCACATGGCAGCACGGTCATGTTAAAGATCCTACAAGCCAGGCTTCAGCAGTATGCAGATCAGGAACTACCAGAAGTACAAGCTGGGTTTCAGAGAGCTAGAGGAACTAGAAATCAAATTGCCATCATTCGCTGGATTATGGAGAAAGCATGGGAGTATCAGAAAAATGTCTATTTCTGTTTCATTGACTATGCTAAAGCCTTTGATTGTGTGGATCACAACGAACTGTGGCAAGTCCTTAAAGAGATGGGAGTACCAGACCACCTCACATGTTTCCTGAGAAACCTGTATAAAGGTCAAGAAGCAACTGTCAGAACAGGATATGGAACAACTGATTGGTTTGGAATAGGAAAAGGAGTTTGACAAGGATGTATATTATCACCCTGCTTATTTAATTTATATGCAGAGTGCATCATGTGGAATGCTGGCCTGGATGAAGCAGAAGTCGGAATTAAGATTGCCGGGAAAAACATCAACAACTTCAGATATGCAGATGACGCTACTCTAATGGCAGAAAGTAAGGAGGACCTAAAGAACCTCTTGTTGAGGGTGAAAGAGGAGAGCACAAAAATAGGCTTGAAACTCAACATCAAAAAAACTAAGATCATGGCATCTGGCCCCATCACACCTTGGCAAATAGAAGGGGAAGACATGGAAGTAGTGACAGACTTCACATTTCTGGAATCCAAGATCACTGCAGATGGTGACTGTAGCCATGAAATTAAAAGACGTTTGCTCTTGGGAGGACAGCTATGGCGAACCTGGGCAGTATAGTAAAAAGTAGAGACATCACCTTGCCAACAAAAGTCCGTACAGTCAAAGCGATGGTATTTGCAGTAGTAATGTACTATATTACCACTGTATGACTGTGAGAGCTGGACCATAAGGAAGGTCGAGTGCAGAAGAATAGATGCTTTTGAGATGTGGTGCTGGAGAAGACTCTTGAGAGTCCCTTGGAATGCAAGGAGATCAACTCAGTAAGTCCTAAGGGAAATCAACCCAGACTGTTCCCTGGAAGGTCAGATGCTGAAGCTGAAGCTCAAATACTTTGGCCACCAAATGAGAAGGGAGCACTCACTAGAGAAGATCCTGATGCTGGGAAAGTCAGAAGGCAAAAGAAGAAGGGGACGGCAAATGATGAGATGGCTGGACAGCGTTACTGATGTAACAAACACGAATTTGAGCAGACTTCGGAGGATGGTGGAAGACAGGAGGGCCTGGCGTGACTTGGTCCATAAGGTCGCAAAGAGTCGGACTCGACTGTGCGACTGAACAACAAAAAAGATGCTAAATATAAAAATTTTGCAACAGTTTCAATAACCAATTGATTCCAATTTGACAGCAGGAAGACAATTTTATATTTGTCGGGCTTTGCTGTTTGCTCACTCAGACGGGGTCAATGAGTATGGAGCGCAAGTCACAGTAAAAAGTACAATTTAGGAACACATGTTCTAAAGTTTCTACCTCAGGATTAAACTATACCAACATCAACAACAAATCATAAGTAATTTCATTAAGTATATCAATTCAATATATCAAAAAAGTCTCATAGAACTACAATTACAGAAAAATCCATTTTCTTCAAGGCAGAGTGCCAAAAGGTGAGGAAAAAACTCTCTTCTGATGCCAAGAGTACAGAGAAGAAGAGATTGGATTTATACCCCACCCTTCACTATCCGAAAAAGAGTGGCTCACAATCTCCTTTCCCTTCCCCTTCTCACAACAGACACCCTGTGAGGTAGGTGGGGTTGAGAGAGCTCTCCCAGAACTGCTCTTGAGCAGAACAGCTCTGAGGGAACTTGTGGCTGACCCAAGATCACATCAGTAGGTGCATGTGGAGGAGTGGGGAAATCAAATCCGGTTCTCCCTGATAAGAGTCCACTACACCAAAAAGGCTCTCAGTCTCCCAGTGTGGCTGTTTCTTTGCAGTGTAGTCCTAAAGTCAAGCACTCATATGATTTTAGTGTCCCTGGACGATGTTGGTTTAGTGTAATTCATTTTATAGAGCTGCATTCTTGCTAGTGTTGCAACCTCCAGATAGCGGCTAGAGATCTCCACATAGTACACCTGACCTCCAAGAGACAGAGATCAGCTCACCTGGAGAAAATGGCCACTTTGGAAGGTGAACTCCATGGCATTAGACCCCACTAATGTCCATCCTCTCCCCAACTTCCCCTTCCTCAGGCTCCAAATCTCCAGGTATATCCCAACTCAGAGCTGGCAACCCTATTCATGGAGCTGCCCTAGGTACACAGAAAGGAGGAGAGGGTAGTCTGATGTTTTTAAAAGCCCATGAAAAAAGCTAGGGTCCTAAGAAGCCTACCATCTTAATTTCAGACTGCAACAAAAAACAGTTCAAGAAACCAGTGGGCAGGACTGGGAGAAGCAAGAGCAGAAAGAGAAGTGGTTTGGTCTCGTAAGGAGAAGGGGTAGAAGAAGAGGGTCAGCTGCCAAAAGGGGGAGACAAAATTGCACCCCCCGGCCAGGCTTTCTCCTGAACCTCCAAGGCACCAGAGCTAAACCTACCTCTAATGCCAGCACTAGGACAACTCCCACCTAACCTTGAGCTTCTGGTGCCAAAGGGAGATCCCCCCCGGAGTATCACAGGACATAGCCCCCACTGAGGCATGGCAAGAGTAGCTAGTCCCACCAGAGAGGTCCCCAACCACCAGCAGGAAGGCATGGGGCAGGCAAAGGGCACAGATGGCACGAGGAAGGTGGATAACACTCACTGTACACCGAGGGCAGAGCCATTCACCATTTGGGATTTCTGGGAGTGGTGGGTTCAGGCAGTGCAGGTGGTAAGAGGACGGGCAAGTGTCGCAGCAGAGGAGCTCCCCTCCGTCTTTGCAGATGCGGCAGAATTCCATGTGGTCATCTTCCTCTTCACCAATCTCCTCTTCCTCATCTTCCTCATCCTTTGGTTCCCACTGGATGCCTTCCTTCTCCTGGCACAAACATGGAAGGCAGACCTGAAGCAAGCTGGCTTCTTCCCATTCACTGCCCCCTCCCAAAGATCTCACTGGTTCAGTTAAAGAAAACAGAAGTCCAGCGGTGCCTTAAACAAGGAACTTCCACATTGCACCAAAAGCATTGAAATCTGATTTACAAAAGCTGATGCGGGACCAGTTGTTAGCCTTTGAGATGTCACTGGACTTCTGTCCTATTTTGCTGCAAGAGGCTACCCCTCTGCAATTTTTATCATGGTTGACTTACATCAGCATGATCTAGGGGAAACAATTTGGTAAATAAAATCTATTTTTTAAAAAGCATGATCTAGGGGGTAAAGCAACAGACTAGGTCTGGAAGAGCCAAGTTCGAATCTCTACTCTGCCATTTGAAGCTGACTGGTCAATCACTTGCTCTCAGCCCAGCCTACCTCTCAGGGTTGTTTTTGTGAGGATAAAATGGAGAAGTGGAGAACGACATGGTAAAACACTTTGGCTCTCCACTGCAGGGGGATAAAATGGGTATAAACAGACGTGACAAGTAAATGAGTCTCAAATATTCTCCAAAACAGTAAAGTCCAATAGCACCTTTAAGACCAACACATTTTATGATAACGTAAGCTTTCGAGAAACACAGCTCTCTTCATTAGAGGTATCTGATAAAGACAGCTGTGTTTCCTGAAAGCTTATGCTACCATAAAATTTGTTAGGTGCTACTGGACTCTTCACCACTTTGCAGCAACTAACATGTCTAACTTCTCTGGAAATATTCTCCAGATATCCTGTGAATAGCTGGAAGTGTTTGTCAGAAACATGAGAGTGAGAAGTATGGTAATTTCAGTATTTAAGGACTGATGTGTGACTGCCTTTTGAGGGCCAGCATGGAATCACACCATATATACCCCACTATTCTGGAATTTCCCCAGCAGCACCTAACACTCTGCTGAAGAGATAGCACTAGAGATGGGCACACTCCCCACCCCATAGTTGTCAGATTTGGAATGAATCCACCCCACCCCCCATATTAATACAGTGAACATCCACTAGACATATAAAAGTAAAGGTAATCCCCTGTGCAAACAAAACAGGTTACTCACCTGTAATTGATGATCTTCGAGTGGTCATCTGTGCAGTCACACACATGGGTTTTCCCGTCAGGACGAACCCTACCTCGGAGATTTTAAAAGCTAGCCTAGGCGTTATTTTTGGCGCGCACTCCCTTCCGTCCTGGGGAGCAGGCATCCACTGCGCATGCCTGGAACGGGAGGGAGGCGCCCCACCCACCCAGTTTCTTTCCCCGCCGCCGACATAGTAGATGAGCGGTTGCAGAGTACCAGTGGCCAGCAGCGGGGATGGTTGGGCGGGCGTGTGTGACTGCACAGATGACCACTCGAAGATCATCAATTACAGGTGAGTAACCTGTTTATCTTCTTCGTGGTCTCTGTGCAGTCCCACACATGGGTGACTGATAAGCTGAACTGCACGGTGGTGGGTGCTGGCACTAGAGTAGGAGAGAAAAATTAATGCAATGTTAGTGCAAATCAGTCAAGCAAGTATTGGACTCCAAGGTAAGTTGGTACTTACCGGATCCAGATCGTATTTTTCTTAGTCGAAGATAGAGCGGAGTACTGCCTGTCCAAAGGAGGCATCTTGCCTAGCACGAACGTCCAGAGCGTAGTGCATAGCAAAGGTCGAGGTGGAAGACCAGGCGGCGGCAGCGCAGACGTCTTCCATGGAGACCCCTCTGGCTAAGGCAGATGATGTTGACAAAGCTCTTGTAGAGTGAGCTCGTAGTGTAGTTGGAACCGGCTGCTTTGCTAGTCTGTAACACAGCTTTATAGCAGCAACCAACCATTTCGAAAGTCTCTGCGTAGATATCTTTTGTCCCTTATTGTGCCGTCCATAGGCCACAAAGAGTCTGGAGTCCTTCCTGAATGATGCTGTTCTATCTATGTAATAGGCGAGTGCCCGTCTAACATCTAGGCAGTGTAGGGCTTCTTGGCCCTTATCCGTAGGACGTTGAAAGAAAGCGGGTAGAGTTGTGATCCTGTGAAGGTGAAACGTGGATACTACCTTAGGCAAGAAGGTAGGATCTGGTCGTAACACTACCCTATCGTGATGAAAAATGGTGTAAGGCGTGTCTGCTCTAAACGCACAAATATCGCTGGCTCTTTTAGCGGAGGTAAGTGCGACTAGCAGCGCCGTTTTCCACGAGAGGAAATGCAAAGGGATTGAAGCCATGGGTTCAAAAGGTGGTTTCATTAGCTGGCTTAATACTAGAGATAAACTCCAACTGGGGTACAGTTGTCGTGATGGTGGATGCAGGTGTAAAATTCCTTTTAAGAAGGATTTCGCAGCGGGGTGTGAAAATACAGACCGTCCTTGTATGTGAGGGTGAAAAGCTGAGATTGCTGCCAGGTGCACCTTTAAAGACGAATGAGTTAGCCCCTTTTCAGATAATGACAATGTATAGGCCAAGATTTGAGGCATAGAGGCAGACAAAGGTTTAAAGTTATGCTTGGTTGCGTAGATGGAAAATCTTTTCCATTTCATGGAATATGACTTTCTGGTTGATGGTTTTCGTGCATTTAATAGGACGTTTCTCACTCCCTCAGGGAATTCTGAGAAGGTATCCTCCAAGCCGTCAAGCGGAGTCTGTCCGGGTCGTGATGAAGAACCCTGCCGTTCTGTTGTGAGAGGAGATTCTTGGCCCGGGGGAAGTGATGGTAAGT
Source organism: Heteronotia binoei (assembly GCF_032191835.1). NCBI lineage: Eukaryota > Metazoa > Chordata > Lepidosauria > Squamata > Gekkonidae > Heteronotia > Heteronotia binoei. The sequence continues at coordinate 21,042,149 of NC_083240.1, forward strand.
ATTGTCCGATAGGAAAAGGAGCGTTGTGAACCATGGTTGGCGAGGCCACCACGGTGTGATTAGAATACAATTTGTATTGTCCAGTTGAATTTTCTGTATTGATCGTGTTATCAGTGGAAACGGTGGGAAGAGGAAATGTAATGGACCTGTCCATCTCTGAATGAAGGCATCCCCTGCAGATTGTGGTGAGGGCGGACCTCTCATAAAGAAGAGAGCACATTGTGCATTGTCTGGTGCAGCAAACACATCTATTGATGGTGTTCCGAATTTCTGGAACACTGGTAGGAGGTACTGCCTGTGGAGTGACCACTCGTGGTCGTTGATGAGGTACCTGCTCAATGTGTCCGCTTGTGTGTTCTGGGCACCGGGGAGATGTACTGCAGTGAGATGGATCTGATGCGCGATACTCCAGTGCCAGAGGTGCATTGCTCGCTTGCAAAGACGGGTAGATGCAGTCCCTCCTTGCCTGTTTATATAGAACACAGTCGCCACGTTGTCGGACGCTATTTGAACGTGACGGCCGTGAAGAGTTGGCAGGAATGATTTCAGAGCTCTGTGGACGGCTAAGAGCTCCAGGCAATTGATATGGAGCGACTGTTCGTATGGCGTCCATTGCCCCTGGACTGAGAGGGTGTTTAGATGGGCTCCCCAGCCCCACCTTGATGCATCTGTTGTGACTACCGCTGACGGGCTTGGTCTTAAGAATGGCATGCCTGTCAGCAAATGATTTCGAACTGTCCACCATCCCAGAGAGGGAAGGATGTTGTTTGGGACAGTTAGGAGGGTTTGCTGAGATTGGTGTTGGGGACGATATGCACGAACAAACCAGATTTGTAGGGGCCTCATACGGAGTCTTGCATGTGGTAGGACCGCCGTTGTCGCTGCCATGAGTCCTAACATGCGTTGAATGGTGAAAGCTGTCTGTTTTGGCTGTTGCATTATTTCTGTGGCTAGTGTGTGAATAGAGGCTATTCTGTCTGTTGGGAGGTACGCCCTGTGGTCCGTGGTGCAGAGGCGAGCCCCTATGAATTGAATGTCCTGTGAGGGGATTAAATTCGATTTTTGCTGGTTGACTTGGAGACCCAGGTCTGCTAAGAGTGCAAGGGTTATAGCAATGTCTTTTTCCAGTTGTGGCCTTGAAGGCCCCACAAGGAGCCAATCGTCTATGTATGGGTAAGTTGCAATTCCGCGCTGTCTGAGGTATGCAGCGACCACCGCCATACACTTTGTAAAAGTCCTGGGTGCTGTGGAGAGTCCGAACGGAAGCGCTCGAAACTGATAATGTCTGTTTCCCACGGCAAATCTCAGGAACTTTCTGTGGCCTTGATGGATTGTTAGGTGAAAATAGGCATCCTGTAAGTCTACCAGCGCCATCCAAGCATTTTGAGGGATTAGGGGCAAAATGGATTGGAGGGTGACCATCCTGAATTTTCTGTGGTGGATGAACTTGTTGAGAGCCCTGAGGTCCAAAATCGGGCGCTGACCTCCATCCCTCTTGGGGACTAGAAAGTACCGGGAGTAGAAGCCTGTCCGATGGTACTGATCTGGGACAGGTTCTATGGCCGCCTTGGCCATAAGAGTGATGATCTCTTCTTGGAGGGGAGGGGATGGAGGGGTTGCAACAAAGTGGTGTCTTGCAGGGGGAGAATGAAACTCTATTGAATAGCCTCTTAAAATGATATTCAGGACCCATTTGTCTGTGGTAATTAACTTCCAGTTCTCGTAGAACGGTAGGAGTCTGGAAGTGTTGTGAGGTGGCAGAGGTGGAGAGTCAAAGAGACTGCTTGGATGCAGTTGCAGTCTTTTTAGGTTGTTGTGGTCTTTGCTGCCGCTGGTTAAAAGGTTGCTTAGATGGTGGAGCCTTACGCTTCCAGTATTCCGATTGTCGAGGGGACCTGGAGCGTTTGAATGGCATTGGCTTCCATGGTCTGGCTTTGTAGCCCTGCTGTTGCTGTTGGGTCACACCAAGTCTTTTTGCCCGTTTGCGGCTGTCGTCGACTGTGGTGAGTATGTCGTCTGTCGTGGCATTAAAAAGGCCTTGGCCGTCGAAAGGGAGATCTTCGATTTTGAATTTAATGTCGGGTTGTAGGGAAGAGGAGCGAAGCCAGGCGTGCCTTCTCAAGGCAATGGAGGCAGCCATCGCCTTGGAGGTGCATCCCACGGAGTGACGAATGGTATTTATCTGTTGTTTGGAGACTCTATTGAGCTCCTGTAATAATGTGCATGCCTGTTTTTGAGCAGGTTCTGGTAGAGCCGAGACAAGCGTGCCCAGTTGGGAGGACAGATTGTGGGAGTAAGCAGCAAAATATGCCAAATAATTATTGATTTTGGCGTTTGCTGTGGAGATGGAATACATCTTCCTTCCCAGTGTGTCCAATTTCCTGCCCTCCTTCTCCGGGGGTACAGGATGACGAGTCTGCTTCGATTTGGAGGAAGAGTGGACTATCATCGAGTTCGGAGCCGGGTGACTGAAAAGAAACTTCGACTCCGTAGCTTGGATCTTGTATAGGGATTCGATGTGCTTTGACGTGGGAGGAATAGATGCCGGCTTGTCCCAGGCTTCTTTAATGGCATCTAGATGCACCGGAAGCATCGGCAGAAAGGAACCAGCAGGTAGGTCCGAATGGACCAAATCGTGAACTACATCCGTGACCTTGGGCGCGTCCGATGTCAGCTTTACATTAAGAGCAGAAGCCATGTTTGCGACCAAGTCCAGATATGTTTTGGCTCCGTCGGATGGTGACAAATCTGCAGGCTTTGCAATATCTGAAGCTGGGGATCCAGGAGAGGACATCGATTGCATCGAGTCCGATGACGCGTCGGATTCGACATCGGAGTTGTCAGGTTCGGGTGCTTGCGGGTCCGGTCTGGTTGGACTCGTGTTCTTAGGTTTAGAGGTCGAAGTGGAAGGAGTCGGAGATGGCTGTTTCGTTGGCTGCTTACTCCGTTGGACGGGAGTTGCTTCCTTGGACTGGTTCCTGTGGTGATCTGCACGGTACCGAGAGTGGTGGTAACCGCAGCATTGATGGGAATCCATTGATGGAGACCTCGAGGTGTAGTAGCGTCTTCTCGGGGACATGGATGGAGACCGAGATCTCGGGTTGTAGCGATAGCGGTCCCTCCCCCTGCTAGGGGATCTCTCCGGGAAACGTGTATGATGGTACCGATGTCTCTCGATGCTCGGAGATCTGGCTGGGAATCGATGAGTATCAAAGTACCGATGAGCATCGTGTCTATATTGGATGGGATTCGACATATCGCGGAACGATCTGGGGTTGATGTGTTGTTGAGTCCACTGCAGCGGGTCTCGGATCTTCTCCAGCGAAGGGTCTGGTATGGATCCTTGCCAAGAAGGGGATCGGGACGGAACCGGGATAACTTCCTCCGTCTGCTGATGCGGTGAGTCCGTAAGCGGAGTGGCCGCTTCCTGGGTATCGGATCCGGGCGTGGACGGATCACAATGTCTGTCAGGCTCGTGTTGTTCCGAAGGTTTGTTCGGAGCGGTAGGTTTTTTCGAGTCCTTCGGGTCGGTATATTTTTTCGGTTCCTTCGGGTCGGTAGGTTTTCTCGAATCCTTCGGGCCCTTCGGATCGGAGTGCTTGTGTTTCTTGGTGTGCTTCCCAGTTTTCAATTTAATAGGCGCGACCGTTTGTTGTGACGTCTTCGCGCCGTCGCCGGTTTTCGCGGCATCGCCGGGCTTATGCTTGCTGGGAACAGTGGCCACTGAAGCTGCCGACCTTGCGCCGTCCCCTTGGGGAGACAGAAGGGGAGGCGACTTACTTGTAGTAGAGGATTGCGACATTTCAGGGTGAAGCACAGACTCCATAAGATGACTTCTCAGTCTAGCGGCCCTGTTTTTCCGCCCCTGTTTGCCGAATTGAAGGCAATGCGCACAGGCGTCTACTTTATGGGCTTCTCCCAGGCAAAATAAACAAAGTGAATGTCCGTCCGATGTAGGGATTTTTGCCCTACAACGCGAACACCTTTTAAAGGTTATTCTACTATCCCTTCCTTCCATACGCCCGGGGGGGGGGAGGGGGGGGGAGGGGAAGGGAGGTCTGAGGTAAAAGCAGGAAAGATATTTTTTTCTTTTTTCTTTTTTTTTTTCCGAAGAGTAATGAAGAGTATAAGAATATAAGAAGGAAAATGGAATAAAAAGAGAGGAAACGACGAAGAAGCGAAGGCTAGGTTCTGAGGTAAAAGAGGAGCGCAACGAGGTAAGACTATCCCGGGCGACGGTTGGAAAGAAACTGGGTGGGTGGGGCGCCTCCCTCCCGTTCCAGGCATGCGCAGTGGATGCCTGCTCCCCAGGACGGAAGGGAGTGCGCGCCAAAAATAACGCCTAGGCTAGCTTTTAAAATCTCCGAGGTAGGGTTCGTCCTGACGGGAAAACCCATGTGTGGGACTGCACAGAGACCACGAAGAAGATCCAGTCGTTTTCGACTCTGGAGTGATGTTGCTTTCACGTTTTCACAGGAGACTTTTTACGGGGTGGTTTGCCATTGCCTTCCCCAGTCATCTACACTTTTCCCCCAGCAAGCTGGGTACTCATTTTACCAACCTTGGAAGGATGAAAGGCTGAGTCAACCTGGAGTTGACTACCTGAACCAGCTTCCGCTGGGATCAAACACAGGTCGTGAGTAAGAGGGCTCCGACTGCAGTACTGCACCACGTTTTAAAATGTTTTAAAATAATTCAGAATGAGAAAAGCCTCCAGCCTGGAAGTGATCTCTTCTGCCACGTTCATCAGAAGTGCCTCCAAGTAAGGAAGCCTGTCTCTCTTGGTGCAGATGAGACCTTCCTCAGAGCCCTCCACAAGTTGCTGAAAGGCCCAGCAACCTCCAAGCTCTCTAGGTCACGAAGCTGCCTTACGTTGAGTCAGACATTGGTCTGTCATGGTCAGCATTGTCTACTCTGACTGGCAGCAGCTCTCCCAGTCTCAGTCTTTCTCAGCTCTCCTGCTCTTTCCCATCAACTGCTCCTGGATCCCTTTTACTAGAGATGCCAGGGATTGGAACAAGATAATAGTGGATAATAGTGGATAGCGTAACAACGGTTCTATAGTTCTAATTATCATTCATTACACCATGACTCCTTCTTTAACTGCTGACTCAATATAAGGCAGTTTTATGTGTGTTCATACAGAGAGAGGAAGAGAGAGAGAGAATGGCCTTTCAAAACACCAAATTCCTTACACAGTGTGGGCAGCTCCATTTTCCCTCTGGTGCTTTCTCCAACTCTGGGTCCAAACAGACAAGGTGGTAGGCACGGGGACACGTGTCACACAGAATTATTTCCCCGCCCTGTTGGCACACTTCACAGTAATCCTGGTGGTCTGTCTCATAACCGTCACCTTCCTCAACTGAAAAACAAAAGAGGGGCAAAGAAATGGTAATCCCCAAAAGGGAGAACTAAGGCAGGATTTTATTTTCAGAAGGGAAACGTGCTATTTTCCAACTCTGTCCCAGGAATGCCTGCCTTTCCTTTGGGAGTGTATCAAGTTCCTCAGTCTACAATAGTGATGAGGCTGCCAACTCCAGCTAGGAAAATATCTGGAGATTGGAAGGGATGCCTGGGGAGGGAACTCAACGATGCCCTAGAGCAGGGGTGTAAAATATGCAGCCCAGGGGCAAGATCAGGTCCCTGGAGGATTCCTATCAGGCCAGCAAGCAAGTCTGCTTTCTTTTGCCTCTTTCTTGCTTCCTTCTCTGTCACAGTTTGCTTTGCCAGACTTGCTCAATCACACAGGAGCTACAGAGCAAAGCCTCTATTTTCTCCACTGGCTGAGGCTCCTCATTTGGGGAGGAAGGGGAGCTTGGCTCAGATCTACTGAGCCAAGCCTCTATTCCTTCTCTTGGTTGAGGCTCCACCCCCTCCTTATCCCCTGGGGAGGGAGGGAAAAAGCCAGAGCTTCCTTTGCCCAGTTCTTTCAATCACACGGAAGAGATACAAAATCTTTGTGTTTGTGTCCTTTATAAAATTTATGTCTCTGCTACCTGGCATTACATTTTAGGACACACATGGCCCAGCCCCACAAGGTCTCATTTATGTCAGATCTGGCCCTCATAACAAATGAATTTGACACCCCTGCCCTAGAGTCTACCCTCCAAAGCTGCTGTTTCCTCCAGAGGAACTGAGGTCTGTAATTTGGAAATAATGAGAGCCAGTATGGGAGAGTGGTAGAGTGGCAACCTTTCCCACACTCCCCAACTTGGCAACCTTTCCCACACTCCCCACAACTGATAGGTGGGGAAATAGAAAAAAATCAGGACCGGGACCCACGTCTTTTTTTCTTCTTCTTCCGTTTGCCCTTCTTGCCCAGGCCCGCCAAGGATTCAGAGGGCACAGAGGAGCTGTGGATGCTGGCGCTGTCCAAGTCAGATTCCTCTCGTTCATCTTCCTCACTCTGTAAAGGAAGGCAAACAACACTGAGATACCATGGCTGCCCCTCCCCACACCTCCAACAGCCCACTCCTCCTAATAAGAGAAACTCAGGCTGCGATCACACACACTAAATAGTGCACTTTCAATGTACTTTCCAACTGGATTTTGCCAGTTCACACAGTAAAATCCAGTGCACTGAAAGTGGATTGAAAGTGCATTATCAATCTCCAAGAGGCTGGCCCAGAACAGCCATTGCAAATGATAAATACATAAAGGAAGACAGACAGGCAGGCAGGCAGAGTAATGCACATTGGGGTCAAGAATCCCAGCTACAAATACAAGTTGATGGGGTGTGAACTGGCAGAGACTGACCAAGAGAAAGATCTTGGGGTTGTGGTAGATAACTCACTGAAAATGTCAAGACAGTGTGCGTTTGCAATAAAAAAGGCCAACGCCATGCTGGGAATTATTAGGAAGGGAATTGAAAACAAATCAGCCAGTATCATAATGCCCCTGTATAAATTGATGGTGCAGTCTCATTTGGAGTACTGTGTGCAGTTCTGGTCGCCGCACCTCAAAAAGGATATTATAGCACTGGAGAAAGTCCAGAAAAGGGCAACTAGAATGATTAAAGGGCTGGAGCACTTTCCCTATGAAGGAAGGTTGAAACGCTTGGGGCTCTTTAGCTTGGAGAAACATCGACTGCGGGGTGACATGATAGAGGTTTACAAGATAATGCATGGGATGGAGAAAGTAGAGAAAGAAGTGCTTTTCTCCCTTTCTCACAATAGAAGAACTCGTGGGCATTCAATGAAATTGCTGAGCAGACAGGTTAAAACGGATAAAAGGAAGTACTTCTTCACCCAAAGGGTGATTAACATGTTTTTTATTTATTTATTTATTTATTTGGGATTTATATCCCGCCCTTCCCACAAGTGGCTCAGGGCGGCTTCCCGCCCTTCCCACATGTGGAATTCACTGCCACAGGAGGTGGTGGCGGCCACAAGTATAGCCACCTTCAAGAGAGGTTTAGATAAAAATATGGAGCACAGGTCCATCAGTGGCTATTAGCCACAGTGTGTGTGTATATATAAAAATTTTTGCCACTGTGTGACACAGAGTGTTGGACTGGATGGGCCGTTGGCCTGATCCAACATGGCTTCTCTTATGTTCTTATGTTCTTAGATGTTATGGAATGTTTACAACTATTCACACTGCTGATAGAAAGGGGCCAGGCACAGAATTCTAGCAATAAGATAAATGGTGTTAGAGAAATAGAAAAGGAGGCAGTTTTCAATGATTTTAGCAGTAAGGAGAGATGGAAACAGGGAAGCTGAGCTGGGCAAGAATACTGGGGCGGGGGGGGGGCAGGATGGTTGAGGAAGAATTAGGAGGAGAGAGACAACTCTTTTTTTTTTTTGAGAAAGAAAGAGAGAGAGAGAGAGTGAGTTTTTGGCCCCTTTGGCTGTGAAGAAACGTGCTGAGACATACAGAAAACACCAACTGAAACTCAGCTGCCATAAAAGAGACTACATAAGATTTGTATAGAAATGAGGCTTTAGGGCCCTGCCTAGCCCTCCCCATGACATACAAAAGCATAGCAAATTAAGGAAAATAGACCCAGACTGCAAAGACAGTTTTGCCACGTTTCTCAGTTTTCATACTTTATGCAAGTCACAGAATTCAGTTTTTCTTAACATAGCCAAAGATGCCTGACAGTAGAGGCAGCGGAGGTGGGAAAGTCTGAATTTCAGGCCCGAATCTGTGACAATTTTGACTGGCTACTGTGAGCAAGACAACAGCCCCATGAGCTGAAGTCGGTTCCTTACCGAGGAGCCCTTTTTCCTCTTGTTGGCAATCCCCCCAAAGCGGAACTTCAGGCCTGCCACTTTCTTCCCTTTCCCCTTTTTCTTACTGTCTTTGGTGCTCTTTATTTTCTTCCGCACCCCGGGACCTGGAGGAAAAGGGAAATGGTCCACAATGAAGTCACCGTGATTTGATCAAGCTCTCCCCCACAGCTATCAGCAGCAAAAGCCTTCAAAACCAAGAACAGAACAAGTGTGGTGTGGTGATTCAAGGGTTGGACTAGGACCTGGGAGACTCAGGTTCAAATCTTTACTTTATCATGGAAGCTCGCTGGCCTTGGGCCAGTCACTCTCTCTTACCTCACAGGATTGTGGTGAGGATAGAACGAAGGCAATGAGAACGACATATGCCCTGTTGGGTCCCCAATGGTTAGAATGAAGTAAACGAATGAAATAAATAAATCCAAGTAGCAGAATCAAGTACTCAAACTTCCCCAAGGCATCATGATTTCTTGTTCTGCTCATTGTTTTCCTATTTCCACCCAACTCATGAGAGTCCACTATGTGCCAAAATCTCCTAATGGGCTATTTTAACTTTTATGGCTTTTATTTGCAAGGCTGCTCAAAACAGGGACCTGGGTTCAACCCCACATAGCAGCCACATTTAGCATTGGTGAATTCAGCCCCCTTTTATGGTTCTTCTGTTTTTCCATCCAAGGTTTCCCCTCTCCCCACCCCACCCCTCCAACCCCACCATTTCTTCTCATTGTTCAAGAGCATAGGACTTTCTCATTTCAGAAATTGCTCCCCCCCACACACACTTGCACATTTAGCTACCAAGATTATTTCATCAGAGTGGGGATGAGAGGGGTTTTTAAAAATAGTTTCCTTCCATAAACAGCTCATCTCTTCCCCTAAGCAGGGGATAAAACTGTTCATGACAACAAATGGCACTGATCTATCAACAGGAGAGCCTGCAGGAAGAGAAAACCTTTTTTGCCCTTTGCCACCCTGCCATTTTCTCACTGCAGCAAAGCCACTCTTGAGCTATGATCACTCTAAATCACTCTAAATCATGCACTTTCAATCCACTTTCAATACACTTTCCAAGGGGATTTTACGGTTGTGTGAACTGGCAAAATCCAGTTGGAAAGTTGAAAGTGCATTATTGAGTGTGTGTGATTGCAGCCTTGAATGACTTCCCCCAGCAGAATAGCCTCCTTTCAAAAGCAACCCCATGCATCTGGAATGCGAAGGTTCCTTCTTGGAGTTGCCACCTCTGGGTTGGGAAATACCTGGAGCTGGAGGGTGGAGCCTAAGGAGGTGGGATTTGGAAAGGGGAGGGACCTCAGCAGGGTATAACACCATAAAGCCCACCCTCCCAAGAGGCTGCTTTGTCCAGGGGAACTGATCTTGGTCATCTGGAGATCAATCGTGGTAGTAGGGGATGCCCAGGTGCCACCTGAAGGCTGGCAAATCTATTTCCTACCAAACCAGAGCACTACCTATGCACAGTGATGACTCCAGGTTCGATTCTAAGTAGCACTCATGAAGCTTCATTATATTACAGGGGTGGCCAAACTTGCTTAACGCAAGAGCCACATAGAATAAACGTCAGATGTTTGAGAGCCACAAGACACAAACATCAGATGTTTGAGAGCAAGCAGGCAGGCAGGCAGGAAGGGAGGGAGGAAGAGAGGGAAGGAGTCAGATGGGAAGGAAGAAGTGGAAAGAAAGCAACTTTAACTTAAAATCCATTTTCCAAGGCACCAGCTGGCTTGGATTGGATAAGTGTTTTAAAGAGACAAATGCCTTCTCCAAGCTGGCTGATGAGGTAGCAGGTGCTTTGAGAGTCACACAAGATGTGTGAAAGAGTCAAATGTGGTTCCCAAGCTACAGTTTGGCCACCCCTGTGTTATAACAAGGCAGGCCCTTGGTTGATCGGGGTTAGTACCATCTACTCTGACTGGCAGCAGCTCCCCAGTGTCTCAGGCTGAGGTCTTTCTCATCACTTACTGATTTAAAAAAAAAAATCTGGAGATAATGTAGGTTTGAACCCAGGACCTTCTGCATGCCAAGCAGATGCTCTGCTATTGAGCCACAGGCCCCATCCTGTTGGAAGCAGCAGCAACCCACATGCTTTTGTGAGAACCAGTCCTGCTGCGTCTGCACTCCTCTGAGCAGCTCCTCCATCCTTGCCTCAGTTACCTTTGCCCTCCTTGGTTTTGGCTTTCCTGATGACAGGCTGGGGCAGCAGCGGTTGTGGCATGCTGGTGGAAAGCGGTGCTGGAGCAATGGCCACCGTCTCAACAGCTGCAGCCACGGCAGCCGCCGCTGCTGCTGCCGAACTGCCTTTGAAAGGGTTGTTGGCACTGAACTCCCGCCACTTGGCCCCCAGGACGGTCATCATCTTGGACATGGGGATTTTGGGATTCTGCTTGGCGACCAGAGGCCTAGGGAAGAAAAAGAAAGTCGTCAATTCAAAGAACCCCATACACCCATGTCATTCAGCAATTAATTCACACATCTGCACAGTCTAAAAAAACCCCTGAGCAACAGAAAGGAGGGGAGGGGGTTTTGACTAACGCTTCGGGAGTAAGTGAATGGTGTGTGACTGCCCACTATTTTAATAGATTAAACTGGGCTTAGAGTTAATGGCATGCTTTCTTGATTCTCTTGCTGTTGGCTTGAATTCCATTTCATCTCTTTTGGATTCCATGACAAGGTCCTGTAATGAAGAATGGGAACAGCGGCTGCTGCTATTCAACTCTCTCTCCCATTGTTTTCATGTATCATTTTGGGTGGGTAGGGCAAGCAAAGGGCAGGGAAGGTGGCATGGTATGGCCCTATCACATCATATCTTAGAAGCTAAGCAGGGTTGGTACTTGGATGGGAGACCACCAAGGAAAGTTCTGCATAAGAAGGCAATAGCCAACCACCTCTGCTGAATCACTTGCCTTGACAGCCCCTTGCTGGTGTTACCATGAATTGGCTGCAAAGTGACAGCACTTACATAAGGCAAGCCAAAATAGCATCTACAGGCCAATGCTCTGTAACTTGTGATAAGGGGGCGGGTGACCCTCCAAATAGGTGTTTTTTTTAAAATCCTGCAAATCTAAGTAATCCCCTGGAAACTGTTGCATGGATGCAGCTATTCACAAGGGGGGCCAGCCCTTCATTAGTAAGCATAACAACACCCACACACATATATGGATCTCCAGTGCCTCTGCATAAGGAGGCTCTCTGAGGCTATTCTGGGCAACTAGCCAACAGTTCTACCCCCTCTCAGAACAGAGATCCAGAACACCACCAAACAGCTTCATTCCCCCACCAGGCCATTTATGAGGCCTCACCTACCTAAGAAACTGGCTGAAAGCCTTGTAGTTCGTCAGCATGTGATAGTCTTCTTCAGAAAAAGCGTAGTCCACGTCATCCAAGCCCCACTCTTCCATGAGCTGAGCAGAGGTCTTGGGCTCCTACAGGAAGGCAACGAACAGAAGGACAAAGCGTGACAAACCCCTGCGGCAAGATGCTCCAAGTATTTGCTTGTTTTACAGCGTTTATATCCCACCTTTCTGCCCTCATAAAGGCATGGAGTCCCCCGCTGCGTAGCAAGTCCCCAACTACATCCCAGAACAAAGGACAAGCTTCGAAGGACAAATAAAACAGCTGTGTCCCATCACCCCCAGATAACTGGGCTACTTCTCAACAGAAGCCCCAAGACAAAGTTCCTGCCTCACTTTGCCGAAACTGGGCAGCAAACCAGAAGTTACAGCACCAAGCACCATGTAAAAATCATTCCTGATACACCGAAAATGTATCTGTTCTCAATGCTCCCAGGATGAGGCTCTTGCTTGGTAGCTATGATCCCCAAATGTGCTGCCAATGGCCATTATGGCTGCCATCGTGCTTCTGGGCACCTGCTTCCTTCTTCCCAAAGCACAGCACCAATGAAGTAGGAGATATTCAGAAGAGCCCAGCAGGAACTCATCTGCATATTAGGCCACAAACCCCAGCACCAAGCCAGCTGGGATTGTGTTCCTGTGCTTTCCTGCTCAAAAAATGCCCTGAGCCTAGGTCTAGGGTTGCCAATCCCCAGGTGGAGGCAGGGGATCCTCCAGTTTGGAGGCCCTCCCCCCGCTTCAGGATCGTCAGAAAGCGGGGGGAGGGGAGGGAAATGTCTGCTGGGAACTCTATTATTCCCTATGGAGATTTATTCCCATAGAAAATCATGGAGAATTGATCCGCGGGTATCTGGGGCTCTGGGGGGGCCTGTTTTTTGGGATAGAGGCACCAAATTTTCAGTATAGCATCTAGTGCCTCTCCCCAAAATACCCCCCAAGTTTCAAAAAGATTGGACTAGGGGGTCCAATTCTATGAGCCCCAAAAGAAGGTGCCCTATCCATTATTTCCTATGGAAGGAAGGAATTGAAAAGGTGTGCTGTCCCTTTAAATGTGAGGGCCAGAACTCCCTTTGGAGTTCAATTATGCTTGTCACAGCCTTGATCTTGGCTCCACCCCTAACGTCTCCTTGCTCCACCCCCAAAGTCCCCAGATATTTCTTGAATTGGACTTGGCAACCCTAAGGAGGTCTCTCCTTTATGTCTACAGAGAGCACCCATTTAATAGAAACAGCTATCTTTATCATAGGATGATGCTTGTTTTGGACCATCCTAACATTTTGAGGACCCTCCCAACATTTGGAGATGGGACACAGCATCTGTGGCAGCCATTTTGTGATTCGCATCCACCCCATAGCAGCCATTTTGTTATAAAGCCCATTCTTTGTTCTAATTTTTTTTTTAAGTACCCACAGGTTCAATAAGATTGAGACTCTTCTCCCGCAGTACAGAGGTGGCTTTCATTCCCCCTGCCACCAAGCAAGAAATTGCAGGCTGCCATGGTTCAAGACTTCTCATGCTGAGGTATACCTTTAAGCCTCCATCTTCATTTTCTTCCTCTTCTTCCTCTTTCTTTTTCTTTTTGACTTTTTTCTCCTTCTTCTCCTTCAGCTTCTTTTTCTTCTTTTTATTTGGAGAATAATCGCTGCCTTCGCTGTCTGACTTTTCTCCCAGCTCCTCCTCATTTTCAGAAATTTCATCATCAAGGCACCCCTACATTTCAAGAAATACAAATGTGTACATGGAGGGAAGGATAAAAAGGAGTCATGCAACTCCTTAAGGACTCGTTACATTTTATTCCAATATTAAGTCTTCAGGAATGAGAGTTCAGTTCTTCAGATGGCTTGGTTTGTGGACAGTTTACATGGGAAGGTTGGAGAGGGAAAGAAACTACAGGGTCAAAAAGCCAAGAAATGTAGGAACTACAGGGTGGAAAATAATTATTTATTTACAACATTTATATCCCACCTTTCTGCCCGCATCAGGGCCACCAAAGTGGTTAATAGATTATAAACATACCTAATAAAAACACATCTTAAAAACCATTAAAACAAAAAAAGACATCAGTAAGACAATTAATACCAAGTTTAAATGCATATATGATACAAGAAAATTAATGAAAACCCAAATACAGCAACCAAAAATAAAACACTGATCAAGGAAGGAGAGATCATGAAATAGACAGTTGAAACAAAAAAAGTCATCACCCACTGGTGGAAAACCAGCCCAGAAGGGACAGGTAAGTCTCCTTGAGGAGAGAGTTCGAGTTTTGGGGCCACCAGTGAGAAGGCATTCTTCCAGGTGGCCACAAGCCTAATCTCAGATGTTGGGGAGACCTGAAACAGGACCTCAGAAGATGACTGTAGAAGCTGGGTAGGTTTATGAGAGAGTAAGCAGTCCTTTGAGTATGCTGGTCCTCCCAAACTGTATTAGTTTTTAAAAAATTAACATCAACACCTTGAATTGTGCCTCGAAACAAACTGGCATCCAGTGTAGATGGTCCAAGACAGGAGGGATATGGTCCCTACATCCCGCTCCAGTCAACAAGCTGGCTGAAGCAGTCTTCACCAACTGATGTTTCCAAGTACTTTTCAAGGGCAGCCCCACATAAAGTGCATTACAGTAATCAAATTTAGATGTAACCGGAACATGCTTCACCATGGCCAGATTTTTTTCTGTCCAGCAAAGGCCACAGCTGGCTAACCAGTCAAAGCTGTTAAAAGGCACTCCTGGTTACAGCTGCCACCTGCTTGTCCAGCAATAGATCCGGGTCCAAGAACAACCCCAAACTCTCAACCTGTCCCTTCAAGGAGAATGCAACCTCATCCAGAACGGGTTATACTTTAAGTCTGGGGTCAGACCTGCTGCTGAAATTCCAATCTAATTAGGCAAAATTCAGAGACCATTCACTAATGATGTTAGGCTAGTTGACACCTGGGGAGCCCCAGGTTTTTCTCAGATAGTTCATACACATGTGACTAAGAAATCCCAGATTCCTGTTCAAACCAGGATGGGGAAGGAAAAGATAGGGTGAAAATTCTTAATGAATTCTAATGTCAGTTTCACATTGGAGTTTCCCTTTGAAGTTCTTTTGTTGAAGAATGGTTGTTTCCAGGTCAGTAACAAAGTAACCTGGGAAAGTGAAATATTCGCAAAAAGAGGCAGAACAGATAAATCCTCTCATCCTCAACTGGACATTTGCTAAAAATCCTAACCACTGCTCAGTAACCTCACCTCACCATTCTGCTGCGCCTTTCATCATGAGTGACAAGAGAGGCAGGAGGTGTAGAACCCTTACTGGCAGAAAGTTCTTCCAAAAAAGCAGCAAAAATGGCATTTAAATAGTAGTCATATCACTTATTAGGAGGCTTAGAAGGGGGCACGGGGTTGATATGATGTCACTTCCAAGAAAACCCTAGAAGTGACGTCAGTCCTCTCTAGGAACTGCTGGAAACTCTACGGGTTTACTGTTGCCCATTCACCTGACAGCCATTTTTCTCCCACCACTTTCTGAATGGCAGCACAAAAAAAATGATAGGGTGGGGAAAACCCCCCACCAGGTCACTGGCAAGCTTAGTTCTATCACCCACCTATGAGTCCTGTCTTAAGGAATGAAGCCCTCAAAATGAGATGGACCCAGATCTCATCTACTTTAAGTTCTTAGCATGGGGGAAACAATCCGCTGCCAAAATTACACTCCCTCATCTTCCTTGTGCTTTCTCAGCTCTATGTGCCCATTTACAGGATAAACCCCGGCATTTCTGAACATGCCCACCAATCTGTCAGCAAACTGCCAATTGAATGAGAGAATTTCCCGCTACCTCCTCTTGTTGTGTGCATGTGTGGCATTTCTGAACATGCCCACCAACCTGTCAGCAAACTGCCAATTGAATGAGAGAATTTCCCGCTACCTCCTCTTTATGTGTGCATGTGTGGTCTCCACTCCATACTTAAAACATTCCCAAGCCACCTCACATCATGGCCAGATGGATTTTCACATTTTGTTCAGATTCCCCAAATAAAATATTCTCTAACTTGAAAGGGAAGAGGCGCTTTTGTCTTTACCAGCTGCTAATGAGTTTTTGGCCCTTCAAGTTTCCCATTTAATAATAAAAAATGGGGGAGGACTGGACTCCCGCCTTTCACGAGAGACATAAACAGTTATAATTTTGGCCTGAGTAATTGGTTGCCATGGTAATTCCGGCAGAACCTGCTGAAATCCCATCTCTCCTTCTGCCTCTATCTCTGACAAGGACCTGCATCTACATATGCTCACATTCAAACCGGAGGCTGGTTGTTTTATGTAAATACATCTCGTATCGGTTCTGCTGTTGGGAGCCCGATTGAGGACGACGAGAGAATGCATTTGGCTGCCAAGACAGCAGAGCCGAGGCAAATTAATTCTCGCAATCTGGAAGGAGGGTTTGGGGCCAAGAGAAAAGAAGTTAATCAATAGCTCTTCCCCATTGTGCAGATACGGCTGTGCAGAAATATTTTGAAAACCAGAAGGTGCAAAAAAGGGAGGGTGGGTAAAACAAATACAAAAATTTACTAAATTTGCCTCTTTTTTGAGCGGGGGAGGTAATGCTATGTGAAGATGAAGATATTGGATTTTTATCCCGCCCTCCACTCCGAAGAGTCTCAGAGCGGCTCACAATCTCCTTTACCTTCCTCCCCCACAACAGACACCCTGTGAGGTGGGTGGGGCTCTCACAGCAGCTGCCCTTTCAAGGACAACCTCTGCCAGAGCTATGGCTGACCCATGGCCATGCTAGCAGGTGCAAGTGGAGGAGTGGGGAATCAAACCCGGTTCTCCCAGATAAGAGTCCACACACTTAACCACTACACCAAACTGGCTCTGTGGGAGCTCTGACCTAGATAGCCCAGGCTAGCCTGATCTTATCAGATCTCGGAAGCTAAGCAGGATTGGCCCTGGCAAGCATTTGGGTGGGGGACAGCCAAGGAATACCAGGGTCATGATGCAGAGGCAGACAACAGCAAACCACCTCTGAATGTCTCTTGCCTTGAAAACCCAACCAGGGGTCTCCATAAGTCAGCTGTGACCTGACAGCACTTTCCACCACCAATGTTATGGGGCCCCTTCAACCTGACATCGCTTAGGGCTTCAGAATGTCTCTGTCCGGTCCTTATCCGCATGCTGTGAGATGCTACAGTGCTGCTGCAACAGCTGATGATTCCACAACAATTATCTGCAACTTAGTGGCTTGCCTGAGAATTCCGCTGAGAGCTATTGCTACAGCACAGCAATGCTTGCCTGAGAATTCAGTCGTGAGCAATCGCTATAGCAATGGCGCTATATCAAAGGATGTGCCGAGACAGCTTCAAAGAGGCCTCCAGCAGCAGGGCTAGGGAAATCTTGACCCAGCTTGTCGGAGAGCTGCTACCTGTCCTTTGGATCAGTGATCTGGTTAGTTATTAAGGAGAAAACCCCTTTCCTGGCAAAAGTGGAAGCCAGCAGAACTTCCAAGTTCAGCCTCACTAAAGAGTTGCCAAAAGTGAGCACCCCCCACCACCTATTTCACTATTGTTTATATTAAAGAGAACAATACATATGGTTGCACACAACCGGAAAATGGTGGTGTTCCAGTGCGCGACGAACAAAATCCAAATGTTTCACAAATCATTTGGACTGAGGTCTTTTTAACTCCCTTTTTTAAAATGCCGGTTTGGTCAGCAGTGCCTCAGTCCAGATCCTGTCAAACTGAGCAATCCCTGAGGGTGGATTCTCTTATTTCCAGACAGCTGCAAACAACATTCTTGCTACAGTCGCCTCAGATATAACCAGGATTGCATCAATTGATCCAATATAAGCCTTCAGAAAACCAAATTTCACTGGAAATCTATACCCTGAGATGTCCATCAATAACATCTCTCACTCCCCAAAAAGGTACAATTAACAGATATGACCAAAAATGTATGCATAATGTTTACATCCACAGAATGAGAGAATTCCTAGTCTCACAATGTGGAGGGCTTCTTGAGGATGCTTCACCCAAGGACCCCCCCACCCCGCAAAACCAGCAGCGCTACTGTTGCAATGAGTGTTGGCATGGAAAATCACCCCATGTCAAACATCCCCCCCCAATTGCTTCCAGATTCTCCAAGGCTTAACGACAGGAAAACACCAACCATTCCTGCCTCCATCCTCTTCCAAAGCGTGGGTGAGCAGTCCCTGCATATGGCTGCATCGTCCTGGCTGGCAGCACGGCAGACTGCAAATGACTGCCTGGTTTGCCCAGGAGAAAGATGAGCCGGCAGGTGCAGAAGCAAACATTCAGGTTAATGGGATAAATACCAAGCAGATGCTCCACCAGTTCAAACAAAGGCTGTGGCACCCACATGTTCAGGCTGCATCGAGGCCCTCCAAAATCAGGAAAAGAAATACAGCCGAGATGTCTTTTAATTTGTTTCAGATGTCTACTGAGAGCGCATTAACGCCAGCATTAAAGGATCTGTGTGCCTGTAAGCACCAGCTACCTGCCCTCACACAGGAAAATCTACATTTGCAGAAAATCTACGTTTCCTCACACAGAAAATCTACGTTTGCAGTTTACTGACTGGGTATCATTTATTTCCTTTCGCCAGTCACAAAATGTGGGCGGGAACTCTTCAAAGCACTGAAAGCTCATCTCCAACCTCTGAAAGCATTATTCCACTTTTTCCCCATCCCACCCAGCTCTGGTTTCTGAAATTTCAGAAACTGACTTCCAAAGCACATCATTACCATAAGGGCTGTGAGTACCGTAAGGGCTAGAAACCCGAACAAACGATATGGGAAATACGCACAAAGCTGAATGCTGAGCACTGAATCGCCAAAGGCCAGCGGCGCTGCCCGGAAGTCCACGCTTGCAAAACAACATCTCCCATGGCTGCTTCCCACCCACCCCACTCCCTTCCACTCACCCTCCACAGACGGCACAGTTGGTATGCAGCGGGCTGCCAAGATTTACTGCTACTCACCGGAGACAAACTGCAAATGAGGTGCTGCATTGCAGATGGAGCATCAGAGTGAAGGGGGTTTGATAAGCTGGTCTGAAGGCTTTCAGCACCAGGAAGGGCAGAACAGGATGGGGATAACACCAGGCTCCTTCCTTCATGGGCATCATGATGCCCATGGGTCATCATGATTCCCAAACTTTCCTGGAGCGAGACTGTTCTTACTTTCAGATCACAACTGACAGTTCAACCACCCATCCTGCAAAAACCTAGACTGAATGCTGCTTTGGCCTCTGGGCTGGATTGCTGCAATTCTAGAAGTCATTATTGTCTAGTTTATTGTTTGTGGCCATTTGCCATTACAAGTTACAACATACTAAAATTTTAAAATACAAAGTCTGTCTTGACGTATTCAGTTTTGCACTCAAGTATACTAATTACTTAAAATATTTAAAACACAAATAGGGGAGGGACGGTGGCTCAGTGGTAGAGCATCTGCTTGGGAAGCAGAAGGTCCCAGGTTCAATCCCTGGTATCTCCAAAAAAGGGTCCAGGCAAATAGGTGTGAAAAACCTCAGCTTGAGACCCTGGAGAGCCGCTGCCAGTCTGAGAAGACAATACTGACTTTGATGGACCAAGGGTCTGATTCAGTATAAGGCAGCTTCATATGTTCATATGTTCAAACTTCCATCTCCAACTTCGAAGATTCACAGGCAGGTTCAAGAAATTCAAATTACATTATCAGGACATTACATTTCATTTAGCTGCTTTTGTAAGAACCACCTTTGCTCTGACTTTCTTAGCTGCTAATGCAAAAAGTGCCCCAAGTAGGGCTTTTTTTTTGTAGAAAAACTTATTTGTATATTAGGCCACATCCCTGACATCATCATTGTTTCACACAGACAGGGCCTTTTGTAGAAAAAGCCCAACCGGAACTCATTTGCATATTATGCCACACAGCCTGCCACCAAGCCAACCGGAACTGAGTTCTGTGCATTCCTGCTCAAAAATGCCCTGGCCACATGGGACTGCTCTTGAATAGTATCACCGTGAGAATGCAGCAGCTGGGATACTTAAGAGAAAAGGTTTCATTTCACAAGTGGCCTCAGCTTTAACCTGGATCTGAATTGACTGTTGTGTCTTGTTCTCAATGGCCAAAGGAACGTGACTGTATCTTGCAGACTGGGAGGGGTTCATCCAAAACTGCTGTGCAGTGTAGACCTCCCTTAATCATTTGCTTCTTCATCATCGACAAGCAGTGGCTAGAGACCCGGGTTCAAAGCTCCGTTTTGTCATGAAGGTTTGGACAGTCACCCTCTGTGACCTGGCCTACTGTGATGGACTGTAAGCCTATGCATGAGTAAGAGGTAATGCACAGGATGGAATTCTCCGTGAGTGACAGGTCACAGAACTCACTGAGATTGGGCAACTGCTTCTAACGGCCAAACTGTGGTAGTTGAGAGTTAGAGAAGCGGTTGGAGAGAGCTAAGAGGGTCTAAAGGAAAGAGCGGTGGCTCTTTTGAGGCTCTCAAGTATGTGACAGGTGTCACAGGAACAGAGTCAATTTCAAAGTGAATGTGGTGTAACTCTGAACACTGGAAACTATGGTGGGAGACTGATCCCAGAAAGTAAGGGCAGTCTCTAATTGTGTACCAAAGAAAAGAAACACATCTTGAGAGGGACAAAAGCATTAGCTTAGTATCCCAAGGGACAGACTGGTAGTCTGGCAGAGCAGGATTTGGCAAAGGGGTTTGAGGTGTCTGAGAAGGGCCCTCAAAGGTGCCAAAGGCCAGAGTTATTGCTCTTACTGAGAAGAGAATAAATAGTTTGCCAGAGGAAAAAGGGTCTAGAAATGAGAGACCTGAGCTGATTAATGCAAGGGACAGATACCCTCAGCTTGTATGACTGGAATGAGGGAAAGTTCCTCAAAAATCTAGACTAGATATAAAAACATAAACCTTCAGGGCTTTTTTTGAGCAGGGACACGAAGAAACACAGTTCCAGCTGGCTTGGCATCACGGGTGTGGCCTACCATGCAAATGAGTTTCTGCTGGGCTTTTTCTACAAAAAAGCCCTGTAAACCTTTAAGAAGGTTACTTTAAACCCATCTGAGGGAAACACTGTATCTGGTGTCAAATATGTTGCCTGTGAAGGAGTTCTGTATTCATTTTTTTGTTCTGTCTGCCCACAAATTCTAAATCCCAGAAACCTCTGTACAAATCCCATCCATTCCCTGCTATTCTATTTTAAATGAATCAAATTTTGTTTTCAAATGCTACCAGTGCCTAGTGTGCCAGATTTCTGACAGGTAAAAATTTTGACACTTGAGGTACTGGGCAAAGAGATCGTTTTAGTGTGATAGTAATAAAGCAGTTGCCTTTGCCCCTTTTGACTCTCATCTCATATTGGTGGCAGCGCCATGATCTCAAATAATCCACAAAAATTAATACCTCATAAAAAAATAGATCAGGAAAATATATTTTTATATCTTTGAAACGGTTTACAAAAAAATTTCCTGTCAGAAATGGCACCTCCTCAGAAGGCAGGAAAGGCAAAGGGAAATGGACAGGTAGAGGAAGCAACGGCTGAGGAGAACCCCATTCAGGATTGAGAAAGAATAAGGATGCAAATAGAGCTGACAAAAATAGAGGCAGAAAAGGCTGAAAGATTAAAGCAGGCAAGAATTCAAGCAGAACAAGCTGAAAGAGAGAGAGGTAGAAAAAGCTGAGAGGCTAGAAATGGCAAAAATTGAAGTGGAAAGAGAAAAGGCAGAGAAAGAACACCAATTAGAGATGACCAAAATGCAAACAGAACAGGAGATATATTATCTCAAAATTAGAGTTACAGGTGAGGGCAGAGCTCCCAAGTTCTCACAGAGATAGCCCTCCAGTGGAGTAAAAGAAGTTCCCCAAGTATCACAAAGGGGATGATGTTGAGGCATTCCTGTTTAGTTTTTGAGAGGACATGCCATGATTTACATTGCTGATGGTGACAGGATGCTCTGTTTTCACCCTCAAATATGTGGAGGGTTAAGTGAAATCTATTTGGAAATGAGAGATGAGGAAACCTCTGACTATACTTTATTTAAAGAAAGAGTCAGAGTCAGATATGGGTTCACTGCTGAACAAAGTGTCAAGAGTGCCTCTTGCCATGAAGTTATTCTCAGGCCTGTTATGTGACTTGATGTAACCTTTTTGGGTCTTCCTTGGCTTAGTATTCCTGCAACTTTGTATGCTTAGTCTGTTATGTCTGTAGCTCATAAAGTAACCACTTCTGCCCCAGGGGAACACTATGGTGCCAAGGTCAACCAGTGTTATCTGACTCCCAGAGAATGCACTTTCGTTTCTTCCTAATTGATGCTACTAGGAATGCTGTAGGGAGGATGGGAAGGGGTTGTAATTGGTGGTTTGGCACTTAGCAATTTGAATATATAACAGATAGACCCTTGTCTATATCTGGAAGGACTGAGGCCTTGAGCCTCAGTTTCAGCAATGAATCTTGGTCTCTGTAACTGCTTATTATCATGCAATAAACTTACTCTGCTAAACTCTGAGAAGTGTTCATTGATAAGTACTGTGCAGAACTTGACATAAAGCAGGAAAACCTTTAGAGAGGCTTCTGACACCTGAGGTACTGGGCAAGGTGATCATTTTGGTGTGACAGTAATTGCCTTTGCCCCGTTTGACTCACCTACCATGCAGGGTTTGTGTGAGGATAAAACAGGAAGGAGAGAAGTGCCCCAAGTTCCTGGTGACAGGCAAGAGAGCTCACCTAGTTACACACACCATGGGCTCATTTAAAGGAGCTGGTTTCAATGTACATAGCCTCAGCCCAAGTTGCTTTTTTCCACCTATTCCATCCTGGATGTTAAGCACACGGAAAGAAGCCTCGCTATGAGTCCCTTCCCTATCCAGGCCATGCTACACAGAGACAGGAAACTGGGGGAATTTAAAAATGTACTAGCAAGGGAGACTCCCCTGATCAATTCTTTAGGCAGCTGGTGAAAAACAAACCTTTTTCATTGCCTGAGGGTTGGCAGCAGCCCAGCAGAGCCATGCTGACTTTTGGTTCATGTCAAGACAGTCGTCGCACATGGCCCAGCTGTTTTGTTTTCTTCATGCAGCCTTTCATGACTCAGTATAAGAACATAAGAAGAGCTCTGCTGGATCAGACCAATGGTCCATCTAGTCTAGCATCCTGTCTCACACAGTGGCCAGCCAGTTCCTCTGGAGGATCAACAATATACAGGCCAAGGCATTCCTCTGATGTTGCTCCTGGCTCTGGGATTCAGAGGCTGTGACCACCTCTGAACAAGGAGGTTCCTTTTAATCACCGTGGCTGGTAGCCACTGATCGACTTCTCCTCCATCAATCTGTCTAATCCCCTTTCAAAGCTGTCTACTCCTGTGGCCATCACTGCATCGTTTGGCAGCAAATTCCACATTTTAATCACTTGCTGTGTAAAGAAGCATTTTCTTTTGTTTGTCCCGAATTGACTGCCCATCAGCTTTATTGGATTCCCCTCAAGTCTAGGATAGTGAGAGGGGGAGAATGTTTGTTTCTCCCTGTGCAACCAATGGAAGCTGTGAGGATCTGATTTGGAAGGCTGGGTAAATAAAATAATGAAGACTGGATGAAACAGACACAACAGATTCAGTTTGATCCCTTACACAGCCCAAGACCCTTCCTATAATTGCACTGGCCAGCCATAACTGCCACACTAGGCTCTCTCCCGCCCCCCCCGGCACAGGTTCCTTTCTAACTATTTTGAGCCCGTGTGGTATAATGGTTAGAGTGCCAGACTAGAATCCAGAAGACCCAGGTTCAAATCCTTACTCTGCCATGGAAGCTAGCTGAATGACCTTTGGCCTGTCACACAGCCTAGGCCCACCTCACAGGGTTGTTGGGAAGATAAAATGGAACAGAGAATGATACAAGCCACTTTGGGTCCCTATTAAGGGGAATTGTGTGATATAAATGAAGTCAATAAAATAAAATAAATAACTGGCACTCAGTACCTGCAAACGAATGCTTGCTTACCCTCACTTGTGGGACCATGACCCCATGGACAACAACAGTTATCAGGAAACATGTCCCACATACCAAATGAGGATCCTACCCAAAGCTCTCTCGGCCTTAGTCCAGCCTTCCTCCTGCTGGATCTTGACTGGGGCCAATTTGTCTGGACTGGAGCAGATTAACATCTTTGTCAAATGAGAAAGTAGTGCTAAGCGTCAGACCCAGGTTCTGGGAAACCCATGTTCAGATCCCTACCCTGCCATGAAGTTTGCTGAATGACCTTGGGCCAATCACTCTCTTGTAGCCAAGCCTACATCACACGGTTGTTGTGGGTACAAACGAGGGGGGGAACCATCTCTGCCACTCTGCATTCTTTGATGTGTGTCCAGAAACAACTTGGCAACCAGCATAGCCAATTTTAAACCAGAGAAATGTGTGCTCTGTAAACCAAGTCAGAAATAAACCTTGCCACTATGTTATGTATCAGAGGGCAAATCAGGGCAGGCCCATGCAGAATGCATTGCAGTAGTCTAGCCTGAAAGGGATCAGAATATGGATAGACCAGATCACACAGCCAGGTCATGCCTTTTGCAGCAATGCTGCAATTGGCATACCAAGTGAAGCTGGTCGACACTGCTACTTTCTCCAGAGGAGATGAACTCCCATCTAAAGAAGTGGTGGGCCTAAACAACACCCTCAAGCAGCAAAGCTGCTCTTTTAGAGAGAGTGCAACCCTGCTTAGGATAGGCTGAATCCTCAACCCCTGACTAGTTATATGAGCCACCAGCTGTGCCTTGATTGGTTACATGATCTACCAGCCATAGCTTGATTGGCTATATGATCCCCCCATCAGCACCGTTCTGGCCTTCATCCAGCTCATTAACACCTCCAGAAATTCATGCAGGGCAGATTTTAAAAGAAGACATAGAATTAGGTGCCCATCAGCATATGGTTGACATCTCCCTCCAAACCTCTCTGTTTTAGGGGTCCATTTAATAAATAACATTGGACATTGTGTTTGAAAATGAACACATACAGCAGGGGTGGCCCACGGTAGCTTTCCAGATGCTTTTTGCCTACATCTCTCATCAGTCCCAGCCAGCATGGCCAATGGCTGGGGCTGATGGGAGTTGTAGGCAAAAAACATCTGGAGAGCTACCATTGACCACCCCTGACATACAGGGTATTTGTATGCAATAATTTCACAGTACTGAAGGGGGAAAGAAACACAGGATGTGTTATTCAAAATCCAGCTTCCTGAGAATCTCACCAGAGCAAGTTTCTAGCCCAGATGGCTGAGAATGCATATATGAATGTGCTCAGGTAACAATTGTTGGAATTTTGAAGTCATAAGAATGGTCAAGTAAAATTTCCAGCAATTAGGGGGTGGAGGGCAGCACCAGGGCCAGCAAAAACAGAATAAATGATGCACAACAGTATAAAATACCGAATAAATGGTGGACTGTGAGAGAAGTTTTGTCTTATTTTTGATTATTTAAAACATTGCTATGCCTCCTTTCCACTCAAAAAGGGTCCCCAAGACAGTGAACATGCAAGCATTCAGAAGAAGTTATTGGATTTATATCCCGCTCTGTGCTCTGAATCTCAGAGTGGTTACAATCTCCTCTATCTTCCCTCCTCCACAAAACAGACACCCTGTGAGGTAGGTGGGACTGAGAGAGCTTTCAAAACAGCTGCCTGAGAGAGCTTTCAAAACAAGGACAACTCCTGTGAAAGCTATGGCTGACCCAAGGCCATTCCAGCAGGTACAAGTGGAGGAGTGAGGAATCAAACCCAGTTCTCCCAGATAAGAGTCCGTGCACTTCACCACTACACCAAACTGACTCTCAAACACTTAAAAGATGCAAATGGCACTGAAAATATTAATAC
This sequence comes from Heteronotia binoei, assembly GCF_032191835.1. Classification (NCBI taxonomy): domain Eukaryota; kingdom Metazoa; phylum Chordata; class Lepidosauria; order Squamata; family Gekkonidae; genus Heteronotia; species Heteronotia binoei. The sequence goes on from NC_083240.1 coordinate 21,067,604, forward strand.
CATCTGAATGATTGTATAGAATATGCCAAACTGCATGATTTACACAGCTTGCAGAATTCTAAATTGCAGCTATGTGGGGCTTTTTTCTCCATCAATATTCAACAACTGCAGGGCAGCCTTCATGGCATTCTGTTTCAGGGAAGCTTCACTTCCTTTCTGGATGGAGGAACAGGAGACTGGGTTCTCTGCCCTGGGCTTCAGTGTGTGTCCCTACCCAGAGACAGCTCATGACAAGTGAAACAACATTGCAACCACACACTGTGAAGAAGGCAGATTTCTGTCACTGACCATTACTTCACAGAGCTAGCAACATGTGTGCCTCTTCAAGGCAAGCATCACAATAGCATCCATCCATACAAAGCAATTCATGCATAGTGTCTTACAACAAGCCTGTAAGGTAGAACAAGTCAGTATCTTTATCCTTGCATCTTAGGTGGAGGGCTGAGCATGACAATAGCTTCCCAGAAGCCTATTAGTAAGTCTGTGGAGAAGTCAAAATGTCAACCAAATACTCCCAGCTCATGCTCTGAGCCAGCATATCGATTGTCTCAAAACACACAATAGACATGCCGTAAAGACTGTTTTTGTAGGTAGAGTTGCCAGCTCCAGATTGCGAAATACCTGGAGATTTGGAGAGATTAGCCTGAGGAGGGCTGAGTTTGGGGAGGGGAGGGACTTCAGTGGAATAGAATGCCATAGAAAACAGTTATTTTCTTCAGGTGTGCTGGCCTCTGACACCTGGAGATCAGTTGAAATGCCAGGAGATCTCCAGCCACCACCTGGAAGTTGGCAACTCTTCAAGAAGTTTTGGTTGCTGTTAAATAACAATGCATGTCAGTTCTTAAAGAGCATAACCCTGGTCAGGCATTGACTCTTCCCTCATTTGTGCTGCCAGGGCTGCTGGCAGAAGAAAGGTCAGAGAGAGCATTTAAAGTTCCAAAAGAGACACCACATCCCAGAATCCTTCAGGCTCAGAGTATCAAGTTATCTAGGAAAGCCAATCACACACCACTTCCTTCTACAGTGCTCTGAGGCCTCCGTCACAGCCCAGTCCAAGACAGATACAGTAAAAGTTAGAGTCTGTGGTCAGTCCAGTAGTATAACATCAGATATATATCACAGTTGCACTATACCAACATGATCTCTTTAAGTGCAAGGCTTTAACTGTGGCGACTGGGTTGGGAAGGATGCCCTGCAGGAACATTTTGGAGGCTGCAAGTCAGGCATAACTCAGTCCAAAGAAAATGAATACGAGAGCCCCAAAGGTGAAGATGCCTGAAACTCCTCAGGGCAGTAAATTCAGTACAAACAAAAGGAAATTACATCTTTTAAACAAGTGATTAAAATGTGGAATTCACTGCCAGAGGATGTAGTGATGGCCACAAACATAGATTCATGCGGGATATTAGTGGCCACTAGCCATTGTGATTAAAAGGAACCACCACATTCAGAGGCAGTCAGCCTCTGAATACCAGTGCCAGGAGGCAACAGCAGGGGAACTGGCTGGCCACTGTATGAGACAGGATGCTGGAACAGATGGACCATTGGTCTGATCCAGTAGGGCTCTTCTTATGGTCTACTACTGAAACTATCACTAGGCGTACTGAAATGGCAGTTCAGCCAAATGTCCACATGCCACAGGTATCAGCTCCCTAACCACAATCTTCTAGACTAGAAGGTCTTATAGAAATTCACCTGTCCCCCCACAGAAATGTCCAATGTCCTAAAGATAAATCAAACAAGAAGGTCTGAATGATGATCTTTAAGTTGCTTCTTGCAATATTCCCTTCCCACATGAGCTCCCACATGTGGACCCATTCCTGGCCCCTAGCCTGCCCACTCAAATCAATGTACCTCCTTCTTTTTCCGCTTGATTTTGGAAGCCTTGTTCTCCTTTAGCTTCTTGGGTTTCTTCTTCTTCTGGGTATTCACCTGCTCCTCAGGGTAGAAGTCCTCCAACCCTTCTAGCAGGCCATCCTCTTCTTCTACAGAAGGACAGAAAGGGATCAATTAAGCAGCCGAAAATTCATGCATGACATGAAAAAAAAAATTCTTACACCAGATCAGACCATCACAAATGCCACCACAGGACATTCCCAGGCCATTTTCTTTGATTGGGGATGAGCTGTGGCTCAGTGGCAGAGGCAAGCAGAAGGTCCCTAGTTCAATCCCCAGCAAGGAATCAGGTTGTAGGTGATGTGAAAGACCTCTGCCCGAGACCCTGGAAAGCCCCTGCCAGTCAGAGGAGATAGTACTGATCAACACTCTGATTCAGTATAAGGCAGCTTGAGAGTTAGGAAGCTGATCAAAGTGGCCTGTGAATGTTGAATGTTTGGCTGTAGTTTCAGTAGTAGATCCAGCCAGTTTCTCTGAAGGGCCAGCAATGGAGCACAGAGGCTGAGACCTTCCCCTTCTGTTGTCTTATGCCGCTGCTGCTGACTGCCTCTGAATGTGGAGGTTCCGTTTAATCACATGTGACTCCCTAACTGACTGATGGTGCCTGTGCATTTCGAGTACCCATCCGCAAAGGTGGCCTGTTCCATCTCTGTGAGTTTCACTGTTCTAACTCAAACCCTATCAAAACCCCACCACCTAATGTTCTTTGGAACACATTGAAGTCTAATGTGGTTAGGAACTGGCTCAGAATAAAGCAAGCTTTTTTGTTGTTGTTGTTCCAATTATTTAGTAAAATGGCTGGATTTGCACAGCCAAAGTGGGAATTAAATTAGGGAGGGGGGACAGCTGTTTGCTCATCCCCACCTTCTGACCTCATGGTTGCACAAGGCAGGGAGGGAATCATAGCCAGCAAGCAAAAGTATAACTTAACCAATGCAATTCACTGCAATCAGTGTCAGTCGCAAAGCCTTTTCAAGAAAGACAAAGGAAAGCTGGTCTAGTGAAGCCATGTGAGCAGCTAAATAGAACGTCCACTTAAGAGTTAAGATCCCGCTGAAAAAAACACTCGATTTTGGATTCAAGGTAGTGGGGGTGGGGGGGGGGGTAGTGATGTTTGTCACTGCCAGGTTCTGTATGCAGGATTCCATTGGTCATAGCCAGAGATGATTAGAACCAAAAAAGCAGTTACTGTTCAAGAAGACAATACTCTTGTTTTGCATTCCAAATACAATATCTACTTTAAGGACCTCAGCTAACAGTGCTAAAAAGCTGATCCGTGAAAACCTTAAGAGGGCATACAGACTAGATCTCATGGGCTTTAGTTACAGCAGGGCAGATTTCAGCTGACTATTTGAAGAAACTTCCTACCAGCAGGTGCCCTTTGACAACGGGACCAGTTTGCTGGAGGTCTTCAAGCAGAGGTATGTCTCGGGGATGCTCTGCTTTTGGGTTTTCTACACGGAGCAGGGGGATTGGACTCGATAGCCTCCAAGGCCCTTTTCGACTGCATGAGTCTATGTGTCACGGTAGACAAGCTTAGTGGACCAATTGGGTTTTCATCAGGAGTAGGCAACTCCTGATACATGTACCAGTTGCAGGACATCAGACCATTCTGCTTGGCCAGATATCTACCCAAGCAACAAAAGCATTGGCAGGGGGTGAGGGTGGGGGCGGGCTGTCATTTCTTCCCAGATCTGCACAGCCACCAGCCGAGTCCAAGGCTGAATCTGTGAAATGCTGGCAGCACTGCTGGGACTTGGCTTGCTTGAAGCGTGTCTGGCCAAGCACAACCCTCGCCAACCTTTTTTTGTTTGCCCACACACTAACTTCTTCACTGGCGGATGCTTTCTTTTTCTTCTTTGGCACCTGAGCCAAAGGACGTTGCCCACCCACAGTCTGCACCCTGATACAAGACAGGAAGGGGAATCCCGGTTTCACTGGGCATACTTGTAGACAGCAAGAGGGAACCTCCATCTTCAAAGGCAGTATATCTAGGACTGCTAGAAGCTGGGGTCTGGGAATGGCTGCAAGCTAAGGATCAATACCTCCATGCCTGTTTGTGAGCCACCAGAGGCTGCTGGGGTCTCTGTTGTAAACAGCATCCTAGATCAAACAGTCTGATCCAGCAAAGATAATTTCATGAAAAGTTAGCTACATTCATGGTGAGCCCCAGAAAGACAAAACTGGCAGAAATAAACAGCAGCGGCTATGAAGGTGGCCAGTAGAGCCTCCAAGTTCAGAGGCAATCTACCTCTGAACAGCATGTGTTGAGGGAGAACCCACAGGGAAAGTCCTTCATGCCCAGCAGAGGCAGTCTTAACCAATGGGCAACAGGGAGAACTGCTCCAAGGCCCCACATGGAGGGGACTTCACAGCCCTGCCCTCCATTGGAAGGGGGGCAGCTAGATTGGTGGTGGCAGCTCCTTCTGCCTGCCCCATCTGGGGTTCAGGCACCTGGCTTTTGAAGGTGGCAAGGGCTTCCATCCAGCTCACATGGGGCCATCCTGGGGATCCCCTGGAATTACAGCTCATCTCCAGGCTAAAGGGATAAGCCCCCCTGGAGAAAATGGATGCTTTGAAGGGTGGACAGGATGGTCTTGTACCCCACTGAGGTCCCTGCCCTCCCCGGAATCCATCCCCAAATCTCCAGGAGTTTCCCAACCTGCAGCTGGAAACCCTACTCTCCCATCCCCCTGCAGGCACCAAGGGGAACCTGGCAACGCTAGGCCATCTCTTTCTCGGATTGCGGTGGTGGGATGTTAGTGGTTCCAGCGTCCCAAAATCATTAAAGCGCCTGTTCTCCTTCACTTCCTGGAAACCTCTGGCAGTCCCCGCCTTGGCTTCCACGAAGCCAGATTCTGAGGGCAAAATCTGGAGGGCCAAAGCCCGGAAGGGGAGGGCTAAGAGGAGAGCCTCCTTGCTCAGAAGCAGTCTATCCCCGCCTCCCAAGGTCCTGGGGTCAAGCTTCCCTCTGGCGCCCTGGAGTGGAGCTACAGTCTGGATGCCAAGCAGGCGTGGGGCCCAGAAAGGCAGCGCTCGCCTTTGGAGAAGGCCGCCTCTCCCAGGAACCGGAGGGGAGGTTGACTTTGTCGTCCTCCGAATCGCCCCCCTCCCGGGTCCTTTTTTCGGCAGGGAAGAGGAGGGAGCGGCCAGCCCGCCCGGTCACCTCCCCGCCCCGCAGGCAGCCAGGCAAGCAGGCAGGGCGCGCCCCCGGGACCCCCCCCCCCCGCCGTACCTGAGGCGGCGTCCTCCCCGATCTCCGGCTCCTCCGCCCCCCGCATGCTCAGCGCTCCTCCCCGCGGAGCGGCGCCAGCCTTGGCCCGGGGCGCACGTTGCGCTGCGGAGGGCGAGGCGGCTGGGCGCGAAGATGGCTGCGGCGAAGGCGGCGGCCCGCCCGGGGCTGCCTGGACGAGGGGGCTGCCGAGGCGTCGCCAGCCCGCCCGCCTTCCCACCTGGCCGGCCGGATCAGCAGCAGCCGCCGCCGCCAAACGCAACCCAGCAGCCTAGCACCCTCCCGGAATGGAACCGCACATGCCCAAGCGCGGTGACGTCCAGTCTGGTTACCTTGGCAACCGCATCCCATCATTTGGGCACCGGGCCTTTTTTTTTTTTTTAAATGAAGGGGGATGCGCGCTCCCGCGCGTACACGCACCCAGCTCCAAACACGCGCCCAACTTGGGCCAAGATGCGCCTCTACAGGCGCAAAGCCTAAGGAGTGAAGGGGTGGGTGGGAGAGGGTTTCCTGATCCAGGTTTGCATCCCACCAAGGGCGGTGGGGGCAGCTGCTATTCTTCCCCGTGGCTTCTGAAAGGTGATTCGGGCAGAGGAAGCAGTTGGCCACAGGTCAACCCAGCACAGCTACATGGCTGGGCCAAAACCCACTCTGCCCGCAGCCCTCTAACCTAAATCCTCCCCCAATCCCAAGGGCACACTGCCCTTTATTATGCTCTCAGCTGCTTACTCCCCTGCGAAGGGCTCGAACGCTTGTCAAGAAGCCTCCCTGAAGTTTTTTCTTCTTCTACCTGAATACTGGAGCAGGGAGAGGCTAATACATTTCATGCACAATTCAGAATCTGATTCACAGTTCTGAACCGCTGAAAATTAAGGTCTCTGCGCTCAAAGAGCAATTCAGTTGTGGAACTCAGCACCACTGGATAACCACATGAAACAGATTGAAGGAGAATCGGTCCATCCACAGGTGCTGGTCATGGTGACTAAAGGGACCCTCCACATTTAGAGACAGTTAACCTCTGAATAGCAGAGCTAGGAGGTAACATCAGAAGGAGGACTTAGCCTCTATGCCCCATGTGTTGGCCTCCAGATGCTGGTTTATGGACTGTCTGGTCCAGCAGGGCTCTTCCAAGGTTCTTCCTCCAATGTCAAATGTTTCAGCATTTTAAAAAAGAACCATGAGCAACTCCATCACTGGAAGCATCACTTGAGTCACGATCTCTAGGGCCAAAGCCCACATCTTTGAGGCTGGAAAACCAAATATGGGCAGTCCATCAGCCCTTATTGGTCAATGTTTCCTGATATCTTGACTTTTTAAATGTGATCTCAATCTGTTTAGAAGTGGGTAGCGGTGGAGACCCACTCCCTTTATAGACACACACATCCCATTATGGGATACATGTGCAAAATATATAAAAAAAGACTGCTTGCAAAATCTCTCCCTTCCCATCTGCAATCATAGGAAAAGACATAGCAGACGTGTTTAATAATGTATTGGAAGTTTTGAGAGTTCTGAAGGAAACCTAAGAGAGGGATAGTTTTTGCTATGCAGCATCCTTTCAGGGCTTAGAAAATAGCCTTGAAAATCCTATCCAGCAGTCTTTGAAACATTTACAGGTGAGGCAACTTTGGGGAAGGGGGTGAAATTGAGGGCCATTTGTCTGTAGAACAGTAATGTGGCCCAATGGCCTCCTGAGATAGCAATATTTCTCCCATGATGTGCAAGGCTGTGAGACTTGTCTTCTCCAGGTGATTGGCAAACTTGGCAGACAGTAGAAAGAGAGTAAAAGGAAGGAAGACTGACATCTGAGGATACCTTTTGGCAGGTTTGCAAGTGGACAGTGGTTGCTCAAAGACGGCTCTTGGGTCCGTTCTGGCTCTATTGCAAAAATCAAGCTGAACTTGGATCAACAAATGGCTTTTTTTTTCCTGATAGATCAGAACTTGCAAAAACAGAACAGAACCCACAAATTCTGGTAAGCAGAATGAGGTCTCAGGTCCCCAAGAGGAGAGCTGTCAAGATTTCCAACCAGTGCACAGAATGCATCTTTTCATATGCTACTGTGATGAAAGCCATGCCTTTCACTAGAGGGGATTTAAAAAAAATACAATTTTATTGAGAAGTTCTGCTGGATTCAGGAAAAACTGAGAAAAGCAGCACCTATGGATTGGTGCATGTTATTCAAGGCACATAAATTGACCACTCCGGCTGGCAACCCTACGTGATCTAGTGATGCATTCACTGGCCCCAACCAAAACCTAAAGACATAAAACAAACATGCAGAGCATTCTTACAGCTGGGTTTGTCAAGTTTCTGTCCCCTTCCCCACCCTGGTTTCCAGCTCTTTCCTTACTACGCTGCGTTGACCATTAAGAGGGTGAAGCATCTTCCCTTCTCTGTACCACTGTGAGCGGTCAAAGCATCAGATCAGTAATCTTTGCAAAAAGCCTAAGAGGATGGGTTGGAGTAAAGGGAGAAGCCACCAAAGCGAGTTCTTGGTGGAGGGGAGGTTTGAACCAGGTGATCTGACTTTCCTGCTCACATCCCTCAACTGGTCCACTGCACTGACACAGTAGAGATTAGGAGCCTGAAACCAAAGGCAAAAACTGATCCAAGATACCATAGAACCATTCCAACAGCAGGAAGCATCCCAACAGCTCTTGCCAACCAGGCTCTCCTTTACTTAATTCTCATGGGGGATGATAAAGAGACAGAAGGCAGTTTTAAATGTTACATTTTTGGGGAAGGACGGTGGCTCAGTGGTAGAGCATCTGCTTGGGAAGCAGAAGGTCCTAAGTTCAATCCCTGGCATCTCCAAAAAGGGTCCAGGCCAATAGGCATGAAAAACCTCCGCTTGAGACCCTGGAGAGCCGCTGCCAGTCTGAGAAGACAATACTGACTTTGATGGACCAAGGGTCTGATTCAGTAGAAGGCAGCTTCATATGTTCATATGTTAGTGATAAACAAATGACATCTGAGAAAAGCCACTTGATTTTCGCACTTGGAACCTTCTTAAAAAGAATCCCTCGCCCATCACACATGAAGCACACCTGCCCCTATCTTCAGGGGCTCATACTGATAACTCTCTGCCACCCCATATATTAACCCACCCTCATTGTCCCCTTCCCTTATACACAAGTGTTCTGGGCCATCATTGCCCCATTTGAGAAGCCCCTCCTCATGGCACATTCCCCCAGCCCCAAACACCCAACTCTTCCTGGAGAGAAAGAAGGAAGGACTATGTAATATCTTTATATAGACACGTATCAAGACTTCACTGTGTCATTTAAGCAATCATTGCAAACTCTCTAGACTAGAGCACAGCTGGCAGGGGGGAGGGGGGAAGACACACAGAAACTGTACAACAATTAGATCACATTTTATTTAAGGAAAACCAAATGTACAAAACTATCTCCAGATCCCAGTGCATTTAATCTTCCTCCTCCTCCTCCTCTTCATCCTGGTTAATCTGGAAGTAACGCAGCTCATAGCTTTCCTTGCTGTTGGCGACCACGCGCAGCCAGTCGCGCAAGTTGTTCTTCTTCAGGTATTTCTTAGTGAGGTATTTCAAGTACCTTAAAAAACAAAGTAGGTAACCAACGTGACTGCAATGTTAAAGGGGCAAACCTGACGCCATCTGAGCTCTCTGGAATGCTTTGAGACATCGTTCCCGCCCTGAATGCCATTTTGGTTTCCCATCATGTAATTACGTATTGTGTGAAGAACAAGACATTCAAAATTCAGCTGTTCGAGGCACAACGTGTTGGTCTGCTGGCTGGCTTTTCAAAGACAGAATGCCCCCTGAGCATAATGAGTGATTATCTTGGTGGAGCTGACAGAACACTGTGGAATATTTCTCTTCCCTTGGAAACTTGCCAACAGCTCAGTGATGCTTGTGACCTGGAGGTGAAGGATTTGATTCGTTTTTTGAAATCTAAGCAATCCAGATAATATTGCCAAGCCTGTGTGTATGTTGCTATTCTGTAGGGAGTGAAGAATTTTGTTTCTCAGCTTTCATTTTAAAAAAATTCTTTACAGCTCTTATGTGTGCAAAGCTATGTTCAGAAGACGGCTCAGCATGGACTTACTGCAAAACCATGGTGTGCATTAACTACATTTAGTTTATAAAACCAGAATTCAGCTTAGATATGATCGTTTGAACCCTGATTGGCCTTAACAAATGCTAGTTTCATTGCTTTGTTCTTCCCCCGGCAGACATCCAGCTGGTAACCCCAGCCAGCACACTGTGGCAATAGCAATGTCAGGAAACAAGCCAGAAACTGCATATCATGAAATACCATGGCTGACACAAAGGTCGTTTTCGCACTCACCTTCCGCCGGCGCGACCCTCCTCTTCACCGCGCAGGATCTGCGCGGATTTCGCACTAAACGCTGCGGAGCAGCCAGAAAAGCCGGAAGCTCCCGCCGCAAAAGCCGCTCAAACTGAAACCGCAAAAAAGCAGTTTGGCGTTTGCGCAGCTTTTGCGACGGGAGCTTCCGGCTTTTCTGGCTGCTCCGCAGCGTTTAGTGCGAAATCCGCGCAGATCCTGCGCGGTGAAGAGGGGGGTCGCGCCGGCGGAAGGTGAGTGCGAAAACGACCTAAGTGTGGTTAATAAACCAGCTTCAAAACATGGTTTCAGACTCTGGTTTGACCTAAGGTGTACACTTTGCAACTTGCAGGGTCCATCTTTGAGGTACTTAAAGGAATGTGTTAGCTTAATCACAGAACTTTAGACATTTCAATGCAAAGTACATATTGCCTGAGTGCTTCCCTGCCTGGAAACTTTGGGATCGACCAAGTTTATTCCTGAGCAAATCTGCAACAGGACTTGACTACGTTTAACGAAAGGCGGATGAAGCTGACAGCAGCCAACAACAATTGTAGCATGCTAGACTGTTGCTTCAGCTGAGAAAAGCCTGCCATGGCATCCACCAATGCTTCCCTGGGAAAACTGAGGATTAGCTCCCCTGGGGAACCTTGCTACAGAGACACTTCAGTAACCAAAAAAAAGAACAACCCACCCAGCTTGCCATTCAAAAATCTTTTTGACAAGGCTTCAACTTTCACCTTTGGCAAGTGAAGTCAAGTGCCTGATCCAGCTGCAAAGGAAAAGGCAGAGCCAGTGCAGGGAGAAAAGCCAGGGAAGCACACGGAGCTTTCCTCCAGAACTTGTCCAATCCCCAGGAGAACCTCCAGCTTGCCTTTTCTTTTACAAAGAAGTAGCAACACAAACTGCCTTTCAAATCCCTTCCTGGCTGATAACCCATCACAGGTAGCTGTCCAAAGTCCTGCTGAACACCTCTGGCTTAGCAGTCTCAACTCCCAAATTACCCAAGGCTCTAGGAACATAATTTCCTACAGGAAGAACATAGGGAGATGTCTGTCAGCTGCAAAGGGCAACCTTGATTCAGGCAACTCAGAACAGTTCCCTGCCCAAGAGGCTGGGAGCTGGGAAGGACCTATGCCCTTTGCAATCTCGTTTCCAAGAAAGCTGATCTCCTAAGGAAAAGATAAATGGGTGCAACACCACCTGTGAGCCAAAACCCACACTTCTGAGAGGTACTCTAACCCATCCCCGCCCTTGGCAAAACCTCTAGCCATTTCTGGCTCCTTACCTCTTGGAAAAAGGGACCTCAGAGGTGACAGTGATCTTGCTTTTGCTTCTCTCGATGGTCACCACACCCCCACCCAGGTTGCCAGCTTTCCCATTCACTTTGATCCGCTCCTGGAGGAACTGCTCCTGCAAGGGGGTGGAGACAGGTGGTTCAGGCCAGGTGAGAGACACCAATGGACAGGCACCGGGGCGGGGGGGGGGCTGTTTCCATACAGATGCACAGACGTTAAGAAAGAGGCAGCCACAGAAGGAAGAGCTGTTTCCCCTCATATCTATCAAGGACAGGATAAGCAAAGGCCTACTTTGCATCACAGTAAAGGATGTTCTGGGAACTGATCCCCTCCCTGATGAACCAATTAGATGCAAGCAAATCTGCATGCTATCAAACTGCCAGTAGAAGTGTGTTGTTTGAGGTACTAGAAGAAGCAGGAAAGAAGTTACAATTTAAGCCACATACTCATCGTTAGAAGGCAAAGGCGTTTCCCTTATTTCTTTGATGATGCCCTTATTCATTTACATCCACTGTACCCCAAGTCGGGACTCAAAAGTGGCTCAGAATATCATTCTTCCCTTCTCCATTCTCATGTAACAACCACTCTGGGCCTAACTTTGTGATGAGCCCAAGGTCACCCAGCAAGCTTTCATGGGAGAAATGGGGATTCAAACCCAAGTCTCCCAGGAAACTCCTCTGCCACTCTATCAATTGACAGCCTCCATTATATAAAATATCAGAACCAAAAAAGCCTCAGCAAACAAATGGGGAGGGGGCTTAAAGTAGCCCCAACCAATCAAAGTTGACCCTGTTACAGGTTTCATCGATTCAACAACTGAACAACACTTGCACTCCTTGTGTTTTCCGCAAGGAAGTTCAATCACCGTTTTGGGAGGCACTAGGCAACGTCCTGCCGTGCCCTTCTTCCATTGGCACCTGTGTTACTGTCACTTCATGCATTTGCTCACATGCACTGCAGCCTGTGAAAGCTTAACACCATAACATAATATGCTCTTCTCAGGCTATCACAAAATGTGTGTATCTACGCTTAATGTGGAATAAGCTAAAAGGGTTTTCCCTAATTATTATTATTATTTTGAGGGAGCTTCCTGGCAGAACTTCATTAATGGCCACCAACCAGAAAGCCCTGCCCCCTTTGCTGAAACGTACCATCTGTCCCATTGAGGAGCAATGCTCAGAAGAGCCACCAGTGGTGCATCAAAGAGCCACAGGTGGCTCCCAAGCCACTGAGAATCACTGAGCTAGCAACATTTAACAGATACCTGACAACCTAGACACACCCCGCTCTTACTATCTGAAGAGAAGTCCAACCCCTATGAGTCTAATGAGTCTAGGAGACTCGCTGAATGAGCCAAACGCTTTTCCCCACTCCCAGCAGAAGCAGACTAGAGAAATGGCTAGAATAAGTAATCGTGCAGAGATGCAACAGGCAGCCTCCTCTACATATAAATATGTTGCAGTCACAGAAGTAAATGATTCTTTCATAGCACACTAGCGGTGCTCTGACAGCATACTAGTGTGCCTGTGCAATAACTGGTCTAATTACAAATATTTCAGTAAGGAAAGGGAGGGGGAGGTGGAACTTTCCCTGCTCAAGTCACAATGCAGTTTCTTTGAAAACTTTGCTAGTTTTTTTTTACTAAAAACACATTAGCCTGTTCCTTAGAAAAATTTGCTGCAATCAGCAAAGGTGTGAGTATTTAGATCAACTGACACCCCAAACTTCTTCCCAGACAAGAAAGTACTGAAACAGGGAGAGAAGACCTAGCTTAGCCTTGAGCTAGATTCGAGGCCAGCGTCACCTTATAAAGACCAATAAGATTTTCAGGGTTATAAAATCTTGCTGGTCTAAGGTGCGACTGGACTCAAATCTCACTCTCCTACTGCAGACCAGCTCAGCTACCATCTGAAGCTAGTTTAGCCTAGTTGCTGAGATTCTAGTTTTCACAGTTAATTAATTTCCAGAGCTATAGTGCATTATTCCATATTTTCTTTGGGGGTATTTTTTTGTATTTTATGCATACGAGTGTGTGTGTGTGCATCTGGAAGTCATGGCAACCTTTGGTGACTGACCCCTACAGGGGACCTGGAGGTTATTCAGAGAGGTGGCTGAATAAAGCTTGCCCCTACCTCCCACCTCTGGTATTCCAAGGAGGCCTCCCACCATCTTAGTACTTGCCAGAGTTGACCCTGCTTAGCTTCCGAGCTCTGACAAGATCAGGCTTGCCTGGGATATCCAGGTGAAAGACTATGGCAAACTTTCATGGAATAGCACCTACTTCATTAGACCAAAAGGACCTCTGATAAAATGGGTCCTGGCATGCCACAACACGCATAGATCTGCCAACTTCATAGTACTACAAGAATACTTGTAGTTTATTATATTTAAAGCAACCCCACACACACCCCTCCATTCTGAAGGGGCACAGCCCCAGCACTGTTGTACCATGTGATGTTTTAATGCCCCATTCCACCTGAACACCCTGTGAACAAAAGCCCTACTGTATCTCCCTGGCTATCGGCAGGGAGTGAAAGAAGAGACTTCTCTCTATCCAAGACCACACAGAACTGTTGCTGTTCAAGATAGACACTAAGGTGCTAGATGAACCAGTGGTCAGACTTCCTATAGGGTAGTTTCCCATGTTCACAAGCACAACCTGAGAGGGAGCTGATTGCAACACGCACAAGCCAGCACAGAGCGGGATGTCTACACTACAGCAAGGCAACTGCACCGCAGCAAAGCAGCAAGCAAGCTTTGTTCTGAAGACCCACCCAGGAGTCACTTGATGCAAAGCACACCACAGATAATGCACATGCAATGCTGTTACTGGAAATACCCATTACAAAATAGGTTGCTCCAAAACAATTCCTGCATGAAAGTACTAACTACTCAGCAAGCTCCAGATCTGGTTGCCATAAAATGACAGCCCTTTTCAACAGTTCCAGAGTGCTAAGGGTGCAGCACTGAATAGGAAGAAACCACTGATGGATCAGTTAGCATGCTGGCCATTGCAATGAAGCAAAGAACACTTTGCATGCACTCTGGAACAAAGACAACTGCATTCCTACTTCTCAAGAGCCTCCCAAATAACCCAGTCATAATCTAGGCTGACGTTTGAGCCACCACCCGTTCCTGTCTTTTCCAAATCTAGTGTGGTGTGCAATCCTACAGCTAGTACAACAAACCCAAACAGCCCAGAACTTACAAAGTTGGCCGCATCCATGATACCATCTTCTACTGGGTGGGTACAGTCCAGAGTGAATTTCAAGACCTGCTTCTTCTTTTTGCCGCCCTTTGTGGCAAGCTTCTTCTGTAGGAGAGAGAGAGAGAATGATCATCAGACAAAACAGTGGCAGTCCACACTGAGAAACCGCAAGAAAGTGTCCACCAGCTGAAGGCTATGGAGCTTGGCCTCTGAGCTGCCCACTCAATCCCAGAGTTAACTTCCTTGATCTTGCTTGGTGACCACCTTTAGCCACAGAGCTCAGATCACAGCTAGTACACGTTGATGGATGGCATGCCTTGCCCTCAAAGGTAAATTAAGGAACAGAAGAACAAGCAGCATGTGTGTTAATTTTTATGTTCTCCTGTCAGTGGACAGGGCTTGATGTAGAATGTTAGTCCTCGCCCCAATATCCAATCAAGCCTCTTAGTTAAAGAAAAAGAAAAGAAAAGACAGACACTGGATAACTTAAGATACCTATCCAAGTCCTCGTCTCTGCCAACGTTATTACGTCTCATACCTCCGGGTCTCCATTCTGCCTCTTCGCCCCTTCCAACAGCCCACTTGGAAGGCCCTCCTCCATCTGGCTGATCTCTCATTTCCCCTTCTCCTAACCCCTTCCCTGACCTGCCATCCAAACTCTTCATCACTCCTCCTTGCTTCTGCACCTTATGCCTAAAAGGACAAGGCTGTATGGAGACTGGAGATCACCAGCATGCTTGCTCTCTTTTTCCAAATGTGGTAGGAGAAGTGGCTAAATTAGTCTGGAGTGATGAGCTGGGTGAGGGCAAACAAATTGATGTTTACTCCAGACAAGGCAACTGTTAGCTGGGGGACACACCTCGTCTTGGAGTAGACATACCACCTGTGCTGGATAGGTTGCACCCTCCCCTGAAGGCTAAGGTGGGCAAGCTTGGCCGTGATCCTGGATAGCCAAGTATCAGCTGTGACCATGGGTGCCTCATGCCAGCTGATTTATCAACTGCATTATCTCTTGGAGTTGAAGCAAGCCAAAATTACACAAACCATGGTGATTGCCCAAACAAGATGTATGCATGCTTGCCTTCAAAAAACACTACAAGTTATTTAGCTTGCAACCACCAGATTGAGGAAAGGGGTGAAATGCTATAAATAAAATACACTAACACTAAGATAACCGCAATCATTCTCAGTTGGTTTCTGGGCCCAATTCAAAGCAAAGGGACCAAGAGAACTTGAGCATCCCCTGCTCCCATATGATCTTACTTGTGAACTCAGGTCATCAGAGGTCCCACTGTCCAGTCCTCAAAGACGCAGCTGTAAAAGATGGGGGCTTCCTCAGACTATGGAACTCTTTTCCTAAAAATACCCATCCTGCCCCTGCCCGTTACTGCTTCAGACAACCCCTCGTCAGAACCTGTTTGAGGTCACCTGAACTCTTAGCATAAATGCCACTGTTGTCCCTCTCGTTCCTTTGGGTTTCTACCTGTTTGTTTTGAGTCAAACTGGGACTGCTGTCAGATTTCTGCAAGGATTACACGAATTTTTAACTACTTTCACTGTAAGCTGCCAGCTTAGCTCACCCCTGTTGATCCCTCTTTATGGCTGTTTCCCACCCGTCGGAGTGGCTTATGTCAAAGAGCAAACCTGTGGCTTATGTCAAAGAGCAAACCTGCACTCTGGCTTGTTTCTCTTGCACTGAGCTCCTAGCCTGCTTGGCAGGAGGCAAAACCACACACACAAAGGTGCCGTCAGAAAAGTGATGGTGGCACAGCACCTGTCCGTTTTATTTTTTGCTGTCATCACAACCCACTTATGGCAACATGTAGGGCTTTCAAGGCAAGAGATGTTCAGAGGAGGTTTGCCACTGCCTGCCTTTGCGTATGGTATTCCTTGGCGGTCTCCCATCCGAGAATGACCCTGCTTAGTTCTGAGATCTGACCAGATCAGACTGGCCTAGGCAACCTATCCCATATTACTCTCTGGTGGATGAAATTATTGTGGACCACACAAAAGGAGAGTTTATGAGAAAAGGGATCTCTGGGGACTGGAAGAACCACCTGACAGTGGCACAGAATGAATACTTTGACCGTGTTTATCGGGAGAACATGCAGGGCATGAGGACTACCTTCCCGTGGGACTAAAGAAAGCCAGATTCTCATTCGGTTCTGCATCCTCTCAGCGTCTTCTGTGTTGCAGCTGAGAAATCAGCACCAACTAATGAGGGAGTCTGAGTTCTTCGGATGTGATCAGATGTAACAGCACCGTAAAATGGTTTTAAAATGTTTTAATAGTGTTTATTGTTTGAATTGATTGTTTAATTGTCTGAAATTTTGAACTAATTATTAGCCGCCCTGAGTCTGCTTGCGGACAGGGCGGGATATAAATTAAAGGTACGTTATAAATTAAAGGTACGTAATAGGGCACAATAAAGAACAGCCCCATCCACTGCTTTGAACCTAATGCAGTCCTGCTTACCAAAAAGGTCCCCAGTCTGCAACGGCAAGCCAGTTTTACAACCTGACAATAAGCAGAGAATGCTTCCCAGAAGCAAGGAGCGCACAAGATGCACCAAATCAATAAACAAAAGAAGTTCCCAAAGTCTGTTGGTCACACAGGACCAATAGAAAACGGTGCTACAAGCCTACGAGTCAGCTTGATCCACCAGGGCTGGGGGTACAGCACAGGTTTAGTCATCCATCCCAGCAGTGTCCCCAAGGAACCTCCTTCTTTTTCTTTCAGCTGAACTAATGGGACTCCTCTAGACAAAATACAAAGCCCTGCAACAATTCTAGTTTTTTTCTTAGAAAATAGGGTTCATTGTCAGATATGCAGGTTAATTTCAACACACAACATAAATCTTTGAGCGGACTGATCCATTCCCCTTTGGTTAGAAGAGTCATTTTCTTCCAGTATGTAACAAAAATGACATAAACAGCCATAATGGAATATAAGGACAAACTCTCATAAACTATACAGTAAGTACAAAATGGCATTAATTCTGAAGTATAAAGAATTCTAAATCCAACAGCTGCTATATTAATGCTCAGCATTTCTATATCTCGCTTTCTGGCTATTACACTTGAAATGTATTATTAGCATTACCCTTATAATCCATTGTAAGGAAGGGCAATATCATGTTATCCCCAGATTGCAGATTGTTGGGAAAGCAACAGACACAAGGCTGAGCAAGCAGCTGGCTAGGTATGTCTCTGGGTGAGGGGGGTCGCTAATGATTTGGTAGCAGACAAGATCAGAACCAGGAGAATTTTGAATTCACACAGCTCCCTCTCTCACTTCTGCAATCAGTAAAGAGTGATGAGGATTTGGTAAAATAATGAACAATCTCATTTTCTGCATTCTGTACTATACCAGCATCAACTAAAAACAAAAACAAAAAAACAGATGAAGGCAGTGCAAACAGAACAGAGCAAGCTGGGATTCCCCATATGAGCCCCACAGATCCTTAAGATCAGTGTCCCATCATCTTCTGGTGCTCTCTGGCGCCAGAGACTTTCAACTTGCCTCGACTAGGGACAGAACCTTTTCGGCACTGGCCCCTGCCTGGTGGAATGAGCTCCCTTTGGAGACCTAGGCCCTGCGGAACCTGCTCCAGTTCTGCAGAGCCTATAAAACAGAGCTCTTCCACCAGGCCTTCAGCTGAGGCAGCGGGTATCATCTGCTATTAAGCCTCCCCTCCCCCCCATTCCAGAGATCTGGGATCTGCTTGGACTGATAGTCATCCCTGTTGAGGCACAGCTTGCTAAACTGATTTTTAAGTCTAGACCAGTGTTCCCTCTAAGCTAAGTTAGTGTGAGCTAGCTCAGTTTTTTAGCATCCAGCTCACACATTTTTGTGTTAGCTCAGGGAACATGGCCCTAGAGCAAACTAATTTTTGCAGTAGCTCACAACTTTAATGCCAGTAGCTCATGAAGTAGAATTTTTGCTCACAAGACTCCACAGCTTAGAGGGAGTATTGGAGACTCTAGACTGTACTTTTAGCTGTTTTATTACAATTTTAACTGTTTTAATTGTTTGATTGTGATTCTCTGATGGAACCAGCCCTGACCCTGCTTTGTGGGAAGGGCAGGCTATAAATTGAATAAAATAAATCAATAATTTCATCCTGGAGCAAGTGTCCCCAACAGCAGACTGAGCTTCAAGCCAAATGCGTTCCATTCAGATCCGTGGCTGTCACTCACTCCTACAGGAGACAAAGCCAAGTGCAGCATTCAGGAACTGCTTATAATGAAAGCAAAGCACTACAAGAATAGCATTTGATGGATCTGGAGAAATAGCGTTAGGGAAATTAGGAAATAGTATTTGGAAAATAGCTGGCATATTTTGTATGCAGCACGCTGACTGCACTTCGAGCAGTCACTGCACTTCACAACCCACTGCACACACCCAGTTCAGCACAGCATGATGACAGATACTTTGCAAGGATAGTACATAAAAGCTCATACCCAGAACTCTGTCAAATCTTGGCACAGACCAGGAAGCAGAACTTAGGATGCGGCTTTGATAACAGGTAGGGGAGAGGAGGAGCAACTCAGATATGATTAGGATCAATAGTCAGTGACTAGGGACACCTGAAGCTAAAAAGTTAATAGAGCCCATGCTCAAAAGCATCCCAAGCTACATTTCTTTAATTTCTCCCAAAAATGTGATCAGCTGCTGGTCTGTCGTATTAACATAAAGCTATCTTACACTCACAGAAGCCAATCGTACATCTACTTTGGGACCATCTCCTGTGCTTAGCTCTTGATCAGAGCCAAGGCATAGTGAAGACTGGTCCTGAGCCATTCTACACATAACAGAGATGATCTACTGCTAAGCCACAACCTTACTTCCCAGCACCACACACATACGACACCACTTTATTCTGAGTCAGACCACTGGGCCATATAAGCCAGCACTGTTTATTTGTTCAGGCCACCAGCTGCCAGGGAACCTCAGGCAGAGAAGAGTTTTGTTCTCTTCAAAAGAACAAAGTTTGAGTCCAGTGACTCAAGCCCATCAAAGTTTAATTCTGGGTATAAGCTTTCGTGCGCATGCATCTGTGTAAGTGTGCAGGCACACAAAAGCTTAACTTCGCTGGACTTAAAGGTGCCACTGGACCCAAACTTGGTTCTATTACTTCTGACCAACATGGATCTTTTCTCCTCCGAGATACTTCAGCAGATGATAGAACCGCTCAGTGGCACAACATCTGCTTTGCTTGCAGAACCTCCAGATTCAATCCCCAGCATTTCTACGTAAAGGGATCAGGTGATTTGGAAGACTTCTACCTGAGACCCAACACAGCAGCTAACTATCACAAACAATACTGACAGACCAGCGATCTGACTCTGTACAAGGCAGCTTTCTGTGTTCGTTGGTGCTGCCAGAGAGGGAGCCTGGAGTCGCTGCTGTGCAAAGCTGGTGCTCTGATGCTAAGCCCACCACCTCTCATCCTCTCATGAAGTTCTTCTCTTAGGCTCTAAGACCTAGAGGAAGATGCCTTATGTTTTCGACCCATCTATTTAAATAGATCTGAGAGGTCCCTCCCTGTCCCCTCAGATCCTGTAGCTGGAAACTGAGCCATGTGCTCTTTTGCCACTCAGCCATGGACCTTACTCAAAGCGTCCTGTGGGGCCAAATCAAACACTATGATCAAACTCTTAGGCCAGGCGAGGCAATTCACCCCCCCCCCCTTTTCCCATTAACACGCAGCCCCTGCCCGGGGGGGGGGGCGCTTTTATAAGCTGAAAAGCGGGGTAAGGCAAGGTAAAAGGGAGCGGATTCAATGAGGAATTGGCGGAAGCTCCCCTCCCGACCCCCCTCCTCGTCCTTTCACCGCTTCGTCCCGCTGCCGGCCTGCCTCGGCCCCTCCTCGCCTCGCTTCCCCGGCCCGGCCTAGCTGGAGACTCACCGCAGGCGCCATGGCGGCAGCAACGAGAGGGGGAGAAAGGAAGGGAGGCTGTGCGCATGCGCCCAATCGCCTCGCCCCTCTCGTACGTCTTACGTGCGTGCGTTGAGACGCCAATGAGCGGGCGTATGCTCGAAGCGTTCTGATAGCCGACCCCCATGTCGTGACCCGCTCTAGGAAAACCTTTGGTTGCTGTAGCCTCTCCTCGTCTCGAACGCCGAGAGAGTCGATAGGCCGTATTCGAGTGGCCCTTTTCCTTCTTGTCGTCGCTCTCTTGGGTCTGAGAGCGGTTGAGCAGTCATCTGCCGCTGCAGTCGCGAGGATCGCTGGGAGTTGTAGTTTTGCGGTATGAGCAAGAAAAGAAAGCACATGGAGGAAATGGGAATGTATGCTAAGTGGGCAAGGAGGGTACCCAGCCTCCTGTGGCAAGAGGGATTCCGAACGCGTGCAGAGTACATCTCTTTTGCTAGCAAGGCTTTTGTCTTTTACTGCTGCCTTTGACCTGGGAAAGAAGTCTAGGCTGGAAAAATGCTACACTGAATTTTTGCTTGTAATGCAAACGTCTGTATGCTGGGAGGGAGAGGAGCTGGCCAAACTAGGTGGTACGGAGAGCCTCTTTTGCAGAAGCACAGATGCCCTGTTGCCTTGTGTCGCACACACATTGGTTCACCCAGTAGAAAAGAGACCAGTAGCCCCTTAAAGATCAACAACATTTGTGGTAGGATAGGAGCTTTCGTGTGTCACTGCTCACTTCTTCAGATACAGCTAGAAGGACTCATGAAAGCTCATAACCTTATCGCAGTTTTTCTTAGTCTTCAAGGTACTGCTGGACACGTAACTCTTTTCTGCTGCTACAGACAGATTAAAACGGCTACCCTATCTTGATCTGGTCCACCCAACACAATGAAGTTCAGCGCAGTCGGGTGGGGAGCAGAGCATGGGCTGTACCAACTTTTTAGCTTCAGGTGGAGGTTGCAAGCCATTGATACTGTGTTGAATTGTTTTGAGTTGAGAGTTGTATGTGAGGCTGGTGGTGTTCTGTTATTGTCTCTTTGGGGCCTGTCTTGCAGCAGGTTTTCTCTGGGTACCATTCTGGCTTTGTTCATCTGTTTTTAGATTTCATCAGGCGGGTACGTTAGTTCAAAAAAGGGTTGTTGTAGAACCCTCAGGTGAGATTATCTGTAGGATTGGAGTAGATGCGGCTGTAGCATAGAGCCTGGCTGTATAAAAATGGATCATTTGGTATGTTTAGGATAGTAGTT
The DNA here is from genome assembly GCF_032191835.1 of Heteronotia binoei. Lineage (NCBI taxonomy): Eukaryota > Metazoa > Chordata > Lepidosauria > Squamata > Gekkonidae > Heteronotia > Heteronotia binoei. Next base: position 21,088,736 of record NC_083240.1, read on the forward strand.
GGAGGGAGGCATGTAGTTTGCTGGTCAGTAGGTTTCTGGTGTAAGGAAAAACTAAGGAATGGTTGTTATATGCATACAGCGCCCGGCCCCAAGGGGGGGCGGGGCTTAGACTAGATCTGCTTTGCTTCATCAAGGTGTCTCCATCATTCCATGTCCTGAGATTATACTCTGGGATCTCTAACCACTTTAGATCCTACAGGCAACTTGTACCACCCCTTTCTTGACCTATGTTCATATGTAAAATCCATAGTTGCTCTCTGTGTGTATGACAGTTACCCCACAACCTTACCAGCACAAGAGCGCCCCCTGGAGTATTTGGAATCTTGGACCCCTGTGGGTTTACATTACAGCGGCCCAGTTCAGTTTATTATTACAGTCATTGACCAGAACATTTTAGTCATCTAGAACAACCTTAAAAGTACCTTATAAAAAGTCCCACAAAGAATCTGCGTGTTAAAATTTGATGATATGATGGTTATAACAGTAAAAAAGAATTTAAAAGATTATTATTTAACCCTTTAAACCATTTTAAAAAGTCATTTTAAAATTTGTTAAAAGATTTTTAGTTTGGCCTATTTGGAAATTTAAACACCCGGTGAAACAGCATCTTAGCTCTCTCCTAAAGATGAAAGCTTCCCTTATAGATCTGATCCAGATAGAGCCACTTCACAGCTCAAAGCAACTACAGAGAATTATGTTATCTTTTGGAAGCTTTAGGATACCCTCTACACTAGTCTGGCAGAAGGCTGTTTTGCATGTCAAAGAAATTTACCCAAAGAGAGTCTTTGAAAACCTAGTGTGTTCTCCATTATTGGGAAATTGAAATAAAAATACTACTCTCCTAAAAATAAAAGACAGACTTTTGGAAGAAGGATTGCCACATCAAGAACAAGTCAGGAGACCTGAATTGGTTTTCCATTAGAACAGCCCATTCATTCACATTCCACATTAGATCACCCCAATAGAGGTAATCCCTTTTGGACAAAGGTGTTTGGGTCAGACCACCTATTTGTCATGGAAATTCAGAGCTGTTAGTTTCAGAGTTGCGGGACTATAATTCTCTGTTTTGTAACACCCGGTACCTTCAAAGCTGTGATTCAGCTTCCTAATCATTTGAAACTTCTCAAAAATTGAGGGAGTTTGTTTGGGATGTCCCCCCCCCCACCCAATCACATGGGTCGGCCACTTGATCTGACCTTGTATGAACCTTGACTGTAGCAGCGAATGAGATGGAACAGATTCCGACAGGCTGGAGAAAACAGATGATCAAAAGACTGCCACACTTGCCTTCTCGGTTGTGATCCTGGCTTTCCATTTTCAACAACCAAGCACAGAACACCAAGGCAGCTGTAGCCACCAGAAATGAATTCTGAGATCAGATGAAATTGTTGCCTATTGGAAGCTGAAGGCTGGAATTTTGCAATTGATTTTCCTTTCTTACAGCACACGCTTCATCTAACCCCCTGCCTCAAGTTTCTGGAAGGGGAATTCTGGATTCAGAGCTCCCTTCTATTTGGTGGATTTTTGCCTGAAAGTCACTTGCTTCCTTTCAGAAAGAAACTCTTGAGCGGCGGGATTCCATGTCCAAAGGTCACGTTCTCTTCATGTTACTGGAACTCTTCACAGATGCTTGGTTCCCCAACTCATCAGCTAGCCGGTCTGAAAGTCAAGAAGCCTGTAAAAAGCAAGTTACCAGCGGACCAAAAGAGCTTGGAAATTAGTCCACTGATGGGACAAAGCAGAGAGGACAGCAGTTAAATTCCAAAGAAAAGGTGAGACACTGTGTCTGCAAAGAGCGACGTGGTCTTTTCTTCCTGCTAATTCTGGATATGAAAACATCACAATCATGTAATGGGGATTAATGACTCCTTAACATATTTTATTAGGGTTACAAAGTTTAGTCTGTGGATTAAAATTCCTGTAATTAATTCAAACTTTCTTAATCCAGTGATCTAACCACTTGACAAAAAAAAAAAGCACCATTGTGATTCTGAATTTGTGTCCTTGTTTATAAGCTTTTTAAGTGATTACAAAAGTGCCCCGCCAAATAATCTAGTCACAATTTTTAAAACTGTTGTTTGAATACGTGTATTTAAAAAAAAGAGGAGCTGGCAGGCAGTGCTATTGAGAAAAGGCATATCCCCTTCTTTCACTTACAGCAAAGGATCCCTCTTCTGCTTTCTGTCTGGGACATGTTGGGACAGTTAAGACTGATAATTTTTATATTGGTAAAATATACACTTTTATTTTGATAATGTATTGTTTTAATTGTAAGCCACCCTGAGCTCTGAAGAGGTAGCACAGAAATCTCCTAAAAATAAAATACATACCTTTGAAAGTGATTCTTATGGTATTGTTTGATGTAAATATATACAGGTTTAGTTTATGAACTCTTCAGTTATCTTCTAGCATTCCACAGAATGTGTACAGCAGAAGTGTTGAGAATGACCTTTGATTTATTTGTATGTCATTTTTATACTCCACTTTTCTCCTCAATGGAGACCCGAAGACAACATTATCCCCGTCTTTAGTTTATCCTCACAACGACCCTGTAAGGTGGGCTAGGCTAAGAGTGTGTATCAGCTCAAGGTCACCCAGCAAGCTGTCATGGCAGAGTAGGGATTTGAACCTGTGTCACCGAGACTCTAGTTTGAATCTCTTCCAGCTACATCACACTGGCTCCCAGTAGAAAGGGGGAAAGGTCATAATTAATGTCCATGGAATTTTAAATGGCCCTTGTGGCTTTGTTTGTTGTATACTTTATACTGTTTCTCTAAATCTGTTACCCAGTTTCCTTTCATTGTTTGGATATGTGTCACTGCTTAAATGTATATAATATGCTGTTTTAAATGTGCATGCTTCTAATTTTGCAATCACGTTTTATTGCACTGTTGATACTAATACTGTTGTGATTGCATTGTTTCAGTTATGCTCCGCGTCTATGAGAATGGTGGATTATAAACGAAGCATCTTAAGAAAGTTAATTAAAACTCACGCAGTTCATCAGTTGAGAATGTTGTGTTGTGACTAGCGTGGCTAACTAGGAACTGGGGTTTTCCCAAACCACGTCTTCTCTATACTCACAGTGAATGTCTCTGCCTCTCCTACCTTGTTGTGTGGACAAAACAGGGAAGGGAGAACCAGGCATGTCACCCCCAAGCTCCTTGAAGGGAGCACAGGATAAAAATGCTAATTGTGTACATTTTAATAGATTAATGAATATCAATTAATCAGGGCTGCCATTTTCATCATTTCCATCAGGCGACAGTCCTAAAGTATATCAAGATGGAGGGTTAAAAAGTGAGAAGAAAATGGGATTTCATTGAATCCCCTTCAAGTCACTGGGCTTGCCAACCTCCAGGTGGTGGCTGGAGATCTCTCGCTATTACAACCGACTTCCAGGCAACAGAGACCAGTTCATCTGGAGAAAATGGCCACTTGGGAAGGTGGACTCTGTGGCATTCTACCCCATTGAAATCCCTCCCCAAATCCCACCCTTCTCAGGCTCCACCCCCAAAATCTCCAGGTATTTCTAAACCTGGAGCTGGCAGCTTCATGTTACAGCATGGCTGGCCTCAGCTTGGAAGCCCCTTTTTTCTCTTGCTTGAAATAAGGCAAACCCTCTGGCCACCCAATGGAAGTTAAGAAGGCTTTTTTTGCTTTGACAATGGTTTGTCACAATCCAGAAGTAAGGATTAAACTTGCACCATCCTACATCTCTGAATGAATCACTGATCTTAAAGGTGATAAAAGTGGGAGATAACTCACTGAAAATGTTGACTCAGTGTTTGACTGCAATAAAACAGGAAAATGCTGTGCTGGTGATTTTTAAGGAGGGGGGGCTGAAAACAAATCAGCCAGTATCACAGTGCCCCTGTATATATCTATGATGCAGCTTCATTTGGAATACTGTGTACAGTTCTGGTCACCACACCCCTAAAAAGATATTAGAGCACTGGGAAAAGCACAAAAAAGGGGGAACTGTAAGGGGATGGAACACCTTTCCTATGAAGAAAGGTTAAAGAGGTTAGGGCTCTTTAGCTTAGAGAAATGACAACTGAGGGGTGGCATGATAGACAAAATTATGCATGGGATAGAGAAGGTAGAGAAAGAGGTACTTCTCTCCCTTTCTAACACCACAAGAACTTGTGGACACTCAATGAAATTTATGAGTGGTAAGCTTAGAACTGATAAAAGGAAGTGCTTCTTCACCCAAAGAACAATTGACTCATGAAACTCACTGCTGAAGGAAGTGGCGGCGGCTACAAGCATACACAGCTTCAAGAGGGGATTAGATAAACACATGGAGCAGAGGTCCATGAGTGGCTATTAGCCACAAGGTATAGAAGGAACAATATGTCTGGGGCAGTGATGCTCTGTATCTTTGATGCTTGGGGGTCAATAGTGGGAGGGCTTCTGGTGTTCTGGCCCTGCTGGTACACCTCCTGAGGGCACCTGGATTTTGGCCACTGTGTGACTCAGAGTGTTGGACTGGATGAGCCATTGACCTGATCCACCATGGTTTCTCTTATATGCTTTATGATTAAAAGGAAATATCCCCAAGTGGAGTGACTCATGCAGAGACATTATGGACAGCCTCTTTAGAGAACAGGTGCACTTGACTGAGTGGAGCTTCTAGTTTTGCACTGGGTTTATTCTTCCTGCCACATTGTCAAGTCTATCATAATCCTGGTCTAATAGGAAGGCAGCTGGCTTAAAGAAGCAGTTTATATGAAACCAAGCCATCATCATTAAAGTATTTTTTTTTTCAATCTGTTAACAGCAGATATCCTGAGTATGAAAGGGTAGAGGATCACCATATGGGAAAACCTTGTGAAGTTTTAGAAAATCAATTGAATTCACTCTTGAAATCTGCAATTTCTACATTCTCTTTTCACTATCTATAAATCCCTCTTTATACTATGTTGACTTTAAGGCTTGAAGACAAACTTTATGGGAGGGGGAAGGTCTTTCGTTTCCCAGTTTTGTTTTGGGGGGTGGGGAAGACTATCCATAGAGGATATGTCTTCTGATGAAAATATATAGGGGGGCGTGGCGTCGCACGCATAGGGAATGGACGCCTGAAAACAGAGCTCCTTACTTACCCCTGCCAAATCCACTTAAGCAAGCGCCCAGCGTTGTTGTTTGTTTTCTTTTTTTTCTTTAATTAGTATGGGAACAGTAGATGGTCAAAAATCCAGATCAAAAAGAAACTCAAGGAACTCTGTTAAAGACTATTTTCCCAAAAAGCCTAAGGCTAAGGCCTCAGGAAAAGCAAGCAGCCCTGCAAGCAAGATGGCGTCGGGAGAAGGGGAAAACACAGCAGCAGACCTAGCTTCATTTCGTTCTGAGGTAATGGAGGCTTTTCAAAAACTGGAAAAAAATATGACTGACAAAATATCTGCCATGATCCAGCCCCTTTCTGCTCAGTTGGAGGGTTTCAAAACGTCCTTAGAGAAGGTGGCAGAGACTGCAGATTCTGCTTTTAACATGGCATGTGCTGTGCAGGAGGACACTCAGTATTTTTATAAAAGAGATGAATGGGCCACTGATAAAATTATTGCACTTGAGAACCAACTGAAAATGGGGAATGTTAAAATTCGCGGGCTCCCCGAGAACTCTGCCTCTCCCTCTGACCTAAAATCTCTTATAGCCTCCTGGCTATCAAAGGCATTGGGTTTTTCTGAATCTGATCTTTGTGCCCTGGAGGCTGCATATAGAATTGGCCCTTTGCGCACACAGAAAACTTCGTTGCCTAGGGACATTTTAGTCCGTTTCTCTTCTGCCTCAGTTAAATCCAAGCTGCTGCAAAAAGCCCGGGCTATAAATCCACTTCTGCTAGGAGATTACAACATCCAAATTCTACAGGATTTGTCTTCTGAAACCTTGCAAAGGCGGAAAATTTTGAAGCCAATTATTGAAATCCTGAACAGGGAAAACATCAGATATCGATGGGTTGCTTCGTACAAGCTGCAAGTTACTGTACAGGATCGGTCGTTTGTCGCTGGAGGCCTTGACTCAGGCCTAAGCATGCTGAGAGATTTGAATCTTCCTGTTCCCACCGGCCTTATAGAAGCAAGCTCACATGTTCACTCAATAACTTCAGACACTAGATGGCGTCGTGTGCCTATGAACCGTCCTGATCGGCCTGTTTCTCCTAGAAGCTAAACGCTGGAACTGTTGCTATGCAGAAATCTTCCCTTTTTTGTGTGGATTCTTGACGTCCCCCCCTTTTTTTTTTCCTGACATATAAGCTTTGCCTACTGAACTGCTGACTTATAAGCTTTGCCTACGTGTAACTCTGTCACGGCTTAGAAATATGCTGATTGTTTCGTGCCTATGAAGCAATGTTTATATACGAAATTGGGGGGTCCCCCCCCCTTTTTTTTTTGGTTATTTATATCTTTTGAACACAATGTTATGAATGTGAGGGAGTTATTAATTCAAATCAACTCATTAAAGGAAATCTTCTTGGTTGATTGGGTATGCATGATTGGAAGAATGGGGTGACTTGGAATATATGGTTTGAGTAGGAGCTGGAATGGGGAGGCTGGGTGTTGAGTGAGGGAGTGGGAGGGAGGGAGAGAGAGTGAGTGAGGGGGGGTAGATCAGAGTGAGAAACTTGAATAGTATGACTAGGGTTTTTTATCAATATATTTCTTTCTACTATGAGTTAATGAATTGTCAGGACCTTTTCCCTTCCTGTGTGAATTGTTGAATGGAAATGAATCTGTGAGACAGAGGGTGGGTAGGGAATGTATGTGTGTGTCAGTTTGTGCCTTATGCTACTATGAAGGTTTGGAAACTTGTTTCCCTCACCATCATATCTCCCTACATAGGCTTATAAGTGGCTGAAGGATAGTTGGTGGGGAGTGTTTGGGGAGACCAGTATTTAATAGCGTTCATAGTTCTGTTTAAAGTTTCATTGTATTTTTATCATAGTGTCTTAAGTCTTACAATAACTTTGTGATCGAGATCTGATGCTGTTACACATGGTATATTAGTTTGCCTGTAATTATCTTTAATTCACTAACCTGAGTTGGTAAAAGGCACAGGTTTTATTATATGTGGCTTTCTAGGCATTTTAGCCTTGACTCGATCAGCTTTGTTTGGCCTTTCATTATAAACTTTCTATACATTCGGCTCTGTTATTCTGTTTATAAATTTTATTTTTGCTGGGTTGATAGTGTTAAATATAAGCATTTTTGGCAGAGAGGGAGAATGGAGAACTTCAGTTTTTTTTAATTAGCTCCATTTGGTAGTTGTTGCTAGTTGTGTGGTGTCTTCAGTAACGAAGACTTCCGCTTCAAATTTATCCTTTTAAGTAAATAGTTGTTGTTTTCCCAAGTTTGGGTTAACAGAGTTGGAGGGTGAGTTAGTGGCTAGTGTCTGTTAATGCTAGACCACTGGTGTTGGTTATGGTTTTTTGTTTGTGTTACGGGCAGCGTAACTGTATTGAATTATTATGGATTTAGTTGGAAGTTTTTTAAAGCCTTTGATCTGAAATCTGTCCTCATACCTTTGAAATTTGATCTACAGGATTCGCCTCTAGCTATCCTGGTGGCACCTGGGTTCAAAGCTATGAATTGCAATAATTTTGATAACCTTGGTTATTTCCTCTTTCAATTATGGCAGAGTGCCACTTGAAATTTCTATCTCTAAACTGTAATGGGCTAAATAATTTAATTAAGAAAAAACGGGTTGCCTCTGCCATCTCTCATCAGAAACCAGATATAGTTTTTTTGCAAGAAACTCACCTTAAGGGTAACCAGCCCAAGGTCTTCCAGTCAAAATTTTTTGCTCATCAATTTCAAGCTTACGGGTCCTCCAAAGCAAGAGGTGTGGCCATCTTAATAGGTAAATCAGTCCAATTCACTTTTGAAAATTCCTCAATTGACCCTAGGGGTCGGTATATTTTTATCAATGGGGTCTTTAATGGTAGCCCTTATACTCTGGCATCGGTGTATGCTCCAAATGATGGACAAATTGCATTTATTAAAGATACGTTGTCACAACTTCAAACTTTTCATAAAGGGCCCATTATTTTGGGAGGAGATCTCAACTATGTTGTCAATCCTTCTTTAGATAGATCTCAAAAAAGCCTGTTACCTCTATCTGCCAATAAATGGTCTCAATCAAAAGATTCGAATGGCCAAAATGATTTAGCTCAAATCTTTCAATCCTATAATCTGTCAGACATTTGGAGAAGCAGGCATCCAAAAGAAAGAGACTATACCTTCTTTTCTTCTCGTCATCAAACTTATTCCAGAATAGATTTTCTTTTAGTTTCGGATTCTATTTCTAACCTTTTTTTTAAAGTAGACATTGGCCCAATGATTTGGTCTGATCATGCATGGTTGGAAGGTTATATGTCAGGAATCACTGAAAGATCTTTTTCTTTTAATTGGAGATTGGATAGTAAACTTCTGTCTATGAAATCGGTTACAGATTCCATTGAAAAAGACATTAAAGAATTTTTTCAATTCAATACTGAGTGTGGAGTACCTCAGCATATAGTTTGGGACTCGTTTAAAGCTGTAATTCGTGGCAGATTTTTGGCTATTGCCTCTTCGTATAAAAAAGAAAAAGACAAAATTAGATCAGATTTGGTTGCCAACATTACCAAATTGGAAGAGAAATTTAAAAAATTTGGTAGCAAAAAAACTTATTCAAAACTTCTTATAGAAAGGAAAAAATTAGAATCTTTTGACGTCTCCAAGATTCAAAAACAAATGGCTTATATAAAACAAAAATATTGGTTTCGAACTCCTCAATCCCTTAAACTCCTATCATGGAAGGTTAAAAAGAGAATATCCTCAATGGCTATTTCTTCCATTCGTTCTAAATCCGGTACCTTGAAACATTCCACTAAGGATATTGTAGGAGTTTTTAAAAAATACTATTCATCTCTATATTCCTCCCAGCATCCAGCATCAGACCTTATTTCATCTTTTTTAGACACTCACTCAGTTATTAAGCCTGTTTCTCCTGAGGTTAAATCCCTTTTGGACAAACCTTTTACTGCACTTGAAATACAGGAGACTATCAAGTCTATGAAATCCAATAAATCTCCAGGCCGAGATGGCTTTACACCAGAATTTTATAAATTTTTTAATACTTTGTTGGCTCCCATCTTGGCGGACGCCTGTAATCAGTTTGTACAGTCTGGTTCTTTTCCAGTTACTTGGTCACAGGCAAAAATCATTCTTCTTCCAAAGAAAGACAAAGACTTGCTAGACCCTAGTTCATACAGGCCGATATCGCTCCTTAATTGCGATTACAAGATTTTTACAGCAGCCCTGGTGGCTAGGCTTAATACTTTTATAGGGAACTACATTCATCCTGACCAATCGGGCTTTATCCCACACCGTGAGTTAACGGACAATACTAGAATGGTCCTTGATGTTATTCAATACTGCCGGAAATTTAATATTGAGTCTTCCTTTATCTTGTCTATTGATTTTGAAAAAGCCTTTGATTCCGTTGAAGTTCCTTATCTTACAACCTTACTGCAGAAAATGAATTTTGGCCCGAATTTTCTGAAGATAATCCATTCTTTATATAAGTCGCCTTCTGCTATTCTTTCTATTAATAATTTGGATTCTGAAGAATTTAATCTTTTCAGAGGGACGAGGCAAGGTTGCCCCTTGTCTCCTCTGCTTTTTGCAATCGCAATTGAACCTCTTGCTAATGCTATCCGTAATACCAATATTATTGCTGGTATCCCTATTAGAAAGAAACAAATTAAGGTGTCTTTGTTTGCAGATGACCTAGTGCTTTTTGTTACAAAACCTAAGACTTCTTTACCAGCTGTCTTTGATTTATTATCTGTATTTTCTTCTATATCGGGTCTTCGAGTAAACCCATCTAAAACCATTCTTTATCCCATCACAATTTCAGATGCTCTCCAAGATTCCATCTACTCAAATTATCACTTCAAAAAAATGGATAGATATTGGACATATTTGGGGATCAATATACCTTTAAAATTGGGAGATATTTTTAAAGTCAATCATCATTTATTGATTAAGGACATTCTTACTATGCAAAAGAATAAAAATTCTTCACTCATTCCCTGGAATGAAAAAATTCAGATTATTAAATCTTTTATTTTTCCCAAATTTCTGTTTTTATTTCGAGCCATTCCTATTCTTATTCCTGAGGACTTATTTGTGGGTTGGCGTCGTTCGTTCTTAAGATACATTTGGAACAAGGGCTTATCTAGAATAGGGTATGCAACTCTTATTCGTTCTAAATCCTCAGGTGGTCTGGCTCTTCCGGATCTGCATAAATTTTATGAAGCTGCCATTTTAGGAGGCCTTGTCAGATACCATGATGCTGATTTAAATTCAGGCTGGAAGGTCCTAGAAGATACCTATCTAAATAACAAATCGTTTCAATCTACATTATGGGAATTTCCAAAGAAGAGACCTCCTAATATCTCCTCCAACCTTTTCCTTAAAGCCATTTTTCAGATTTGGGACAAACGCCGCCTCTTTTTAGCCCCTCCTATGTCTCCACTATCTCATTTTATGGATGTTTCTTGGTTTCAACCGGGGTTTTTTTACAAGTCTTTTCCAATTTGGAAAAAATATAATCTTTATAGGTTTGTGGATATTTTGTCCAATGGAAAAGTGCTCGACAAAAAATCTTTAGAAGAGAAAACTGGTGGGACAAAAATCCCATGGTTTGAATACTTGCAAATTAACAACTTGGTGACATCACTCTCAAAGAAATACAATTTCAATCGACCTCTTACTTTCTTTGAATCCTTGCTACAATCTCCTTTTTTAAAGCGGAAGGGACTGATTTCATTTATCTATAAGGGTTTGCTAGACATTGATGCTGTTGATTTGTTATCCTATCAAGAAATTTGGCAAAGGAATAGTTCAATTAATTTTCAGGAGGATGTTTGGCAACAAATCTGGTCATCTCCTTCGTTTGTTTCAAAATCATTGAATATACAATTACAAACTCAAAAAATTTTGTTCCGGTGGTATTTAACACCTCAGAGATTAAGCCATATGGCGATAAATCAATCCTCCAAATGTTGGAAAAATTGTGGAGAGGTGGGCACATTTATACACTGCTGGTGGTCTTGCCCGAGGGTGCAGTCGTTTTGGGCAGTAATTGTGGCAAAAATCAAGGATATCACGGGCTATAGTTTACCCTTAAGATTGGAACTCATTTTGCTTGACTGTTGGAAAGGTATTTCTATTACTTCTCTCAATAAATCCCTGATATCCCTTTTACTAGCTGCTGCTAAAATGGTGTTAGCCCAATTTTGGAAATCTCCCAATATTCCTCCAGTTAAAGCCTGGTATGCTAAAATCTGGGAGGTCTATGCTATGGACAAGATAGCAGATAGTTTATGCAACATAAATAATTCAGAAGGTAACGATTCTCTGATGTACAAGTGGCTTCCATTTCTTAAATTTTCTTTTAGTCCTGTAGATCAGATGCGTACATGTATTCCTGGTAGATATTATGACATTATTAATTTGATGTAATTAACATATGGACAGAGTACTTATTTTTTAATTCAGCTGCCAAGTATGTATGTATGTGTGAATGTATGTATGTGTTGTTTTGTTTGTATTTTGTGTATATATATATATTCTGTTTTCTGCTGGTATGCTATGCTTATACACAAAGAATGATTGCAGATACAGTCATTGATTGCTTTATTTGTATGTTTACTAAATTCAATAAAAAAAGTTTTTGGACATAAAAAAAAATATATATATATATATATATGGGCATGGAGGAAATGTATACACCTATGTGAACCGTAATCTGTGAAGGTGGCATGTGTTTAGTTTGACCTACGGTTAAATATGAATTTTCAGCACAACCTGGTCTCTGAAATGCTTATATATGTAGCTAGATTAACATATAGCTATCCTTTACAATGCATTCCCTAAAACTCTATAACAGAAATGTCTACTTGGAAATTAGCTCAATTTTTGAAAAATACAGAGTCTTTTCCTGCAGAAAAAGCAATAGTTTCTGATTATTTTCTTTGCCACTCGAGAGGTTTTCGGATTCTCCAACCTTTGTAGTTTTCAGCAGTTAAAGAATTTTTTTGTGTGTGCTTTTTTGCATTTTGGATGCCTAGAGAATGAATATTTTTAAAATTGCTCCCAAATTGAGCAACTGGATCTTCATCAGGTACAATTCATAGGGCAAGCCTAATAATGGAAAGTCACCTGTAGCAGTCAGTGGAAGCCTCACTAACGCACACACGCTCCCCCTCTGCATAAGTGTGCGCATAGCTTGCTATAAATACACATTGCCCTGTTGGTCCCCAGGGAATGAGAGATTCCAATAGGTAAAGCAAACAGTCCAGTTCCCAAAACTTACATAGCCTGAAGATAGTTACTAATCTCAAAGGGACACTTTGAGATTAATCAAAGCATTAAATGCCCCTGTGAACTCCTATTACTCACACTTACAGAGAATGCCTGCTGCATCTCTTCATGATCTCTGTTCTGGCTTGGTCTTTCCTATCATCCTACATTGCAAGACCATAAATCTGCTGTCTCCCTGCATCTGGTATAACTAGGGTTGCCAAGTCCAACTCAAGAAATATCTGGGGACTTTGGGGGTGGAGCCAGGAGCAAGGATGTGAATTTCCTGCATTGTGCAGGGGGTTGGACTAGATGACCCTGGAGGTGCCTTCCAACTCTGATTCTATGAAACATGATTGAACTCCAAAAGGAGTTCTGGCAATCACATTAAAGGGACTGCACACCTTTTAAATACTTTCCCTCCATTTGGAAATAATGAAAGATAATGAGCCCCTTCTTCTGGGGCTCATAGAATTGCAACCCCGGCCCAGTCTTTTTGAGGAGAGGAATGGGATGTTATGCTGAAAATTTGGTGCATCTACTTCAAACAACAGCCTCCCTAGAGTCCCAGATACCCACAGATCAATTCTCCACTATACCCTGTGGGAATCAGTCTCCATAGGGCATAGTGGAGTGCCCAGCAGACATCCCCCTCCCCACTTTCTGATGACCTTGAAGCGGGGGGAGGACCTCCAAATCAGTGGATCCTCTGCCCCACCTTGAGATTGGGGACCCTAGGTATAACTGGATAATTCAGCCACTCCCAGTACAGAGGGCTGCAAGATTATCTACAATCAGCGGAGGCTGCTTGTCGCATCTCTGCCTGAACCACTGCTCTGGGCTTTCCCACCAGATTTGGAGGCACACTCAGATCAATGATGAGTGCAGAAATAGGTAGTTCTAACTTGCACAAAATCTTTTCTTGTATATGTGTGCCTCCAAGTGTTATAGCTCTGTTAATTACAGATTTGAAAAGCATGGTCATAGTTTTTCAGGCCTCTGGTTGCTAGAGGAACAGGCAAGCTTTCTACTTATGCAACGTTCTTATTTTGCATGTCAAAAGCCCATTTACTGGACAAATAGATACAAGGCAATAACCTTTTCTCTTTTTTTGCTGGCTCTCCTCCAGATGTCTGGTGGAATTTTCTCTCCCTTGGAGAACCTGTGTGACTTGGACAATGCTAACTGCCACCCACTGGTGTGTTTTCTGTGCCACGAGCAATATGAACATCCCTGCCTCCTGGATTGTTACCACAACTTCTGTGCCAGCTGCCTGAGGGGCCGAGCCATTGACAGTCGCCTCACATGTCCTCTCTGTGGGTAAGAACCACCTTGCCTCCCCACTCAAGAGGCACAGGCCAACTTTCTAGCGGGGACTGCCAACTTCCAGATGGTGGCTGGGGATCTCCTGGTATTACAACTGATCTCCAGGAGACTTAGAAAATGGCAGGTGGAGTCTCTGGCATTATACCCCACTGAAGTCTCTCCCCTCCCCAAACCCTGCCTCAGGCTCCACCTCCAAAATCTCCTGGCATTTCTCAACCCAGAGCTGGCAATCTGATAACCATAGTAGAAGGGTAGGGGTGGGGTGAGTTTGGTGTAGTGGTTAAGTGCACGGACTCTTATCTGGGAGAACCGGTTTTGATTCCCCACTCCTCCACCTGCAGCTGCTGGAATGGCCTTGAGTCAGTCATCGCTCTCACAAGAGTTGTCCTTGAAAGGGCAGCCTCTGTGAGAGCTTGCTCAGCCCCACCCACCTCACAGGGTGTTTGTTGGGGGGGAGGAAGGTAAAGGATATTGTAAGCCGTTTTGAGACTGATTTAGAGAGAAGGGCGGGGTATAAATCTACAGTCTTCTTCTAATGTCTCAGCCCAAATTAGCATTGAGACCACAGCTTCTGGGGGGGGGGCAAGGTACAATGCCACTGAGCCCACCCTTTAAAGTAGCCATTTTCTCCAGATCAACTGATCTCTGTCGTCTGGAGATTAGTCATAATAGAGAGAGAGCTCTCCAGCCACCACCTGGAGGTTAGCAACCCTAGTTCTGGCTTGTACCAGAAACAAGTGTCATGTGGATATATAGCAGGTGTGAAAAGCAAATTATGCTACAGCTCAGAGGCTCAGCTTCCAGGTGGGGCCTGGAAAGCCCCTGACATTTCAACTGATTCCTAACTAGAATGATCAGTTCCTGTGCAGGAAGTGGCTGCTTTGAAGGAGGAATACAATGGCATTAACTCTGCTAAGGCCCCTCTTCTTTCCATAGGGTTGCTAACTCCAGGTTCAGAAATACCTATATGGTTGCCAGCCTACAGGGGGGGCCTGGAGATCTCCCGCTTTTACAACTGATCTCCGTCTGGCAGAGATCTGCACCCCTGTAGAAATGACTGCTTTGGAGGGTTGACTCTATGGAATTGTACCATGCTGAGGCCTCTCCCCTCCCCAAACCCTGCCCTCTCCTGGCTCCATTCCCAAAGTCTCCAGGTATTTTCCAACATAGACTGGGCAACCCTACCTATTCCTGGAGATCTGTGGGAAGTGCATGGGAAAGTGGAGTTTAAGGAGGGGAGAGACCTATAACACCATTTAGTACACCTTCCAAAGAAGCCGTTTCCTCCAGGAGAAGTGGAATAAATATTTTGAATAAATAAGAAATAAATGATTCATGTAGTCTGGAGATCAGTCGATATTCTGGGAGAACTCCATCCCCCACCTGGAGGTTGCAGCCAAAAATACAGAAGAGTTGGTTTTTATATCCTGCTTTTCAGTACCCGAAAAAGTCCCAGAGCAGCTTATAATCGCCTTCCCTTCTTCTCCCCCCCCCCCCGAAAGACACTCTGCGAGGCAGGTGGGGCTGAGAGAGCTCGGAGAGAACTTGTGACTGGCCCAAGGTCACCCAGCTGGCTGCATGTGGAGGAGGAGCGGAGACTCAAACCCGGTTCTCCACATTAGAGTCTGCCGCTCTTAACCACTACACCGCACCAGCTCTCACTTCTGGCTGACTTTGGGCCAACTACTCTTTCTCGCTCAGCCAGCCTGACTCACACCATTTTTGCAAAGCTAACACAGTAAACTACATATGCTGGCCTGACATCCTTGGAGGAAGGACAGGATTTTAAAAAAACTGATGTTCCAAAACAGTGAAACACACAGAGATGCATTAGGCAACCTCCTATGGGATACTTTGTGCCCCTCGGAGGCCTTAATTATTGCATTAATTTACTTTCTGTGGCATGCTGGCAGTCATCTCGCGGCACGCTAGTGCCCCTTCTTTTCCAGGTTGGAGATTACTGGCATAGATCAAAAGGCATTGACTTCCTAAAAAGGGAAGAAGAGGCAGGTGTCTGGCCTTTGTCCCTGCCTGTGAGGCACCCATATCAGGTTTGTGTCTGGCTGCCAAAGGCATCCGAGACTTCTTCGTGATTAGCGGAGATGAAGCTGAGAGCCGGCTGCAGGATATGCCCGCAGAAGCAGTTGAGAAATTGGAGAGGGGGGGTGCATTTATTGTTCTTTTCTCTGGCTCGAGTTCCCCTTTTCCATCCATAGAATAAGGTTGTTGATAGACTTATTTTTAGCCCTTGCTTTCGCATCCCAGGTCCAAAATAAACAAATAAACCCAAGAAAACAAGGATGTCAGAGGTTTCCTCTTTTGTCTGGGCTCCTGAAACCCGAAACCTGTATCACAATGGGCTTCATCTGTCAACAGCTGTGGAGCAGGGAGCCTCTGCTTTTAACAGGAGGAGGGTTTTTTCAGTCCCAATCCAGGAGAGCTGGCGCTGGGACCAATGAAGACTCAGCACCAATCCTCGAATGCTTAATGCTAGGGTTGCCAGCTAGAGTTTGAGAAATTCCTGGAGATTTGGGTATGGAGCCTGGAGAAGGCAGATCGAGGGGAGGGGAGGGACCACAGGGTATGTGGGTGCCAGCATCCAGGTGGGGCCTGGGGTTCCCCAGAATTACAGTTCATCTCCAGACTATAGAGATCAGTTCCCATGGAGAAAATGGACGCTTTGGAAGATGGACTCTATGGCCCTGTACCCCACTGAGGTCCCCCGTTAGCCTCCCCAGGCTCCAGCCCCCAATCTCCAGGAGTTTCCTAAACTGGATCTGGCAACCCTACTCCCGCCCCCATCTCCCACCAGTAGCCAACGGGGACTTGACAACCATAGGGGGATATAATACCATGATAGAGTCCACACTGCAGGGTTGCAAACTCTGGATAAGGGGATTCTGGGAGATTAGCGAGGAGCCTCAATAGGGTACAATGCGATAGAGTTCACTCTCCAAAGCAGCTGTTCTTTGGGGAACTGGAAATCAGATGTAATTCTAGCAGATCTCCAGGCCCAGCCTGGAGGCTGGCAACCCAAACTTTCTAAAGATGTCATTTCCTTCAGGGAAACTGATCTCTGTCGTCTGAAGATCAACTGTAATTCTGGGAGATCTCCAGGCCCCGCCTAGAGGCTGGCAACTCCAAGTTAGCTCTCTCTGGGCTCATTCTAAAACACCCCCTCTCCTGCCCCTTTTATTGCCCATTCTGCGCAGTTATCCCTCAGCAGCAATTCACCAGTGCTGCACACAAAGCAGTTATCCTTACTAACAGATCGGCCTGAGACGGGGCTGCACTCCTTGCTTGAGAGTTAAGTCCCACTGTACTCTGTGGGACTTCCTTTATGACTAAATGTGCATGAGGTCATGTTGTGAGAAATATCTAGGACAACTTTATCCCATCCTTCTTGAAGGGAGCTCAAGGATCCATGTCCCCCCCCTCATTTTACCTTCACAACAACCCTGTGAAGTAGATTAGGCTGACAGAGGGGGACTACTTCATGGTCACTAGCAAGCCTCAATGGCAGAGCAGGGATTTGAACCCAGGTCATGCAGATTGTAGTCCAGTCCTCCAACCACTACACCACTTAGACTACTAAGAATTATCTATCTGGGACAGACTAGAAGTCAGGGTCTTTGTCTCCGACAGTGGCCAATCTGCAATCGTTTGGGGTCTGACCCCAGTCTCTGGGGTTCTGCAGTATTCTGCTGGAAATTCCAGCATTGGGTTGGAGACCAAAAACAGCTACTCAGTGCGTTGAATGTGGTCTGAAAAAGGGTTTCACTTCCTCTGTCTGTGTACATACATAGCCTAGCAGGATTTTGAAGCAATACAAAACCTACCAAAAACTGACTTTCCAAATGCAGAACAGGTTCACACCTCAAATATTGGTGGGGGGGGGGCACAGAAACACAGACTCCAGCCTTGCTTATTCAGGCTAATAGCCACCGAAAGACCTATCTTCCAAGAGGATTCAGCACTGCGAGAAAGCCCTAAAAATAGCAGGTGGCAGGACTTCCTTGGGAGAAGAAATCTTGCCCAGGGGATGTGAGTTAGTGATAAGAGAGTGAGAGAGATACCCTCCTCGTGCTTTAACTACTATCCCAAAATAACAGCAGCCAGGAGTCCCAGGAATGAAAATAGCACTGGGATCCCTGTCCTGTTCTGAAGCTATAGCAGTGTAGTGGGGTTAGAGTGCTGAACTATAATTTGGGAAATGCAGATTCAAATCCCCACTTGTGCCATGGGAGCTTGCTGAGTGACCTTGGGCCAGTCATGCACTCTCAACCGAACCTACCTCACAAGGGTGTTGTGAGGATAAAATGGAGGAGAGCAGAATGATGTAAGCTGGCATGTAGAAATGAAATAATACATCAAAAGCACACATTTTAAACACCCATGACCCTCTCTCAAAAACATGCGTTTGATCCTGAGTCGTAAACTGAGGCAGCAAAAAGCCAGATGTGGCAAGCAGAGGTTTGGCTGATTCTGGCAAATCAGTGTTATGCAGGGGTGGATTTCTAGCAGGAGCTCCTTTGCATATTAGGCCACACCCCCTGAATGTAGCCAATCCTCCAAGAGCTTATAAGGCTCTTTTTCGTAAGCTCTTGGAGGATTGGCTACATCAGGGGTGTGTGGCCTAATATACAAAGGAGCTCCTGCTAGAATTCCACCCCTGGATGTGAACTCCAACCTGCCTCCTTGCATCCCCAGGCATCAGCAGACCAGATTGTTATGCCCATCTCTGCAGCATTGGGCGAAGCAAATAAAGTCCTGGAATGCTGATCTGTCATATGGGGTTCATCATACTGTGACCTACCTTACAGGCTTGCTGTAAGGTAATAATTCTCAAATGGGGTGCCATGAGAGATCTACTAGTGTGCATTGAGAAATACATTAAAAATAGAAGTCTCCTGGGAGTTCATAGAAGGCTGCCCACTGTGTCTCTGCCTGATCTACCACACTGGCCTTGCCTTCTACCAAAATAATGTATACATGTAAAAAGTTTTTATCAAGCCATTGGTCCAACTTGAAAGCCAGCGTGGCGTAGTGATCAGAGCATCTGGGAGACCCAGGTTCAAAACAACACACTGTTGTGGAAGTTTACTGGGTGACCTTGGACCAGTCTCTCTTTCTCTCTGACTAACCTACCTTGCAGAGTTATTGTGATGATAAAATTGGTGTAGAGAACAGTGTAAGCCACTTTTGGTCTCCGCTAGTGAGAAAGGTAGGGTAGAAATGAAGTAAATAAATCCGTAAACTCATTTCCCTACCATTTTGCCAGCAATGACTCCTGGGCTAAGGAATGTTTTCTTTGTCATCAAAGATCCTTCAATAGGAGATGTTGCCAGGGAGTGAACCTAAGGCCTTCAGCATTCAAAGCTCCGGTACAGTAGAGAAACAGCAGAGAAACTGCACATGGTTTGGTTTCAACATGGGGACATTTTCCCAATGTGGACTTGTTGCTAGGACTCCCAGACCACCACCACCTGGTGGAGGCAGAGATCTCCCGACCCCAGGCCATGCGCTCCAGCTATCAATCAGCTTGCCTTGAAAATTCTACCAGGAGTCACCATAAGTCAGCTGTGATGAAGGAAGGAAGGAGCTGTAAGACGGAGTCCCAGGTTTTACTAGATTGGCACTTGGAAGAAGCGCTGCACAGATGCAAAGGCTGCAGGGCACTTACCTGAGTGATTGCTCCATTAAGCAAAGTGGACTTTACTTCCTGGCTAGAGGATTTGGGTCTTTCTTTTCATTTTCTTTTGCTCACATGCGTGAAGACCCAGGTGCCATCTCTAGCCTGCATTTTTCTTCTGCAGACACCAGTCCATTGTGAAAGGGAGCGGCCTGCCCCCTGAGGACCGGCTCCTCAAGTTCTTGGTGGACAGCTCAGGGGATTGTGAGGAGGAAGCACAGTGTGCGAATTGTGACCTTCAGTGCAAGAAGCAGGTAAAGGAGTGGTCCTGGTAGCCTCACAGCTCTTTTCCCCAGGCCCTGGTGCCGCTCAGAGCTGGGCCAGGAAACTTACAAAGGCCTAACTAAGCATAACACTGTCCTCATGTCATATCCAGGCCCATCACAGGGACTCACAGTCACACATTTGATAGAAAGTCCCCTCCAGGGAACTCTCAAGCATGCAAGGCCCCGATTTCAAGTGGCACAGTGGAACACGGGGGAAAGGGGTTTAAGTCTCCCTGCTGTACTGTTTTCCCAACAAGAAACAACACTGTGCTGTGCTGAGAACCAGGGTGGTGCAATGGTTAGAGTGTCTCAGTAGGATCTGGGAGACCAAGGTTCAAATCCCCACTCTGCCATGGAAACTTGCAGGGTAGCCTTGGGCCAGTCACACTTTCTCAGCCTAACCTACCTCCCAGGGCTGTTGTGCGGAGAATATGGAGGAGGGTGTAAGACCACTGAATGTCATCTTTAAATTGTATTGAAATTAGCACCCAAATTGTTTTTAACTTACGGTAATTGTTTTTAACTTTAACATGTTTAACTCAATGTTTTATTGTTGTTTCATTGTGAACTCCGAGCCACCCTGAGCCTGCTTTGGTGGGGAGGGCGGGATATAAATCAAATAAACCTAACCTAAGCTATTTGGAGTCCCCACTGAGGACAGGGTAAAAATGCAGTAAAATAATAAATAATTGCTCCATTGCAGGCTCCACATGTTTCCCCAACAGGGCAGGCAGCCTCCCATGACTCATTTCAGATTTGGAAAACAGTGCAGGGGAAGGTCTAAAGCCCCATTTCTCCAGTCTAAAGATTAAGAGTGATATTGATCTTGGGGGTGGGGGGGAATCTACCCTGAATCATTAGTGAGCACAGACCATTCCCACTTTTGGAGGACAGCACCTGCCACTGATGCTTTTTTGAAAATCAGGATATTCACATTCTTTAAAGGCAGGGTGTTATGGGTGGATTTTTTTTTCTTTAGCTGTAAACGAAAACTACCTTATTTCAAGTATGAGGTAAACTTGTACTGAGATAAGCTGTAAACACAAGACAGCGAGAAGCCATATGTCAGTCTGCCTGGCCTGTTGCCCACATTAAGTCTCTGAGCAAGCTGCTAGTTTTTCTGACCACCTTAAAAACACATCTCAAACAAGAGCACTGCATAATGTAATGCTTTTAAAAAAGTGTCGGTGTAATGCATGACTTCCAATATCCACTTGGGTCACCTACCTGTTTATCCTAGTTGCCCTTTGTAGAAAGTGTCTTGCCATTGCTTTCAGGCCAGCCAGCAAATTTTGCTTTCTAACCACCTGTCTTAGGAATTGGACACCATGTATTTCTGCAATACTTGCAACCAGCCCCTCTGTGCCAAATGCCGTGAGGACACCCATAAAGCCAAGATGTTCTCCCGCCATGAGATCGTCTCATTGACCAAGCGCACCAAAGACATCCACAAGAAATGCCGTATGTGATCCCCACACATTCCTGCTATAAGCAGAACTTGTCAGTTCACCATATGCTGTCCATCCTTAAGGACAGGGAGGGACCAAAAGCATAGTCCACTTTCTACCGGTTGTCCTCTGGCCAAATTTCCCATGGACCACCTAGCAACTGTGGGCTGGTGGGATTCTCACAAAGAATAGTGGGTCTTGGGGGTGACCCTACGAAACCATATTGGTGTTCTTAAGTGGACAGACAGACGGAAAGAAGTGCCAACTCAAGAGCACTTAAAGCAACATTTAAAAAAAATTAAAATCATTTTCCCTGCACTATGCTTGAGGACAACAGGTTCCATCTTTGATTGACATCCCCTCTCTCCTCCTTTTCTCCCCTCCCGTTAAACCCGACAGATTGTACACCACTCCCCTCTTTTACGCCATCTTTTATTGCATTGCTATTTGTTCTATCGTTAGTTTTACTTGCTGTTTTATTACATTTATTGTATTTCTGTTTAGGGTGTTTTTATTGTGATGTTACCTGCTCTGAGACTGGAAACATGGAGAGCGGGATACCAATCCAATAAAATAAAAATTTACTTCCATTTCTTTCAGCACTTCATGAAGAGCTCTACATCATGTTCTCCACGGAGAAAAAATCCATGCTGTGCATTAACTGCTTCCGGGACATGCCAGTGTGAGTGGCTGTTTGTTTTCCTGACTAGCTAGCTGGCAGGCTACGGATGTGGCATGGCGCACAGCAAGCAAAAGCAGACAGAGTGAGGCATGTGGTTGGCCTGAAGAGTTTACAGAAGAGACAATGGAGGGAGACGGGAAAAACTGTGGGGGGCAGTGATGTATGCAAACTGCAGTTACTCTGTTACAGCTCAGAAGAAGATGATGATGATATTGGATTTATATCCCGCCCTGTACGCTGAATCTCAGAGTCTCAGAGCAGTCACGATTTCCTTTACCCTCCTCCCCTCACAACAGACACCCTGTGAGGTGAGTGGGGCTGAGAGAGCTCTTGCAGCAGCTGCCCTTTCAAGGACAACTCCTACAAGAGCTATGGCTGACCCAAGGCCATTCCAGCAGCTGCAAGTGGAGGAGTGGGGAATAAACCCTGGTTCTCCCAGATAAGAGTCCGTGCATTTAACCACTACACCAAACTGGCTCTTCCAAATATATATCAGAACAAAGGAGGCAGACAAAAACTGCATGAGTCCATGATGAGAAATACAGAAAGCCCGCAACAGTATTCCAGAAGGCCAGTCTAAGGATGCTGGGATGCTTGGTACTTGGCATGGAGATTCTGGGGATGGCCAGTGTCACCCAATGTGTTGATGTCACATCCAGGTTTTTAGGCCGATGTGATATCACGCATCACCAGGAATCATTTGGGGGTTGGGCCTTTTCTCCCACAGCTCAGAGGAGTTAGGGCAGAAGGGAGGGTTCAACTACCAGAAGGTCTCCTGCTATAAGTGGGGAAATTTTGTCCTTAGGCCTAACAAACAGCCAAGGGGGAGTCAGGACAGAATTTTCAGACAGCCGGGAACCTCAGCAGCATCTGCTTTATCAACAAGAATTTTGGAAACAGGGCTGTCAGAACTTACTGAAAATGAAGGAAGCATCTGAGAGGAAACAAAATCCAAGGAAGAACTGAACAGGTATTCACTCTGGAAGAAAAAAAAAAAAAGAGACCCATTGTCACACAGGGTCCATCTACACGTTTTAGAGCCACTGTTGGCCCTGTTGTCAAATTTGCATGTAGCCATGTAAATAACTGTAAATTTTATATAAAGAGCAAACAGTGGCTCCCTTGGGGGCTAAGGATGCCAAAATGGCAGAAGAGAGAGGTTAAAATGTCTGGTCTCTTTGCCTGCTGCAGTTACAAGCAGAAAAGAGCTGGTATGCATTTGGGAGACACAAAATTCCCATTGCGCATGCAATGCGATGGCCGTTATGTTGTTCCCCACAGACATAAGGACTTTGTAATGTGCCACAGGACTGGACCCATGGGTTATCTACTCAGAGAAGCTTCAGTTTTTGAGCCAAACGGAAGGATGAATTTCTCAGACACCATGGACAATTAAACAGGGGAACTCTTTTGCCCCAGGATGTTTGCTTTTAAACAGGGCTTTTTTTGTAGCAGGAACTCTTTTGGATATTAGGCCACCCACCCCTGATGTAGCCAATCCTTCAAGAGCTTGCAGGGCTCTTTGTACAGGGTCTACTGTAAGCTGTGGGAGGACTGGCTACATCAGGGGTGTGTGGCCTAAGATGCAAAGGAGTTCCTGCTACAAAAAAGCCCTGCTTTTAAATGTATTGGGTGGTGCTATTAATGGTGTGATCTTAATCCCTCATTTTCTGGTCCTTCCTCCTCTAGGGAGAGCAGAGCACACTGCATTGACATTGAGACGGCCTACATGCAAGGCTGCGAGAAGCTGGACCAGGCCGTGATGGTGGGTACAGAATCCAGGCAGTTCCCTTAGGACCCTGGCAGTGCCATTCTAAGCTGAATTACTTCTTTCTACACCCATTGACTTCAGTGGACTTCGATGGGGATAACTCTGTTTAGGATGGCACCATGGGATTATGAACTCTCTCAGTAGCAGTGAACACTAGAAACTGCCTTAGACAGGATCAGACCCTCAAAGTCAATATCGTCTACTCAGACTGGAAGCAGCCCTCCAGGGTCTCGGGCAGAGGTCTTTCACATCACCTTCTGCCTGCTCCTTTCAACCGGAGGTGATAGCAGGCCTTTTTTTGAGCAGGAACGCACAGGAACGGAGTTCCAGCTGGGGTGTGTGTGGCCTAATAGGCAAATGAGTCGCTGTGAAATTATGGTGATGTCAGGAGGTGTGGTCTGATATGCAAATGAGTTCCTGCTGGGCTTTTTCTACAAAAAAATAGCCCTGGTGACAAGGATGGAACCTGGGACGTTGTGCATTACCAGGCAGAGGCTCTACCACTGAGTCATGCCCCTTCCTCCCAACAGTAGCTCCTTGGGGCTGAGTAGAAACAGCAGCATGTCCAAATCTGACTTTCCTGGGGCGGGGAACAGCTCTGGCCAGGGAATCCCATCCTGGCATTGCTTGGAAGGTGGAAGATATAAAGCTGCAAGGGGACAGTCTTCAGGTGAGGGCAGAGATGTTCTGCCAGGCCTGTGGTTGAGGTCAGCAATGGTTTCCATCTGGCCTGGCAGTCCTATCCCTTTCCTCTCCCACCCCCCACCCCGGGGTAAGGTCACAATCTCAGCACCATCTGAACTTGTTTCTGTAGTTGGAGATAATAAATATGGAGGTGTTTGTGAGTTTCCCGCATTGTGCGGGGGGTTGGACTAGATGACCCTGGAGATCCCTTCCAACTCTATGATTCTGTTATTTGTTTTTATTGTTTTTAACTGGATTTGTATATATCCACCTGTTGGAACTGGTGGCCTGGAGGATATTCAGAGAATAAAGCCGTCCTCTGTCTTCCTGACTGCTGGTATTCCAAGGAGGTCTCCCATCCAGGTACTTGCCAGAGTCAGCCCCAATTAGCTTCCGAGATCTGATGAGGTCAGGCTTACCTGAACTATACAAGTCATGGCAATCCCTTCTTATAGGCTCTTAAGCATTGGTTAAATGGTTTTTGTGTTCTCTATGCTCTAACTCCCCCGGTAAAACCATGCTTCGTAACTGCACATCTCTGTATTAGCAAGTCTCATCCCCAAGGAAATGTGTAACCAATGCAGCTTACCTCTTGCAAAGAGCTCTGGCTTGACCTAGCAAGCTCAGCTTTTGCAAGGCCAGTTTTCCTCCTGTTGCAATGTCGTTTTAGAGAAGCAATGATATAAGCATGGAGGAGGATATTGAAATCCAGAAGTTATCTGGAGGTAGACCGGGCTGATCTGCGAATGGGAGTGAGTGTTGTGAAGCCTCCAGGCCACCACCTCAGTTTCCTGCCCTTGCAGCTTTTCACGCACAGCCTTCTGCCTATGTTCATGCCCTGCCTAGGCTGTGAAAGAGCTGCAGACTTCCACGCGAGAGGCCATCGTGCTCCTCAAAGCGATGATCGAGGAGGTGCGCAACAGTGCGGATGAAGAGGAGACAGCCATCAACTCGCTCTTCAGTAACATGCAGGTGAGGAGAGGTCAGAAGTCCAAGGAGACATGGTCTCCTTTTCTTGGGGCTTCCTGGAAGTAGAATAAAGAAAGTAGGACCAGCCTTTTCATTTCTAGTCGATCGTCAGGAGGTGCTGCATCCAAGACCATGAAAGAGCAGACAGAGAGCCTCCCTGTGAGCGGTCATCTTGTCAAGGGACTTATCTTATTACTTATCACTTTTTTTTGCAGGACAGGCTGGCAGAAAGGAAGAAGATGCTTTTAAAAGTGGTCCAGAGGTAAGAAGATGTGAGTTCCTATCCTTAGCAGGAACTCTGCCTGATTTCTGTGGGCATATGCAAACCTATTTCTACTGCAAATAAAGAAAATTGCCCTGCCATTACCTGGGTGTCACAAGAGAGGCAGGAGTCCAGTGTGGTGTGGTAGTTAAGAGTGTCAGACTAGGTTCTGGGAGACCCAAGTTTGAATTTCTGCTTGTGCCATGGAAGATCATGGGGTGACCTTAGACCAGTCCCACGCTCTGAGCAAAACCTGTCTCACAGAGTTCTTGTGAGTGTAAAACAGAGGAAAGGAGAATTATGTAAGCCACTTTGGGTCCTCACTGAGGAGAAAGGCAGGGTACAAATTAATTTTTAAAAAATACAATTCTTCAAGATGGCACCTCCATTATTTATCTACGCAGATCCATCTCTCCATTATCAAGTACAAGGGGACAGGTTTCTGCCCCAACGAGCTTACAGTGTAAAATTTGATTTAGGGGAGACAAGAAAGAGTGGGAAGGGATTTGGGGATAAATAAGAAGAAAAAAAGGCCTGTCCATTCCAGTTACTTCAGCTTTTAGTTTCTGTGTTGGGAGGGAGACTCATGGTGTTAGATCCCCTAAGTTTCTTTCTCCAGCAGAGAAAGGAAGGCCTCCTTAAAAAAAAAGAATGAAATACTTCTCTAGGTGAGGGGATATTTTCTCCAGGAAAAAGTCATTCTTCCTTGGAGGAAGCCTTTGTCTGTTGAAGGAAGACTTAACAGGAGAGAGTGGTGCCAAAGACTTCATGGAAAAGTAAGTTTGGGGACAAAGAAGTAAGAGAGGCCTTCTGTTGATCAATGCCCCTTGACTCCCTTTACTCCTCAGATTTAGACTGTCAGATGTTTGGGGCTGGATGCTGTCTTGTTTTGCCCACAGTACCGTGTAATGTTTTATGTATACCAATGAAATAAATAATAGCGACCCATCTTGCAGCCATTATCCAGCTGGTGAGATATAAACTCCTTTTGCAATATGAGTGATCTGTTCAAAAATTAGAAGTGATCTGTTCACTTTGCTGTCTATTTCTGAGAAGAAATCATGCTTCAGTAGTGTCGTAAAAGTTCCCGTGCAATTGGGAAGCAACAGCACCCTCTAGCGTCAGCATTAATATCATAGCACTTGTAGCACTATTTCCCAAAACTTTGGACAGCAGAGAGGGGGTTTCTCCTGAATTTAGGCTATGCTTCGCAATTACCCAAAAATCATGTGAAAGAGTAAGTCACATACTTGCTCAAGTAATCTCACTTTCTATTGATGGCAAGGACCTGCTAGAGAGAATCTTTGGACAGTGACTCGTGCAGAAGTACAACAGGAAGCCTTCTCTAAGGGCAGCATATTCTTGTGTCATCCACTAGGAACCGTTTAGTGATCCAACCAAACTCAATGCAGAGAAGCAGCAGAATTTCCCACCCCATCCCTCTACCTCTTCCAAGCAGACATTTGTTTTGTCTTCGTGTTCTTCTCTCCACACATGCAAAGAGAAGTTTGATTGATGCCTCCACACTAGCAGCAGATCTTTCCAAGAAGCTGGGGGAACACGGCAGCTCCAGAGGGGCTCATGACACAGCAGGGGGAACTTCATGATCCACCTATGAGTCCTTATCCCATGGATCAAAGACTACTGGTTAAACCCATCAAATAGTAAAACACCCATGTGACAACACATCAACACCAGGCATCAATGAACGTACAGCATCAAATATACCAAATGTCAACAACTGGGAAAAACCAATGCATATCCAGCAATAAGAATTAACGCTCTGTTGTGATATATTGCAAAGCAACACACATAAATAGAAAGTGAGCCAGCAGTCTTTTTCAGAAGGGCCTCCTCTCAGAGATGAAAGTGGTTACCCAGTAGGGAGATTTCCTGGATTACTGCCTGGGTACTGCTGTCTACCTGTAATAGTGCACCACAGCATTCAAGCTGAAAGAAGAATTCGTTGTCCCCCACTCAAAAGCAAAATGCAAATGAATGCATTAAAAACCTGCAATTAAAAGGATCAAATAATGTCCCCAATTTTAAAAATTGCAATGAACCATTTCCAAGATGAAATTGAAATTAAAGGCACTACGGGGATGGAGGGAGCCACAGACAAATCTTTTTAAAAAAACAAACCTCCAAGTCCCTGGAAGGGGGAAAGTTCTAATAGCCAACTGTTCACTCTTGGAAGATAAGATCCACTCAAAAGCAGCAGCGAAGACCTAGGGACTGAGCATGCCTATGGAAATAGCTCAGAACAGTTACAAATTTCACAGAGAACCATGAAGGGGGGAGGGTCATAACAGATGAATCACTTTAAGTGAATGAGAACAACTCTTATGGGCCATTTAAACTTCCCCAGTTTGCTTATTCATTTGCTTCACTTATACTCAGCTTTTCTCTCTTACCTCTCATCTGGTTTTGGCCCTGACAGCTTTCGGTCTTTGCAGCTTGCACATATTACAACGGCAAGGCAGAATGCTGAGCACTGATGAGGAATGGAAGGACAAGCATGGTCCTCACCAATGGGTCAGCATAGATGCAGCAGGACAACCCACCCTCAGGAGGCTGGCTGCTGCATCTCTGCATGAGTCACTTGTGTGTCCCTGTCTCCTCCCCAAGCAGGAGAAACACTCAGCAGAGTGACTCCTTCAGAAAACAAAAAGTGAGCTGTCCTGACAGACTTTTTAAAAACACACTCACAAAACCCTTTCTAGACATGAGAGTGGAGCGCACCCCCAGTTTTTAACCCAGGGGAAAGGTATGTCTCAGCAGTGTAGATATTTATGGAGGCATCAAGAAGATCAAGCATCAGAAAAAGTAAGTTTGGGGTTGCCTGCTTGGCACCTAATACCTGATGCAGACACAATTGAGTGCTTTGTAGGTTTTGTCGATTCCCAAATCGAGCATTTTAGAAATGGGCGGCAGTAGGGCAAAGCTGGCCAAATCTTAAACATTATGGCCCCTATAAGAGTCAGGCTGATCACAGCTCCCAAATGAACAGTGGTAGAGTTACATCCCAGTTTTAAGATGATCTTTTGGGTATTTCCAGCCAGTACGAAGAAAAAGAGAAGGCCTTCAAGGAGCAGCTAACCCACCTGGCATCCCTGTTGCCCACTCTCCAGGTAAGGCAGGAGGGACTCTGTACATGGGGAGTTATGTGACAGGCAGAAATTCAACAGGTCTGGTTTTCCTTTTCCATGCGCCTCCATCTCAGGAAAGACTACACCAATTGCGCAGTGTGGTGTGGTGGTTAAAAGCGGCTACCTCCAATCTGGAGAACCAGATTTGATTCCCCACTCCTCCTCCCCATGCAGCCAGCTGGGTGATCTTGGGCTAGTCTCAATTCTCTCTGGATTCTCTCAACCCCACCTGCCTCATAAGGTGCTTGTTATGGGGAGAGGAAGGAAAGGCAATTCTAAACCACTTTGGGACTCCTTGGGGTAGAGGAAAGAGGGGGATAAAAACCTACTCTTTTTCTACTACAACTATCCAAGGGGATGCTGTATGTTTTTATTGAGGGAGAAGGTGTGACTTTTAGCCTTTCTGTCTAGGTCCATCTGGTGACCTGTTCTGCTTTCCTGAGTTCTGCAAACAAAGCTGAATTCCTGGATTTAGGCTATGTAAGTGCAACCCATCAGCCGGGACCCCAGCACCTACTGCTGTGCTTCCTGCGGCCTCCTTCCTTCTTCCGCAAAGCACCCTTCCCTCTAAAGCACAGAATCAGTTCTGGCTTACCTCCACCTCGCTGGAACAGGAGATGTTTCAGAAAAGTCCAGAAGGCATCAGCTTTATATCTTCAGGGACCACTAAAAAGGCCTTTCCTGTGTGCAGGAAGCAGTCTTACTCCAGGGCTGAGTGCAACACACCTGTGCAAATTCATTCAGTGCCAAGCTGTATCCTCTACAAACTTTGATGGAGGGTATCTTTCCAGCAACAATTTGAGCCCTTTTTTGTCTGGAAACACTTGGGATGGCTCTTGTTACAGTGGATAGTGAATTCCATAATGCCATCTAATCCACATCTCTGATTTCAGCAATTAATGGAGAGGTTGCAGAAAATTGTCAAGCTTCCCCATCGGATGAGGCCCTCCCAAACAAGCAAGGTAAGGGGAGTTATTGCTTTCTTTGCAGAATGAGCAGAGCTGGGAAGCTGGGATTCGAAAAGTTTGGGGTAAAATATTTGCACTTCACGGTTCTCCTGCATCCATGCTTTTCTTTTTCCTTGCTTCCCCCCGCCCCTTTTTTTTGCTTCTTGTATTCTGCCTTCCTGTCTAGTTTATTCTGAGTATTTTTAGCAAAAATAAAAAACCCACACACACAGTGGCTTCCTAAGATAGTATTTTGATGATTGCAGAGAAATGAAAAACACTTGTTTCTGATTTAGCAAATTTGCATTCTCGCTGCAACAGCGATTCCTTTGGTGATGATCAGTTCTTTTCGTGATTACAGGGGAAACAGTCATGCAGGGGGAAATGGTGCACAATCGTAAACATTAAGCCAACTTGGGAGATATCTGGTAACTCAAGATTTTTGTACCCAGCAGCGCCTAGATAGGAGCCGAAGAGGGCAGTTGTGCATTTCTGATATATGAGAGCTGCTGCTGCTGAAAATGGCAGCCCTGTGTTCCATTCCGTCCATCTTTGTTTTATGTAATAAGTTATTTGTACCCAGATGTTTCAGCATAATGCACGCCTTCAGTCTGCATGGCTTGTTGTCACTGGTGGGGCAGATAAACAATTCTGTGACACCAGGTTTTTTACACAGTACAGAGAAAGGGCAGAACTTGACAGAGGGACTTCCATTTTCTGAGGAAGTCCTGTGCCCAATGATCAAGTCAATTTACAGGAGAAAAACTTAATAAGTTTGCCTGCTTTCAGGATGCCCAGTCATCCTCACCATTTTTCTTCCAGATCAACACCGAATACAGAGCCGAGTTTGCACACTGCCTGGAGCCCCTGCTGCTCCTCACTCCACGTCGCTCGGTTGTGGTGAACGGAGGGAGCATTGGGCCTGGGATGAGCAACGGAAACATGTGAGTCGCCCACTCTCTCCATGTCATGTGTGGGCAGGCACAAACACAGGGTGGCCACTTCAGTTGGGGGTAGGCCAGAATGCTTTTTTTGCTGGGTTGTGGGTCAAAAATAAAAATAATGGGACATAAAGTTCTTTAGGGAGAGTTGATGTCGTGTCTACTGGCTTGGACACTACTACTGAGAGCACTGAGGTTCAAAGCAGGGTTTGGATGCAAAATATAGGAATGGGGATCAGAGACACACACTAGAGGAACAAACGCCTGGGATCCACCCTATGATTGTGCTTTAGCAGCCGTTCTCAACTGGATTGGCTTGTCCACAGCAGGAAAATCTGGTTGCAAAATTTATTTGTGACTCAGCAGTAAGACACTATCCAGTGGCATATAATGCAGGACTGGTCCAGCTTGCTTTGGGAAATCTGTCAGTCTCTGGATGCCGGGCAAGACCAACCCTGCTCCTCACATCAAAAAAGGGGACAATAGGGTGAGTGAGACCAGCCATGACTGCAGTGTGCGTTGTAAACTGTAAAGTGACTTGGATAGCCCAGGCTAGACCGATCTCATCAGATCTCAGGAGCTAAGCAGGGCGAGCCTTGGCTAGTATTTGGATAGGCAACCTCTGAGGAATGCCAGGACTGCAGTGTGGAGGCAGGCAATGGCAAACCACTTCTGAAACATCTGTTGCCTTAAAAACAGGTCTAGCTCGTCATCTAGTGGTGGATAAAGCTAAAAGAGCTAGAGCTTCTGGCTGCCAGACAGTCTTAGGATCTCCTGGCTATACTACACACAATCCCATATGATAGTTATTAATTTGTAATGTAACAGGGCATGACAGGTGCAGAGTTCCCTGTTTCAGATGCGCTGCCAGCGTAGAACAGAACTTCCATATTCCAAGGCAGTAAACCTCTGTTCTATAAGGCAGCATTGGAGGAAAGCCCTGGCCTCCACTGTTAGCCTTCCAGGGGGCAACTGGCTGTCCAAGACATGAAGCAGGATGCTGGACCAGATGGACCACTGCTCTGATGCAGTAGGGTTTGGTTTTATTTTTTAAGTTCTCATACGTTGAAGTGCTAAAGGCAGAATGGAGAAACGCTGAAGCTAAAATAGGGCAATTTGATCCCACCCAGTGTGTTAATTTAGCCACGAAGAGCAATCATGCCAGGGTGGAGGGACAAGCATAGACAGAGGCACTGTTTCTACTAGGGAAAAGGGGGTTTCTAAGGATTTCCCAGTGCCATTTCTTTTACCAGAAATGCTCCCCTTTGGGAGTCAGTTTTCCCAATGCAGGAGGGAGACACACAGCCAAGCTTAAAGCTGCCCACTGACTACAGAAATGGTGCCAAGAGAAAGATTTACAGCCCTCCTCCCCAGCAGCCTGGCTCCATACCGAGGGCATCCCAATGCCTGCTTTATGCAACTACATTACACAAAGAGAAATCCCATCGTGGATCCCCAGGGCTGTGTGTTGCTTGGTGGTGTACAGTCGTCACCATCCCCCCTACTTCACTTACCCTTGAGCTGGCAAATGGCAACATCGGGTGTCCTTGGGACACCAGAGGGCAAAGCAGCCATCCTGATTAGCCACAAGTGGCAGTTCCTGGAATGGAAGGGTGTCCGAGCTGGGCACTGCTGCCTAAGAGCTTTCCCAGTACAGCTGGCATTGGATCAAAGACAGGGAAGGAAGAAAAGAAACACCCTTTCTGAGTCCCTTAGGCTCATACGCCCTGCAAACATAATAGGAAACTACCTGAAAATCTCACAAAGCACCACTATCAGTGGGCCAGTTCACCCATTATAGATCTCAGGTATATACTCCAGGGTTTAAACATACACCTTAAAAATGCAGTGTGTGAAGGAGCGCTGAGTGTACCATCCAGACATGTTCATCAGAGAGCCAAACAACTACAGATCCCCAACAAGCGTACAGCTGGGCTGTTTCCATGTGGATGTTTTGCTCCACCCTGGCTTCCTTTTACAGCAGCACTTTTGATAGGAGATCCACATGGTGTCACTTCCATTTGTCCTGCTTTGGTGTTTTTGCTTTGCTGCAGCCAGTATGGTTTTGGGGGGAAGATTGCAGTCACCTGGATGTCACATGGACAGGAAGCTGTGCATTTTTGCACTACTGCCATTTTCCTTACCTTAATCACTGTAGGAGCCATTCTTCTCCCCCCATCCGGGGTGTTTTTTCCAGACTTAAGAGGAAAAAGTAATTGACATGTCACAATACCACTATAATGCTGTATTGCATCCCGGTACTGTTGCACAGCTTTCATTTTTTACAAAAAAAAAACCCTCTAGCCCTTTACGTTGTACAGTTATAAGGGGAAAGGTACAGGCTGCATATGAAAAAATACAAATTATATTCTCTCATGCCTCATTCCAGAGCTGAGGGGTGGTGGTGAGCCATTTATTTTTATATATTAAACACCTAGCAAGGTATTGTGCAAAAATTAAATGAGGATGGTACCTGTCAATGTAGAAAACAAGACACTAGAAATGAGAATAGGAGCTTGGCTACCTAAGATACAAGATGCTGAACAGCGGACTGATGCACCCAAACAATGGCTAAGTCCTCTGGGGCGGGAGGAAAAGCTCCTGAGGGCCAGATGTGCTTCCCGGGCCACCATTTGCCCTCCTCAGCTGTAGGTGCTTCCCAGCCTGTCTTGCCCTTGGCCTTCTGCTACAGCAGCTCTCTTTGCTCCGGCCAGCAAGCCTCTCTGCCTTCACACCCTCAGTTTACCTGCAGAGTAGTTCGCTACCAAAATCCCGCCCCGAGTGGGCAGTCTGCACATCCCTATTTTTATCAGAATTTCACAGAACTGTCCCCGGCTCTGTTCCCTGGCACTGGATATATTTAGGAGCATTGACATCACGCCCCCCCCCCCTCACTCCACTACAGCTGCCGCCCTCATAGGCAAAAGGTCCCTTGCTCCAAAACCTTTTTGGAGGAAACAGCGATGGGCTCTGCAGCAGTGGGCATCCAGGAGCCCTTTCCTCCTCTCTCCAGAGAGAAACAACGGAGGTAGCAAGCACTCCCAGGCTGCATGTCTTTCAGGTCAGTGGCTGCAGGGAGAGGCCAGCTAGAAGGGAGGAGCCAAGGGGGAGCTGCAGTCTGCAGGAATCTTCAGTAAGTGGAGAAATCTAAGCATGAGGCATGATTGGAGAGCAGGTCAGGTGGGTTGTGCCTGCACCCTTTATCTGGTGGTGTGAAGTCCTTGCCTTCCTTATTCCCATCAGAAGTTCTGCTGATCCATGTTTCACCAATTCTCAACAACTCTAGAACCTGCATTAGAAGCGATTGGGGTCTAATGCACAGTTTCCCACTGCCCCCCGCCGCCCCCAGTTATCTGACTCCACTGAATTTTATTCAAGAAAGGGCAAAAGGACAAAATTCTTATGCCTTTTGCTCTGTGAAAGCAGCGGAAGATAATCTCCATGAATATTTCAAAGGAAAGTTACTAGTCAGGGGGTGGGAACAGTGGCTCAGTGGTAGAGCATCTGCTTGGTAAGCAGAAGGTCCCAGGTTCAATCCCCGGCATTTCCAACTAAAAAGGGTCCAGGCAAGTAGGCCTGAAAAACCTCAGCTTGAGACCCGGAGAGCCGCTGCCAGTCTGAGTAGACAATACTGACTTTGATGGACCGAGGGTCTGATTCAGTATAAGGCAGCTTCATATATCCATATGTCCAATTGTCCTGCATGAACCATTGCATCAGTGTTAAAATCCAGATAAAGATGACAGCAGCTCATCCTTGGTTGCAAAACAAATCTTTGACATATTCTGAAGCAGCCTGGGGTGCTGGCTGGGGTCGCGAGCAGATGGCAGGGACCTGCGTTTGAATCTTCATGCCAGTATGGAATTTGGTCACCTTGCCAAGTTCATGTCTTCCCATGTTAAGCTATTTACAAAATGGTTGCAAGGGGAACAAACGCTCTGTAGTGGTTAAAGACCGTGCTAGGATCTGGGAGATCCAAGTTCAATTCCCTGCCCTGCCAGAAAGTTTGCTAGGTGCCCTTGGGCTCACTCTCAGCCTCGCCTACCTTGCAGGGCTGTTGTGAGGATGAGATGAGGAATGGACATACCTTGCACACTGCTCTGAGCTTCTTGGATTGGGGGGGGGGGGGGAGGGAATCCGATAGGACAGAATTGGGAAACCTTTCCCAGTGTGCATATCCCAGAGCTTCTTAGTGGAAGGGTGTGATCCTATTGCAAATACTTACAAATCATTCCAGATAGGCAATGATCCACCTACTGTTTCCTCCTAGAAAGCACATTATTTTCTCTTTGTCTGTCTGTTCAGGCAGTCTTGTCCACACTGTCAATGAACCACACCCGGGATGATGGGAGTGGCATTTCCCAATCAGAGGATATGGCTTTCAAGCACCTCTGAAACCCGGATGCCTTTTCTCCAGAAAAGAATGGCATTTGAATCAGAGTCCTTTGCAGTAACACCCAGACATTAAGATATTGAGATATTGGATTTATATCCCGCCCTCCACTCCAAAGAGTCTCAGAGCGGCTCACAATCTCCTTTACCTTCCTCCCCCACAACAGACACCCTGTGAGGTGGGTGGGGCTGGAGAGGGCTCTCACAGCAGCTGCCCTTTCAAGGACAAGCTCTGAGAGAGCTATAGCTGATCCAGCTGCAAGTGGAGGAATGGGGAATCAAACCCGGTTCTCCCAGATAAGAGTCTGCACACTTAACCACTACACCAAACTGGCTCTCCACACCAAACATGCCTCCTGGGTGCAGTGCTCTTCTTTTTAAAAATCTCCTCTCTCGTCTTGCTTCAGGATGTCCGGAGGCCCTTGTTCCAAGACCCTGATGGTGTCCAGCTGCCCTTCTGCTTGTGAAAAGATGTCTCTGACAGGCTCTGTTGTCCGGAAGCCAACGATGCACCGTTATATCAGCACCAAGGTCTTGCTGGCTGAGGGCGGAGACACATCATTCACGGAGCACTGCCGCAACTACGAGAATATGTACCGGGTGAGGAGAAAATGGCCTGCATAGCCCTGACTAATCCCCATCTTGTCTGAGCTGGAAAGCTAAGCAGAGTCGTCCGCCCCTGGTTATTACTTGGATGGGAGATCACCAAGGAAGGCTAGGGTTGCTGTGCAGAGGAAGGCAATGGGAAACCATCTCGGCTCATCTTGTGCCTTGAAAAGGTCCTAGGATCACCATAAGTCGCTTGTGACTGAATGACACACAGTTATAAGAAGGGGAAACCTGCTGGGAGACTCTCAAAAGTTTATATATACCCTGAAATGCCTGTTGGGTCTCTAAGGTGCTAGTGGATTTGACTCAAATTGCTCCTTGTGGGTTTCTTGATACACCTTGCCTGGCAAACAGGATTGCAAAAACTGTACTGGGTGTTTATTGTGGGTGTTAAATACAAAATTAAGAGGACGTCATAAGTTCCAGTACCAAATGATTAAACATAACCTCTCAGATTCTGGACCCCAACATGCATTCATGTGCTAGACTTAAACCCTGCCTTTCCATAGCCATGCCCAAGGTGGCAAAGGAAAGGACTAGTGCATAAAATACCTGCAAAATTCATTCACCAAATCAGTCAAACATATTCATTGTATTTATCTAATCCTGTACACTTCAACCCTTATTAATTGCTTTGATTTACCCTTGGCAATCCACCTTGAGTCTCAGTGGTTCGTGGTTTGCAAAGTGATGTTAACGAACTGAAGAGCCACTATGAATTTTGATGCAGCTTGTGGCAGGGCAATTCATGAAGAGGAGAAAACAGGGGCTTAAATGGCTGTGTGCCTTTTAAAACCCTGCTTTCTGCTCTTCATGAAAAACAGCTGCTCTGCTGCTTGGTTTAAATGGCTCCAAGTCATTTCACCCCTAGCTTTCTGCTAGCTGCAGCTTTTGGCTTTTCGTGGCAAGCAGAAAGCAAGGGGTAAAATGCCTCCCAACCATTTCACTCCCTGCTTTTTGTTCATCACCAAAAGCTCAGAGCCATTTAAACCCCTGCTTTCTGCTCCCCACCACTTTTCATGGAGAGAGCAGAAAGCAGGGATTTAAACTTTAAATGGCTCACAAACTGATACAAACCAGTTTGGTTTGCAAACCAGCCTGTCTGTTCGTGGTTCAGTTTGCAGTTCAACCACAGGCCAAACTGCAAAAATGTGATTTGTGCACATCTTTAGTCAGAATCACAGAGCCCTGTCTGCTGGGTTGCAAGCCCTGATAGAACTGCCACATGGGGTAGGGGGATGCTATTTGAAAGAACCTGCTGCTGCTAGAGCCCATGTGGCAAGTGCAAAGGTGCCATACACCCTTTGTGCACAAGCTGAGAGGAACAACAGGGCAATGAGGCAAAGGGCAGAGAGGCAAAAGGCACTGCTAGGGGAGGAACTGGGAAAGAGCCTGCTAGCTGGCTAGCCACAGCTGCATAAGATCTGGCTGAGTTGATTTCTCTTCTGCTGCATGCCCAGAGGCATGAACCAAAGCACAAGAACCAACTGTCTCTTGGCATTCCACGTTTAGCCTAAGGGTCATAGCCAAGAGCTGAGTAAAAGATCTGACAGTGACCCAGAAAGAAAAAGAGAAGATCTGCTCTTCACTCTTCTGGTGTTGTGTCTTTTGTAGAGAGAAAAGTGGGATATAAATAATCTGAACGGTTCAAACTCGCTTCCTTACCGTGTTTCATCTCAGGTCCTCCAGACAGAGATTCAGAACCTGAAGGATCAAGTGCAGGAGCTCCACCGCGACCTCACCAAGCACCACTCCCTCATCAAGACGGAGATCATGAGCGAGATCTTACAGAAGTCCCTGCAAATGGACGTGCAGATCGCTTCCGAGTACTCATCCGTGGAGATGATGAGGAGCATGTTCGAAGAGGTACGCCCAGGAATTTATTGTAAGGGGAACTCAGCTTGGTGGTTTCCTTTTTCTTAACCGGAGCAGAGCCAAGAGTGTGTATATAACCACACAAGCTTCAGGGGAGGAGCCATGGCTCAGGGGCAGAGCATCCGCTTGGTGGGCAGATGGTCCCAGGTTGAATCCCCGAGTAGTGTTACTGCTCTGCATAACGCATTGTAATTAGGGGAGGGCAGAGTCAACGGGTGGAGCACCTTTGCCTTCCACCTCCTCTTCACCCTGCTTCCTAGAAATCTTAGTTGGCAATTCATCTTGGCCTCTGAGATCTAGCAGGCATTTCCCACACCATTTCAGAAATTTCTTGGGCAACTTAAAGTTCCCCAAATGATACAACATTCTCAGGAGGCCGCACACTCCAGATTCTTTGTGCACCTGTAGAATCATAATCCATGCATACAGTCCTGTGTGTGGATGACTCTTTGTTTTACAGTCATGGGAAGAAACCTACCAGCGCGTGGCAAATGAACAAGAGATTTATGAAGGTAAGTGCAACATTAGGGGTGCTTCCTATTTACTCTTGTTAGCGTAGCGCTCCCTGGAGGATCACTTTGACTGTCCCAGGCTGTTTGTGCTGAAGGCAGCTGCAGTTTCTGCAAATGCAAACCAGTAGACTGGAATTCACTTTGCTGCTGCTGGGCAAAAAAACCACCACCTTCCAAAAACCAAGACCAGGCTGTAGAGCACAGACAGTCCCCTGACCCCCCCTACCCTACCTTAATTCATTCAGCAGGAAACAAAGCAGGGACCTTCTGGTGCCAAAAAAAGGATGGAATGGATAATTCACCAGAGTTCATACAGCACTGAACAAACAAATCAAAGCCAAATCAAAAGGCCACAAAAAGTGCTGCCAGTCATTTCATCGGAGACATTTTCCAGAACCCAATAGCAGCCTGGTGACCTGTTGATTACAGGCCTGAAATGCTTTTACTACACACAAAGGATTGTCACCATATGGCATTGTGTGTAGTATAACCAGGAGATCCTAAGACTGTCCAGCAGCCAGAAGTTCTAGCTCTTTTAGCATTATGCATCACTAGGTGGCAAGCGGGACATGTTTTTAAGGCAAGAAACATTTCAGAGGTCCTTGTCACAACCCTGGCATTCCTTGGAGGTCGCCCATCCAAACACTAGCCAAGGCCAACCCTGCTTCCCTTTCAAGACCTGATAAGAATCGGGCTAGCCTGGAAAAGAACAAAGAGGCTTGCAGTATCTTTAAAACTAACATGCTCACGGCGGCAGGAGCTTTTGTAGAAAGAGCTTGCTGCATCAGATCTTTTGCGATTCAGATGTCAGACTAGGATTGGGGAGACCCAGGTTCAAATCCGCACTCTGCTGTGGGAGCTCGCTGGTGGACCTTGGGCCAGTCCCACTCTCGCAGCCTAACCCACCTTACAGGGTTGTTGTGACGATAAAATGGAGGAGGGCAGATGACGTAAGCCGCTTTGGGTCCCCTTTGGGGGAAAAGTTGGGGTATAAATGAAGGAAATAAATAAGGAGTGACTGGGTCAAAGGTTAATCAGCGAGCTTCCACGGCATAGTGGGAATTCCATCACTCGGATTCCCAGACCTTAGCCTGACACTATTCTACCATGCTGGCTTCTAGCAAGGCCAGCACACCCCACATGCAAAGCTTTGGGCTTGACTGCTATGTGCTGCTCCTTCCTTCCTCGTCTAGCCCAACTGCATGACCTCCTGCAGCTGAAACAAGAAAACAGCTACCTGACCACCATCACCAAACAGATCGCCCCCTATGTCCGCTCCATCGCCAAAGTGAAGGAACGGCTGGAGCCCAGGTAGGCGAGCAAGGAACTGACCTCGCATGTTCTAGCATCGATTTCAAGGTGGGAGGAGAGAAGGGGACCCCAATCAAGTCTGGGAGACAGATTCACCATTGGCCGTATGACTCAATGCTCTCCATTCCATTGGGATTGCATACTGTATCACCTATTAGGCATGGAAGTGGGAAAGAAAGCGGCTTCCTCTGGCTCAGTTGCCCACCTGCCAGAGTCTCCTGCTTCCCTGACCTCCCTGTTTCTGGATGTTCAGGTTGCAGGAACCAAAGGAGAAAGACGGCCAGACTGAGAACTTGCTTAACATATATGATGACAGCACGACAGTGACCACTGATGTTCTCGACAGGTATTGTATCAGCTTCCAGTAAAGAGCGTGGTTGGACCCCAGTGGGTCTGCCCTGGGAGTAAAGGGAACGCATGTGAAGGAGCAGGGTGGGAGCTTGCTCATCCACTTGCACGTCTCCTGGCATATCACAGCTGTGCACAGAGGAAGCCAGCACTCTTGGGTTCCCCCATCCCCACAACTGTCCCCACAAGCAGGAAAGAATGGGTGTTGTGATGTGCTGGCCCTACGCCCTTGCAACTCCTCCTGCCAAGCACGGAGACTTCCTTTGACCCAGGGGACCCTTCTCCTTCCTGGAAAGATGGGAAAGTGAGAAGCCAGCATGCCACTGTGGAGTGATCTCTGCTGCTTCAGTGCATCACGTTTGAACCTGTAAGTGGCCTGCCCAGACAAGAGCGCCACGTGCTTCATCTGTAGCCCTACTGTCCCATCATTGTGAGACTATGCTCTTTCTTCCCCTCTTCTTTCCAAGGACCGACCTGAGCAATGAAATTGCTGAAGGCCGAGAGAGGCCCACGGAATCCAAAGCAGAAAGCTGTGCTCTCAACCTGGCCGCTGAAGACCCACCACTGAAAAGCAAAGACTGTTGCAAGAGCTGGTCAAAAGGCCAAGGAGGCAGCCCCACTGTGAGCAGCGGGGGCAGCAGGTCAGGCGGTGAAACGCCTCTAGTGTCAAATGCGCACGGCTTCATTAACACTGTGGAGGACTGCCTGCAGGGCTGGGCACTAAACAGCAGCAGCAACCAAAATAATTTAGCATGAAGGTAGCCCAGATCCCACACAACCCGTCTAAGCCATGGACGTTGGCGATATTTCTTTGGCAGAAGTTTTTCCTGCTGCTCCTATGCAACTCCTCCTGTCAAGCAAGACTTCCTTTGACCCAGGAGACACAGAGAAGTGCAAACAGTCACACGTGGCCCTACTAGAAATCGCTGGAAATCTTATTCAAATTCTTGGTTTCTGAGTTTGTACCAAGTGTTGCCTGTACAATTCCAAGCACAATATGGGCTAGAAACTTTCTTTAAAGGGCAAAGGGGAGAATGAAAGCTGAGATTCTCAAGTGTGCACATTTTTTGCCCAATATACCACGTGTATGTTGCTTTGGCACCAGTGTGAACTAACCCCTGCTTCTGGCTAGCCACATGAACAACAGATGTGTCTGGCTTGTCAGCATCTGTACAGGGAGCTCTGCTGTCCACATGGTTGGTCTGTATCAGTAGCTCCTCCCCCTGCTTTCTCCAGGGCATTGGCCATGCTTGCATCAGGAAGGGAGAAATTGTTTTACAATGTGCCTTGCAGGAAAGCATGTAACCTGGTGATATAAAGTAGATACATCCATAGAAGTCAGTTTCCTAAGATACTCTAGAAGTAAATACTAGACTGTGTGATGGGGTGTATCAGTGTGCCATGAGACAGCTGCTAGCACCTGGGGGGAGGGATTCAAAGAATAATTTTAAGCTTCCATAAGACAAAAGCACCCACTCACAGAGGAGGGTGCCCATGTTTGTCTGCATGATTCATTGCTCTGGCCTTGCTTCCCTCCCAACCGGTTTTGCCAGTGGCTGGCCATCCTGATGCAGAAATGCAGTAGGAATCAGCCTTAGTGGAGGCTGCCTGTTGCATCTCTGCCAGAGTCTCTGCTGTCAACTTGCCTCTCTCCAATCAAGTGTTAGGCTTCACTGAAGATGGGAAACTCATATCCTCATGCTCTAGAAGTAACATTTGTGAAACGGACATCCCATATTAATTTTTTAAAAGCAGATTTAGGAATCACTTAAAAAGAAAAGGGTACAGTTGGAGCCTAGAATCCTTCTGGCCCGGCATTTGATTTGAGAAGGAGGGATTGCCTCCTTTTAATCACTGCAGCCCCAAGGAGGCAGAAAAAAGCACCAGCCCCTTTTTAGCACATTTTGCTGGAGGCGGTTTCTCAGAATAGCAGGAACGCATTGATTTTTCACACCTCTGTGTGCTGAAAAAGGAGCACTTTATAGCAGCTCTCAAAAAGGGTCTGTTTTTAGTTCATGCCAAACTCATACACTGCAGCCACGCAACATCCACCTAGACCAGCCTCTTCTTGTTTTTCAAGTGGCCAGCCAGATGCCGCGGGGGAAAGAGCCACGAGTAGGGCTGTGTTGCCAACTGCTCTCTCCTGCCCCCTGCTCCCCAACATCTGACAAGCAGAGGCATTCCAGAAGTCCCATTCAGCTCCAGGCTGTACTTGCATCAGGAAGGGATGCAAGTATGGTGCTACCTCCTGTCTAATTGGCAGCAACGGCCCTGTCCTTCCACCCCATTTTAGATCCATCTAACCCAGTGGGCCATCCACCCATCTTGTGGCAGGGAGTTCCTAAAGTCTACTTGCCATCTTGTGAAGCAGTGCATCCTCTGGTTGGTCTTAAGGGAAGCTTTCCAGGGCAGCCCCAAATTCTAGTAATGAAGGGGGTGGGAAGAGAAGTTTCTCTTGCCATTTCCCCTCTGCCACACATTATCCAAACTTCAGAGAAGCCCAGAACTGTGTTGCAGTGTTTTCGTAAGCAACCGCAGATCAGTAACTCATGCAGAGATGCAGCAAGCATTCTCTTCTGTCAGCTTTTGGAATCACTGATGTACTCTGTAGAAAATTACATGAATGAGATGGAGACCGACAGAAGAGACATTACAAGCTGTTCACCTCTTTGGCATTCCATCTCTTTCTAGGGCCCTCATCGACATCCAAGTCTCTCTAATCTTTGTTCTGTACACCATTCTTTTTAAAAAGGGAGAGGGGAAATCACCCATATATAAACCAGGTGTCTTTTGTTATTTGAAAGAAAAGGGAAAAACATATTGTCAACATATGCAAAAAGAAAATACTTAAAATATTTTAATTACTCTTTAAAAGGAAGTGAGCAGGTGGAGGAAATGGACTCTGTGTTGGTCTCGGGTGCTTCAAGAGAAAACATTTGCCTCTTAGCTTCACACAGAACAAACTGAATAGATCCAGCCATATGCTGCAAGACTCACTGCATGCCCCCCAGGAAACAGAAACGGTATCAGTTATGAACTGGGGGAGGAGGGGGGGAAGGGAGCAGGAAAAGGGCCAACTTTTTAAAAAAGCGAACCAATTCTATACCCAGCCAAAACAAAGGAAGCACCAAGAAAAGCTACATTCTGCAGCCTGAGTGACCCAGTCAGCTGAGCAAATCTTCACTCTTTTCTCTTCCTTGGGATCATTTTGCAACCTGTTAATATTTTGGACAATTTATTCTGCCAGAGTTGGGGAGGAGTGCTAAGCCAGGTAAGGCATCAATGCCTCTCATCCCTGTCACCCACAACTCCTGTTTCCAGCCACCCACCCCATGAGATGTGGCAAGCACTGGCCATCCTAGGTAGGTGTCTCAAGCAAGCTACATAAGGAGGAAGCGAGGCTTGACGGGCAATCTGGCCTCAAGGTAAACTCTCTTCGTGATTCTGATCCCTTAATGAAAAGAAAGAAGAACAAGCAAAGAGAAGTGTTTTAGTAGGAAGAGGGAGAATCTGATCACCATCTTCAAGTACTTGAAGGGCTGTCATACAGAGGATGGTGTGGCATTGTTTTCTGTAGCCCCAGAAGGTAAGATCAGAACCAGTGGGTTGAAATTAAATCAAGAGTTTCTGGCTCAACATTAGGAATAACTTCCTTATATCTTTACGAGCATATGGAAGGTCAAGTTAATAAGCAAATGACGATAGTTGTTCTGCTCCTCAGGGTGGGGGGTAAGTTGAAGTTGCTGTGGGTTTTCATTAGAAATGTTCTTGTTGTACTTTTGAGCCTCTCAGTTTTCTATCCTAGTTTTAAGATTCACAGTAAAGTTCGTGTGGCTTATAATAACCTTGTTCAGAATGACTATTTTGAACCTGCCACTTAAATGTATCACCTGCTAGAGTTTGTTGTTTTACATTTAGTGCTTGCACACCTTCAGAAACCTCTATGGTGGTCGTGCTCCCGCACGGTATGTCTTTTCCGTAGCTTGCACAGGGTACCAATGGGTTCTATTTACGTTCATCTGATAAGCGAGATCTTGCCTCTCCCTCTTCCTACTAAAACACTTCTCTCTGCTTGTTCTTCTTTTCTTCTTTCTCGTCTTTCCTCTAATTTTTCAATCCTTTCCTGT
The DNA here is from genome assembly GCF_032191835.1 of Heteronotia binoei. Classification (NCBI taxonomy): domain Eukaryota; kingdom Metazoa; phylum Chordata; class Lepidosauria; order Squamata; family Gekkonidae; genus Heteronotia; species Heteronotia binoei. The sequence goes on from NC_083240.1 coordinate 21,132,397, forward strand.
CTGTTCGGGCAACCGTATTGCGAGGTCAGCGTCCTTCCCTTATCTCTTCGACTCTCCGGGAACCACTGGGATTCACCTTTAGGTTTCTTTCTTAGCTATGTTGCATGGTTTTTAAATCTTTTAGCCAATATGTGTAATGTCTGACCTCCGCTATCTCTTAATTGCAATGGGGTTAATAACCCGATCAAGGCCAAAAGGATTTGCTCGTACCTCAAAAAACAAAATGTGACTGTTGCCTTCCTCCAGGAAACACATCTTAAAAATAAAGATACCCCTCTCTTTCGTTCACATTGGTTTCCCCTATGTTTCGACTCCCCGGATTCATCCCATGCCAGAGGGGTAGCCATACTAATTTCCAAAAATGCTCAATTTACATGTCAGGCAACTAAAAGAGACGACCAAGGTAGATATCTCTTTCTTAAAGGCTCATTAAATGGTTTGAAGGTCACCCTAGCTAACGCATATGCCCCAAACTCAGGACAACTGCACTTCATTCAGGATTTATTTTGTGATTTAAAAAATTTCCAAGAGGGCTCCCTCATTTAACTACTTAGTGGACATAAATCTCGATAAAATAAACCTGCTCATCCTATTAGGCGCCATGTAGCTAATTCTTCAAATAAAATATCTGGCCTGGGAAAAATTTTAATGGACCATGATTTGTTAGATGCCTGGAGATTCCAACACCCTAATGAATTTGACTACACCTTTTCGAACCAATTCCATATGTATTCTAGAATCGATTATATTTTTATTTCAAAAAACCTTGCCAATAATCTACGAACTACTGTAATTGAACCGATGCAAGTTTCAGATCATGCAGCAGTCTCCTGCTCGCTCCGGGAAGCAGTCCCAGTGGTAAAAAGCTATTATTGGCACATGAACTCTCTCCTTAACGATAGTAAACTTTTAAAAAAATTATCTGAGCTAACTGAAGAATTTTTTCATAACAATCTAAATAACGAGGTCCAACCTCACATAGTACGGGATGCTTACAAAGCCTTTATTAGGGGTCATATAATTTCTCTTGCTGCAGCACGTAAAAGGAATTTGACTGCGCTACATAATGGCATTGAAACCAACATTAAATTGTTGGAGCGGGAGCACAAGAGAACCTGCAGTAAAAAACCCTGTAAGAAGCTACTTATGGAGAGAAATAAACTTGAAGCATTAGAGGTCTCCAAAATAAAGAAAAATGTATTGTTTACTAAGCAGTCGCATTGGTATCGGAGCCCCCGTTCCTTAAGATTACTTGCCTGGAGAGTAAATAAACGAGTTGCAAATTTTAACATCTCCCACATCCGAAATGCATCAGGTGCTTTACTCACCTCTTCTAAACAGATCACTCAAGCTTTCCTTTCTTTCTGCTTAACCTTATACCACTCCTCAAACCCTTTGATGGATTCAATTAAATCTTTTCTTCATTCCTCTCTGCTAATGAAATCACTACCTGATGCGCACAGAGCCTTCTTTGATCAACTGATTGAAGATTATGAACTAGATGCTGTCATTAAGTCTGCTAAGTGTAATAAGTCCCCAGGGTTAGATGGTCTCCCAGTGGAGTACTACAAATCTATGAATTCTATCATCTCTCCATATTTGCTTAAAATCCTTAATCATGCTTTAGAATTAGGTTCTCTCCCTCCTTCTTGGTCACTAGTCAAAATAATTCTGCTTCCCAAACTAGGACGTGATCCTTCAGATCTTAAGTCATATCGCCCCATATCTTTGATGAACCAAGATTATAAATTATATACAAATATTTTAACTCAATGCCTTAACAAAATCATAGGGGATTATATCTCAATAGACCAAACTGGTTTTATACCTAGGAGAGATATGACAGTGTCAGGAAGCTTGCAAGTACACTATTTTATTGTAAACATCATCAAGTCCCGAACTCATGTCTTCTAGCCTTAGACATAGAAAAGGCTTTCGACACAGTTGAGCCTGCCTTCTTTCAAACACTATTAGAAAAGATGAATTTCGGGACTAACTTCCAGCACACTATAGCTGCACTTTACAACGCATCGCAAGCTCTGTTGCAAATTACCATACTTTTCGCTCCATAAGACGCACCTGACCATAAGACGCACCCCTTTTTTGCCCGCCGGTGCGCAATCTCCGGCTTTTTTGGGGGGGGAACGTCGGGCTATAGCGTTATAGTGCTATAGCCCGATGTTCCAAAAAAAAAAAAGCCGTAGATCATGCGCCGGCAGGCAAAAAAAGCTGGCGCTAGTGGAAGCGAGATAATGTGCACTCTTTTTTGCAGTATTCGCTCCCTAAGACGCACACACTTCCCCCCACACACTTTTTTTGGGGGGAAGTGCATCTTATGGAGCGAAAAATATGGTAATGGCATGCAATCTTCACCCTTTACTTTATTCAGGGGCACCTGTCAAGGGTGTTCCCTATCACCTCTATTATTTGCTCTCGTAATCAAACCTTTGGCTGCTAAGCTCCAAAGCGATCCCAGGTGGCTAGCATCTCTGTGGGAAACCAGAAAATAAAAATCAATTTATTTGCAGATGACATTATTTTGTTTATTTCAAATCCTATGACTTCCCTACAGCACATCCATCACCATATCAACTTTTTTAGTATGGTCTCAGGCCTCAGGATCAATTCTGATAAGACACTTATACATCCTATAGGACTTGCTCTTGAAATGCAAAGGCATATAAAAGCTACATATCCATATAAATGGATTTCATCAAAATGTAGATATCTGGGTGTACAGATCCCTCTGAATCTAGATAATCTTCTGAAGTTTAACCATCTAGAAATTACCAAAATCATTAAGGAACAGACTTCTCACTGGTCCTCTAAATTGCTTTCCTTCATAGAACGTATAAACGTAGTAAAAATTATCCTGCTCCCAAAAATTATCTTCTTGTTCAGGGCGCTTCCCATAGACATACCGCATTCGCTGGTTAATAAATGGCAGAGAGAGATCCTCAGCTTCATTTGGCAATGTAAAAAGCCTAGAGTGTGCTTTCCCTCTTTGCGCCTCCCTATTCAGGAAGGTGGTCTTGCAGCACCGGACATCAACCTATATTATGAGGCGATTGTACTAACAAACCTAATCAAGCCCTATAGAACAGAATGGAACATATTTAGCGGAATGGAAACAAATTGAAGATTTAAATCTCTTATCTTATAATTTCAGAGAATCCATTTGGCAGAGCGGTAAGTAAAGCTATAAACACCCCTTTAACCCCTTTCTGTGCACAGAATATAAAGTATGGCACAAGTGGGAGTCAGCTCTTGCCCCTAAAACATCCCCTTTAACAGATTTCACAGGCTACCCACCCTTTTTACCGGGTCTGAAAAATCATTCTTTTAAGTTCTGGAGGCAAGCTTCGGTAACTCGTTTCTATGATGTCCTTACCCAAGGTTGCTTGCAAAATAAATGCGATCTAGAGCACTCTTATCACACATCTTTACCTTGGTATGAGTACCTCCAGGTACAACACTTCCTTTCTGAACACTCCTTCCAACCGCCACTTAGAGTTAAACTTTCTTTTTTTGAAAAACTTTTATATACCCCAATAAAGGGTTTAATTTCAGTCCTTTATAAGCTCTTGTGTACAACTAGATCACCAGATCTCTCCTCATATCAAAAGGCTTGGCATGAAGACATCCAAAGCACAATCCCAGCAGACCAATGGCATGGTATCTGGTTATCTCCGTCCCTCCAATTCAAATCTCTGAACATTCAACTTCAGGAATTGAAATCATTAGCACGCTGGCACATCCCACCTGCGCGCCTCACACATCATCTCTACAGTCTCTCTACTATGCTCTAAAAATTGTGGTTCTCATGCCACATATTTCCACAACTGGTGGGTGTGTCCCATAATAAATTCTTTCTGGAGCTCTATATCCCTAAAAATATTTCATATTCTGGGTATCAACCTACCTTTCTCACCTCAGCAATTTTTACTGGGCATCTGGGAGGATGAGAGCATATCCAAGCCCCATAGAGTGCTTATTTCTTTTATCTTCACGGCGGCAAAGTATGCAATCGCCTCCAACTGGAGATCCCCTGATCCTCCTCCTATCAGAATGTGGTCCCATAAACATTGGGAATATTTTCTTTTGGAAAAGATCACTTTCTCAAAACGAAAGCAATCAAATTCTGACTTCTCTCCCTTATTGTTTACACGCACCTGGTCATCCTTTTTAGCCTGAAAGTTCAACAATTCTATTAACCCCTCTTCTATCTCAGCCGAAGAATGCCTCTCTTTACTCGCCCTTCATTAACGTCTTTCTCTTCTCTTTTCTCTCTTCCTCTCCCCTTTCCCCTTTTCTCTCTTTCCCCCCTCTCCTCTTATCTTTTATGCTCTCCCGCTCTTTTCTCCCTTTCTTTTCTCTTTCATTGTAAATTTTTCTTACCCACTCTTAACTGTTTTTGTATTTTATCGTTATCACACTTCCTGATATTAATGTGTAAAACCTTTACCTTATCTAAGGTTAGTGGCATTGTATTCCCGTTCTCCCTTTTTATTTTTTGTATTACTTTACTCTGTATTTTGGTGATATTCTTAATAAAGCTTGTTTGAACTTGAAAGAACAAAAAAAGGAATAACTTCCTGACCATTAGAGTGGACCATCCTCAGTGGAACAGGCTTCCTCAGGAGGTGGTGGGCTCTCCTTCCTTTTTAAACAGAGGCTAGATGGCCATCTGACAGCAATGAAGATCCTGTGAATTTAGGGGGAGGTGTTTGTGAGTTTCCAGCCTTGTGCAGGGGGTTGGACTAGATGAACCTAGAGGTGCCTTCCAACTCTTATGATTCTATATCTAGGGGGTGATATAAAGTGCCATCAAGTCACAACTGACTTACGGCAACCCTGTAGGGTTTCCAAGGCAAGAGACATGCAGAGGTAGTTTGCCATTGCCTGCCTCTGTGTTGTGACCCTGGAATTCCTTGGTGGTCTCCCATCCAAATACTAACCTGGGCAGACCCTGCTTAGTTCCTGATATCTGACGAGATCAGTCTAGCCTGGGCTATCGAGGGCAGGACATCGTATCTAGGATGATGCTTTACTACTGTTGGGGTTTTTTTATATTTATGCGCACCTGGTTGAATGGGAGCATATAAAGTTTCCTTACATAGAAAAGACAGACCTCGTTTCCATTTCAAAGACCCCCATAGTTGTGTGTAGCAAGGACCGCTCAGCAAGATGTGACAATAATGCCCTTTGAAAGAATAGAGGGGGCTTGAAATCAGGGAGGGGGCAAGCAGGCTGACCCCCTCCGATCAATGTTCCCTCTAAGCTGCAGTCTTGTGAGCAAAAATTCTACTTTGTGAGCTACTGGCATTAAAGTTGTGAGCTACTGCATAAATTATTGTGCTCTGGGGTCATCCTTCCTGAGTTAAGACAAAAATGTGTGCGCTGGAGGCTAAAAAATCTGTGAGCTAGCTCAAGCTAACTCAGCTTAGAGGGAACACTGCCTCAGATTGCATAGTTACAATGGAAAATGGCTGCTTTGGAGGGTGCCATCTTGTCCTCCAGTTGCAGAGCTGAGAGAGACCCTGACAAGATGCTGCCAACCAGAGCAGACAGTACTGGACTGGATGGACAAATCACCTGCAGAAGGCAAAGGCAGCTTCATGAGATCTTGCTTCAGAGGATGCACACTAGTAGAAGCTTTCCTCCCATTCAAATGCCATTCACTCAAGCTGCATTACAAAGCCAGTGAAAGGCAAGTTCGTTCCACACACGCAAGCTTGATCCAAGTAGCTTTGAACCGCAGCCTCGTCATTCGCAAAATCAAACGGAACCTCTCTGAGACATCCCAATTTTCAGAACTGCTGAGAAATCACTGCCTACAATAGATGGAGATTAGCATTTTTCTGGCCAGAGGGTTTTATCCGGGTGTCTGTCTGCTATTGAGGACTCCGAGTTGGACGCACAACCTTCCTCTTTCCAGCACTGGCAGATGCTGGTGATGGGGAAAGAAGAAGACTGCAGATTTATACCCCACCCTTCTCTCTGAATTAGAGACTCAGAGCGGCTTACAATCTCCTATATCTTCTCCAAGCTGGCTTCTAACTTGCCCTCAAAAATGGAGAGAGCCCCAAATCTGGCTTTCTGTCTACCACTCTTAACAGTCCTTTAAGTATTTAACTGTTTGGGAGATAGGGCAGCCTCAGCCACCAGCCAGTGCTGCAGTATGATGCTTCCTAGAATGTACTCAGTGGCTTGGAACTGGAAGAAAGTACTGCAGGCCGGATGGGTGATTTGCCCATCTCTGTCCTAAAAGAACCAGAATGCGAGCTAAGTGATTGTCTCCAGTTCCCCTCCAATGCTGCTAAAATTAGCCTTGCATTCAGATTAAAATTAGCCTTGCATTAAGATTAAAGAATTAAATGATTTAAACAATTAAAAGATTAAAGAAGTTAAATGCTCAAGACTCCCTTCATTGCTTTCATACTGAGAGATTTCCAGTTCACCACACTGCAACCGCAAGAGACAATGGCTCACACTGTCTCCTTTTCCCAAATCGAACTCTACCTTTGCAGCAAGTTGCAGTTCATCCATGGTTTATTGAGGTACCTTGGCTATGGACATCAGAAAGAGAAAGGAACCCAAAAAAAAAATAAGCTCTCTTTCCAAAGTCGTTTGGTAGCATCCAGATCACACGCACAAGAGACTGAATGAAAACAAAACAAAAAAACCCCCCCTAAAAATATCCCTGACCCTGCCAAAGAACCAAGATTTGCAAATAATTGTTTAGAACAAAAAGCAGACTGAAGTAGCCCAAACTTAAGTCTGCTGTATCAAGTAAAGGACAGGATAGAACCAGGTACAAGGCCTTTGTCCCAAAACGTTTTGCCAGAGCAGTAAAAGTACCCAGGATGCTACATGGTACAGGAACTGGGGAAGGTGCAATTTCTTTGTTAAAAACAGATACATGCACGCACACACCCCTTTCCTATTTGACACACAAACAGGCAGACATATGAATTAATACACATGGCTCCCCATCTCCTTCCTGTCTTGTGTCCTTGATTCTTCTACAGCCCACCTTTGCTGGGCACCCAAAAGGCTGGGTTGCCGGTCTTCGTCAACTTGCTGCTCAATGTCAAGAAGTTCAAATTTTGTAAAAGAGGCAGCCTCTAGCTGGAGCAGAGGTGTAGACCCAGAGTCTGTGCAAAGGTAAAAATGCCATGCCACCTAGCAAGAACTTTTCCTTATTTCTGTTAGCATTTCCTTATTTCTGTTAGAATGCTGAATTTTGCAGAGTTCAGCGTCCAAATCATCACAGAAATAGTGAAAAGTTCTTGCTCTTCTGGCTGCGAAATATGCCCCCAATGTGCACAGGCTCTGCTAGGTGAATGCTCGAAAGGCAAAGGTGGTGATGATAAAGATTTCCAAGGGTTGGGGAAGCAGGGAAAGGCATTGGCGTCTAGTGTGGGCTGCCCCACAACTAAATTTTGCAAAGCAGTAAACACTGCTTTGGACAGAGGACAGCGTGCGCATGTGGTACATACAGGCTGCAGAATTCTTTTTTTCTTGGTGCTTTCCTCCCCGTAAGAGTGCATGCAACCCCACTGACAAATGGCCTCATTTTCTTCCCTGAAAGCATTTCAGTTGACAAGGATGAGCAGGGGAAAAAGAAACAGCATGGGGAATGCAACAGTGCAGAGGAAAAAGCAGAGGAAGGAAGCAGCTCATCTCTGGGATCCACAAAACCCAACGTTTCCATAAGGTTTTTCCCCTCCACTTTAATGTGGCCTCTGCACCTTCAAGCCTTAACAACAAAGAAGCATCCGAGAAGCTCAAGAACTGGCAAAGTTGCAGCGAACTGTAGCTGGGCCACGATTGGATGTATCACGGCCCAAACAGCTCCAGCCAGCTTCAACCCGAATCCTCATTCCTATTATACAAAGATTACCAGAACCACAAAAGCAGTAAGCTACTCTTTGGTATACAACATGAACAAAACGGTGCTCCCTGAAACCTAAAAGGAAAACAGAAATGCCGTGTCCCTCTTGCTCAAGCAAAGGCATCATTCCCAGTCCAAAAACTAAGCGTGGAAATGAATAACCCCCCTGGTGGGCACAGATTTACTTGCCCAGTTCTACAGAATATCGCAGCGCTGAGGACAGTGCTGCCTTTTACAGGACCATATTTTAAACCTCTGCCAAAAAAACAAAACAAAACATCAAAATGTAAAAGAGACAGGGAAGAGAGGGAAGCTTGCAACCAGAGACATGGCTATAAGAACATTTCTTTCCCCACAGGTCAGACAGGGATGAACCAAGCAGACAAAGGACAGCAATGAAAACAGAGCAGGACGACGTTAAATTTAAATGCAGAGACATATTTTTCATTCGTTGGTGAGGTGTAACGCAAGCCTGGCTGTGTGGCGTTTAGGAAACCCCATCTTTACCGGAAGGGGAAAACGTCTTTAGTCTGTGATGGCGACAATCTCTTAGGTAAACATTATTCCAGGAGTGATTTTCAAAAAAAGGTCATGCGTTTTAAAAGGGCCAAATTGCTGCAAGCCTCTGGCCCGCTGGAAGAGTTAAGACCGAAGGGCTTCTGTTATTGGGCCCAGAAGTTAAAGCCCTTTTAGAAGGGAGGGAAGGGGAAATGTATCCAAAAAAAGGTGTTTTGTTTTGTTTTTTTAAAAAAGAGTTTTTACCAGAGAGAGGTGAGCTCCCATGCAGACCCCCTTCTCGGCCGATGGCGGTTACTGAAAGTGCAAGCTTGTTTTTGGAAACAACCTGCCGGGATGCATTCCAGTCCATTGGAGCTGCCCCGAGGCACAGCAGTGGCCTTTTCGCTTTAAAAAATAAAACTCAGCCTTGTGACTTGGGCTTGAGAGTTCAGTGCAGCTTCGGGAATCCAGAAAGACTTCCTCTAGTTTGAACTAAGGTGGACTGAGAGCCTGAGCTTCTGCGTAGCCCTTAACAAACCTCCAGGCAAAGTCACCGCTAAGGATTAAAACTGACCACTACTGGTACCAGCAGGGCACACTGTGCTGTTCTCTAAGCAGAGACCGGTTGGCCTGGGGCTAAGCCTTGGACCGTGCTCTCATAGTTCCACTTTAACCCCCCTGATGAAGGGCAGACCCGTCGGCACCCGTCTTTTATACACCAGGTACTCTTCGCCAAAGAAGTGGATGAGTGTCATCTCCTCCTCTTCTATCCGCTCTCGGAAGAAGCGCCAGGAGGCCAGGGTGTAGCCCACCACGCAAATGGGATTACAGAGCAAGATCTGGGGCAAAAAAATAAAACAAAAGGAATTTAAAGGAGCAAAAAGGAGGAAAGAAACCATTTCTTGGCTACCTGGAAGTCATGACATATGACACCACCTTATACTGAATCAGACCCTTGGTCCATCAAGGTCAGTATTGCCTACTCAGACTGGAAGCTCGCCAGGGTCTCAGGCACTTAACCTACTATCTGGTCCTTTCATCCGGAGATGCCGGGGATGGAACCTGGGACCTTCTGCATGCCAAGCAGACACTCTACCACTGAGCTACAGCCTCATCCCAAAGGATGAGCTGAACACTCAAGAAGATATCTCAAAAAGGCTCTTCAGCTACCAAGGGCTGGCAAAAAAAAAAAAAGCTGCTCTGAGCCCATTCTGGCTAAGAACTGCATCCAGCAATCTGAGATAAATGTATAATGCTGTAATGCAAGGCACTCACATCAAAGCTAAGTTAAATCTGGTGTAGAGAGCCAGTTTGGTGTAGTGGTTAAGTGTGCGGACTCTTATCTCAGAGAACCGGGTTTGATTCCCCACTCCTCCACTTGCACTTGCTGGAATGGCCTTGGGTTAGCCATAGCTCTGGCAGAGGTTGTCCTTGAAAGGGCAGCTGCTGTAAGAGCCCTTTCAGCCCCACCCACCTCATGGGGTGTCTGTTGTGGGGGGAGACGATATAGGAGATTGTAGGCTTCTCTGAGTCTCTGATTCAGAGAGAAGGGCAAGGTATAAACCTGCAGTCTTCTTCTAATTATAATCAGCCCGGCATCTTGGCTTTCTGTTGCACCTTGGAACGCCGCCTTCCTCCATCAAGAAGTCCTTGCACACAAAAAGCCAGCCCATCTCAGAGAAGGCTAGGCCACAACTCTTCTTCCTGACAGGCCGGCTTTCCTTGTGAAAGGAGTTTTGTGTTGGACCAAGCGGTTCCCCACTTGTGTTGGGCAACAGCAAAGCCCAGGGCAAATCTCAATCAACAAGGCTGAGGATTAACAGCAGGCATGTGTATATTTTTAGCTAGCAGAGTATGCCAATACCCAGTTAAATCTCATTAACATTTTAAATCTCTTCAATGGTGTACCAGCATACATGCCATGGCTTGTTAACCGTGGACAAACTTAAATCACTTTTCAACAATAATTATATGCTTGGAAATATATTGTATATGGCTACGGTGCTGGCACTGTAGTTAACTAATGTTGCAGTTTGTCTTCACAGTACAACCTTGTCTTCAAAAAGCATTTCATTTCACTCATTTGAGAGCCAGTTTGGTGTAGTGGTTAAGTGTGCAGACTCTTATCTGGGAGAACCGGGTTTGATTCCCTACTCCTCCACTTGCACCTGCTGGAATGGCCTTGGGTCAGCCATAGCTCTGGCAGAGCTTGTCCTTGAAAGGGCAGCTGCTGTGAGAGCCCTCTCCAGCCCCACCCACCCCACAGGGTGTCTGTTGTGGGGGAGGAAGGTAAAGGAGATTGTAGGCTGCTCTGAGCCTCTGTCCTTGAAAGGGCAGCTGCTGTGAGAGCCCTCTCCAGCCTCACCCACCTCACAGGGTGTCTGTTGTGGGGGAGGAAGGTAAAGGAGACTGCGAGCCGCTCTGAGACTCTTCGGAGTGGAGGGGGGAAATATAAATCCAATATCTTCTTCTTCATTCCAAAAGAGAAAATGCTTCAGATATTCCCCCCCCCAGCATTCTGTTTTCCCAGCAGAAAAGCTGTAAAAGCCCATCAGAAAAAAAAAGCTTGGTTTTTCCATGTGTTTTTATCCCCCTCCCCCTCAATCTTTCACATCTCTAACTGCAATACTGAGCTCCTTGAAAATAAAAAACAAAAAAGAAAATATCAAAGATTCTTTCTTCCTTTCAGTAACTACCACCTTACAGGTATTAAATTCTACACCACTGGACACCTCCTTAAAAACATCATAGGGACTGGGATAAGGAGGCCAAGAATTGAAAAATGTTAGGTGATATTACCTGGGTCCCGATACTCCAGTAAAACCATCCGACATAAGAAGGGTGACGGAACCACCCGTACACTCCTCTGGTCACCAGAGTGTGAGTCTCTGATTTTTCATTCTGAACAATGTGGTTGAAATTGGAGCCAGCTGTGAGCATGGCAGCTTTCCTCAGGCAGTCCCCAAAAACCACCATCAGCAGTCCTGCTGAGCTCAGCCAAGTGACCTGTTTCATCTCTGCAACACAAATAAACACAGCTTAAATGCAGAGGGCCAATGTGGTGTAGTGGTTAAAAGAGTAGACTCAAATCTGGGAGAACTGGATTTGATTCCCAACTCCTCCGCATGCAGCTGCTGGTGTGACCTTGGGTCAATCAGAAGTTCTCCCAGAACTCTTCTCTCAACAGCAGTTCTCTCAGAGCTCTTTCAGCCCCATCTACCTCACAGGCATTGTTCCCTCTAAGCTGAGTTAGTGTGAGCTAGCTCACAGATTTTTAGCCTCCAGCTCACACATTTTTGTCTTAGCTCAGGAAAAATGATCCCAGAGCACAACAATTTATGCAGTATCTCACAACTTTAATGCCCATAGCTCACGAAGAATTTTTGCTCACAAGACTCTGCAGCTTGAAGGGAACACTGCTCACAGGGTGACTGTTGTGGGGATAGGAAGGGAAGGAGATTGTAAACTGCGCTGAGACTAAGTGAAGGGCAGGGTCTAAATCCAATCTCCACCTCTTCTTCTAAAGGTGGCATCATTTGGGTGTTAGATGCAGAGGACCAACTCAGGAGGAAAGGTGGGGGTGATCTCTGCCGCTCTAACATGACAATGTAATCTCTGCCCCTTCAAAATGCTAAGAAATTTTATTTCAAAAGGATTGATGCCTTACATTAACACCATTAAGCAAATGCAGCAATCATTTTGCAAGACAAGCAATTTTTTTCATCTGGAACACACTAAAGCTGCAGAAATTGTGAATTTCCCCAATGGAGACTGCCATTTGAAAAGGATTTTTTAAATACAAAAACATCCCCTACTGCTGACATTTTATTTATTTTATTTGTATCCTGCCCTCCCCCCCCCACAAGCAGGCTCAAGAATCAATTTCCACTGCTCATGTGGCAAAGCAAATTCAGTACTAAGAGATGATGACAGTTTCTGTCAGTGATCGTGGGAGAGAGGGGGAGACTTCAACAATTGCTAAGAGCGTAAGCCAGGAAACCCCCAATATCACCTCAGCAACAAACTCCTAAGAGGCATAACAGGATGACAGGCTAGCCTGTTTGCAATATAGGAATAATACTAATGGCCTACCTTGCAGGACTGTTGGAGAGGATTCCCACGGTAGCATACATAAAAGCACTATAAACCACAGTCTACGCGTGCTCAGCCTTGTACCACTTCTTATATCTTTATTAAATTAATATATAATTGCATTTTACACCTATCATTAATATTATCTCTAACCAGCCCAGCAGGGTAGGGGGCGAACCACCATAGATGACATCCACTGAAGTGGGTTTTAGTCCATAACAAGTTCCACCTCAACAAACAGGCTGCTCCTTAAGGAGCCACAAGACTCCAACTTCTGGGAGCTTCTTGGTTCCTAGCCAAAACACAAAAGAAGGCTTTCCATTTCTCTTAAACGGCTACTGACCTGGAAAAATGAATTTCTCCACAGTGAACTCCACCCATGAGGACAGTGCAGCGAAATTATATTCAAAACTATGGTTCAGCAAGAAAGAGTCCAAAGACAAACTCCTAGGGTTGTTTATGGCTGTCACCAAGTATTCCGAATAATGAAAGACCGACAGAGAGCACATGTACCTGAGAAAAGACCAAAACAAGGATGGTTACATTAGATGCAATGCCTTCTGGTCACTTCTTGCTGAGTTTTACTTATTGGGTTGGAATGGGACGGTTTTCCAGTGGTTGAATGGAAATTTCCTGCCTCCTTTCTCCCACTGATTTCTACAAAATGCTGCCCCTGGGGCAATAAGAAACTCTGAAGAATAACATGAAAGCGGTCTGCAACAGAAAGGGGGGATGAGTGGAAGCTCTAACTCATGGAACTGCCTTATATTATATCAGACCCTTCTGTCCATCAAGGTCAGTACTGTCTACTTAGATTAGCAGTGGCTCTCCAGGGTCTCATGCAGAGGTCTTTCCCATCACCTTCTGCCTGGTCCTTTTAACAGGAAATGCCAGGGACTGAACCTAGGATCTTACGCAAGCAAACCAGAAGTTCTTCAGCTGAGCCACAGCCCCTCCTTTAGTCTGGATCCAATCCATTATTTACTAAAATTATTTATAGGCCCCATTTCTCTCCAACATGAAGGCCCATGGCAGGGAGCAACAGTCAAATGCAACAAACTCCTGCCATCCAATTAGAACACTGCGGCCCAAGTTGAGTGTTCTAAAAGCCTTACAAAGTTTTTTTTAAAAAAACACGAACCAAAGAGCCCTTCCTCACATTCCTGGGAAGGCTGTTCAGTAGAATGGACACGCTCATGGAGAAAGAAAGTGTATGACACGTCACCACCTGCACAGACCGGTCAGAAGCAAAGTGCTGACAAACAGGGAGAGGAACCTTCCCGCAAACAGGTGCTAGGTGACGAAGGGTTTTAAAAGCACCTGGCATTGTTCCCAGAAACCAGTGGCCACTGGTGTAAAAGATCTTTCAGTGTTGCTGTTTCTTTTGTTGCAATCGACATGAGCATAGTAAAAATCAAGCAAATGCTGTATCAGTGCTATCTTATAAACACTGAAGTGAAATTAACGTTCTCTCTTTATAAACTGACTACTACTAGCTCAATAAACTAACATATCAGCCAGCATTTATCCTAGCTAACATATTTACATTGTTTGTTCCATACAGACATAAAAGATCTTAAGACTGACGTGATACGGGCCAAACAGCAGAAATGCTCAGTTCTGAAGACAGCTCTTAACTCACTTGCTCTGTGGAACCAAAGCCTTGCTGTTGAAAGATGTGTATCACAAAAATGCATCTTAAACAAATGCAATGAACTATGACCCTACACAGACCACTCCATGAGCAAGGCGCAGGAAACAGGCCAAGGGCTGGTCCTGGCCTCAGAGCACCACCCACACTTATGCTTCCATGGGGGGTGAGACACAAACAACTGCACCAATAGCTTTAAAAGTATCATTAAAAACCAGTGACAAGAAAACTATGCGGACCACACGTAACGACTGTTAGACTCAGAAGCAGATCCAACTCCATTCACAATAAATGCAACTAAGACCGAAGAGGTATATTTGCCAAATTGTTGGATAAGAACACAAGAGAAGCCATGTTGGATCAGGCCAGTGGCCAATCCAGTTCAACACTCTGTGTCACACAGTGGCCAAAAAAAACAGGTGCCATCAGGAGGTCCACCAGTGGGGCCACAATGCAACCATGGGCCATCTAGGAAAACCAAAAGGGCCAGAGCGGACCCCAAGATTCATGTTCGACCACCTGCCCTCAAAATACATTTTTTTTAGCTATCAAGTCACAGCCATCACATGGTTATCCCTTAGGGTTTCCCTTAGGCAAGAGAAGAAACAGAGGTGGTTTGCCATTGCCTGCCTCTGCGTAGCAACCCTGAGTTTCCTAGGTCTCCCAGGCAAGCACTAACCAGGACCAACCTTGCTTAGTTTCCAAGACTGGGCTATTCAGGTCGGGGCAGATGATCATAGCCAGCCAGATATTCATCAAACAGAGGGGAGTGAGGACCACACACAGAAATTCCAGGTAATAAGAGAAAGCAGGAACAGGAGAGCCAACACAAAGAGAAAACCTCCCTGTCTTGGGTGTGTTTGACTTTTTGTTTACAACGCGCATCAGAAAGCTCCACTCTCTTACCAGCCAAAATGTCTCCATGAAGATTGTCCGAAGCTGAGCAACAAGCCACACCCAAAAGCGAAGCCCAAGAAGCAGGCACGGATGGCAATCTGAAAGGCCAAGATTACAAGGTTTATAAACAACATAATAAGAACAGACACACCTAAAGGATTGCCATGCTGATCTGAACATAGCCTTATAGTCTCCTGAAGGTGCTGCTCTGTAAATGGGTAAGATCAGCTGCCGTCTGTACCAAGCGCTCTCTGATGTGGCTCCTACTTCGTAGAATGGCCTGCTGCTGTGATCAGGAAGGCCCCTGCATTGCACAGAATGTGTAAAATGCAAGTGTTCAGGAGGGCAGTTTTTATAAAAGGAACAGGGCTGTAGTAAAACAGGACTGGTCAACAGAACATTTTTATAAAGGGACAAGGGGCTGTATTTTGCATCCTGTATGCTTTATCCTGTTCTTACTGTGCTGTTTCTAATTTCTAGAAAAAACAACCTTGTTTTTTGCATTTCTTATTATAGTTGCCATGTTCTTATTGCACTTTCTAATATATTTTAATTATATTGTTATATGCCTTATCCTATTCCTGTTGCATTGTTTTAAAATTTATGTAATCCACACTGAACCTCAGTAAGAATGGCAGACTATAAATCAGGTAAATAGAAAAATTAAATGCCTTCTGAAACCCAGCAGCAAAGGAAAGGGGGAGAAGATAATACTTGTTTTTCAAAACTCTGGAAACTGCTTTGAGAGCCTTATGGTCCCAAAAGAGAATACCTAAACAATCACTAAGTAAGACTACAAACTGCAGAATGATTTTGTTTTTCAACATACCCTGAAATATTTTTCTCTCCTGTTCCCCCCCTATTTATTTATGAGTGTGTTATTTATATTCCACCGGTCTCACTGAAACTCAAGGCAGATTATACAGAGTAAAACAATACAATCAGCAGGCTAGGACAGTCAGTAAACAATGCAATAGGATTTGGGTTGCAGAATAAGCCAGAACTTGTGCTTTCGTGCACCCTGTTAAACTCCTCAAGCATAGGTTTTTGTGCATGCTTACCACCCTGAGGAGAGGGAAGGAAAAATCGTGTAGCATCCAAAAGCATTTTTCTGCTTCACATGCAACCTGGATAAAAGAATTCTATGGCACTTTTTCACGTTTAACACGCAACCCGATGAAGAATTCTGTAGCACTCAGAAGTTTACAATCAGTGTTGTGACATTTCAGTGGGTCTTATGGGGACGAGGCTACCAACTAAACACAAACCAAAGAAGTTTTGCTGGATGCCAGCTGGGGACCCAAGTGACCACGCCCCCTCCTCCTCCGCGCCCCGCCCCTCACCTGATACATCCCGCCCGGCGCTCGTCCCCAGCCCAACAGAAGGGCGGCGTTGACCCCGGCCACATGAAGCGCCAGAGCGACCCGGCCCTGTATGCCGGGCCCGGAAAGCAGCGCCGGTGGAGGGGCCGAGAGCAGCAGCGGGACGGCGGCCACGGAGCCACCCAAGACGAAAGCGGTCAGGCTGGTGCGCGCCTCGGCGCCGCCACCGCCGGCCATGACGGCCCCTGACAGGCGGCCCGGCCCAGGTCTCGCGAGAACGCACGCGTGCCTGGGTCTCACTACAGCTGCGATAACACCATAGAGAGGGCTGTGCCAGAGCGACGTACTCTTTCCTGGCTTCCGGTCTGTATGTCGCTCCGCCCCTTAGGTTGTTGGCGGGTTCTTTCGTTTGAAGTAGTAGTATGGCATTTTTTTCCCTTTAATGTTGGCTTAAAAAATGGGTTAGGGCGTTAGGCGCTTGAGAGGTTCAAAGGCTGAGAGCATAACGTGTACATATTTCCACTAAAGAATGAATACTGAGTCAGTTATGAAGCCATTACAAAGACATAGCACGTGAGAATTCATCAGGATAGTATATCTAAAACTTTTAATGGGCAGATATCTATATAGACAGCGTTCAGAGGAGTGGCCCTACGTATATTCTCTTTGCAACTGTGGGGTGCCCACACTGCCCAGCAAAATTTGAGTCCAGTGGCACCTTTATAAGACAAACGAAGTTTTATTCGAGGTAAAAAACTTAACGTGCAAGCCAGTGTTCCCTCTAAGCTGCTGAGTCTTGTGACCAAAAATTCTGCTTTGTGAACTACTGGCACTAAAGTTGTGAACTACTGCATAAATTAGTGTGCTCTGGGATCATACTTCCTGAGCTAAGACAAAAATGTGAGCTGGAGGCTAAAACTCAGTGAGCTAGCTCATGTTAACTCAGCTTAGAGGGAACACTGGTGCAAGCACGCTTCTTCAGGTACAGTGAAACAGAATTTTCTCAGCCATTTCATATAGGAAGAGGGAGGGTGGGGGTTAGTTCATAGGAAAGGCTGATTAGAGTCACAACAAGACAGAAACAAAATTGGAAATTACCAATGCATACATATAGGTAAAGGGTGCGCAGTAAATTATACAGCGCAATGAAGATGTTTAGCAGATTCAGGATCAAACAGGACAAATAAGCTTAGTTTATATGGTAACCATTTGTTTGGGTTCAATTCTGGGGGGAAGTTCTTATTTAATGGGTTATTTTCTGAACATAAGAACATAAGAGAAGCCATGTTAGATCAGGCCAATGGCACATCCAGTCCAACACTCTGTGTCACACAGTGGCCAAAAAAATTTATATATAATAGCCACTGATGGACCTCTGCTCCATATTTTTATCTAAACCCCTCTTGAAGGTGGCTATGCTTGTGGCCACCACCACCTCCTGTGGCAGTGAATTCCACATGTTAATCACCCTTTGGGTGAAGAAGTACTTCTGGACAATTGCCACCTTCTCCTTTGCAGTCAGAACTCAAAGATAAGCTCTTACTATTTAGGATTTTCTCAAACCCTAGCACTGACAACATAACTGACAATCTCAGTGTGTCCAGGGTTTTTTTTTTTTTTAAAGCAGGATCGTACAGGAACACAGTTCCAGCTGGCTTGGCATCGGGGTGTATGGCCTAATATGCAAATAAGTTCCTGCTGGACTTTTTCTACAAAAATGCCCTGTGTGAAACAATGAAACAATGGTGACACCAGGGGTATGGCGTAATATGCAAATGAGTTTCTGCTGGGCTTTTTCTACAAAAAAAGCCCTAAGTGTGTCCTTACTTCCTCTGTCAGTATCATGCAAGTGTAGGAAGAGGGAGAGAGTAGTCCTACATAGGCGCTCCCTGCTCAGACATTGAGTGGCATGGTGGCTTGAGGGACATTGGTCTCCAGCCAATGCTTGCTGACTCAATCAAGAGCCTAAGGGTTGTAATGGATCCAGCATTATTACTGAAGAAGCAAGTTAATGCAGCTGCGGGGGGGGGGGGGGGGGGAGGTGGGGAAGCATCCTGTCAGCTTTACTTAGCTCAGAAGATGGTCTTGATTTGTCTGATCTGGCCACCATGTGGTGGATCCATGCTGTAGATATCTGAAACCTAGACTATTGTAATGCACTGTACCTGGGTCTGCCCTTAAAAACAACCTTGCAGACTAGTCAATATAGCAGACTAGAAGCAACACGCACATCTCACCCATTCTGCAGGTGCTCCATCTGCAGGTAACCAGTCAGTTACCAAGTTCAGTGCATGGTTCTGGTCATCACCTGCAAAACTCTTAATGGTCTTGGACATGCAGACCTTAACTTTGCTGCTGTGTTCAGCTGCAGTGTCTTTTGCTCATCTAAGCAAAGACTTCTGAAGGTGCCACTCTGCAAATTGGTAGTTGCCCATTCACACGCTTTCTCAGTGGAGGCTCCCACCTTGTAGAGTTATTATTATTTATTACATTTGATGAATTGCCCTATCCTGGCTAGCTCCAGGCCCAGGGCAATGTACAACATTTAAAAAATACATATATGTGTATGTATATATAAAATCAGTAACATTAAAAAATTACAAACCCTGATGGCATCTTTAAAGTGCTCTTATGCAGTCATTATGTCACATCAGGGATGGGGGGGGATCCCCCAAGAGGGAGTGGAGAGAAAAAGGTGACAGCACGGCAACCGTTGCTGTCCTTATGGCAGTGTGGTCTGCCATAAGAGGTCAGGGAGGCTCTCCCCACACTTCTGTCATTTTACAGAATGTGCAAAACAGTTATGTTCAACAGGGCATTTGAAGAAGAGTTTAGAACCATAGTAAACTGGAACAGTCCAGGAAGGGACCTTTATAATGGAATGGAATCGTAGTCCATTGCAATTATTATTGTAAATAATATCTGCTTTTACTGCACATTCTTGTACCTTGTAATCTACTTCCTAAACTTTTATAGTATACCTTGCCTTAGGCTGTCTGTTGTTTGCATTGTTCTCTAATTCTGTAATCCTAGTCCTATTGCATTGTTCATTGGTTGGTTTATGCTGTTTGATTGTACTGTTTTATATCCTGTAATCCAGGGGTGACGAATGGTAGCTCTCCAGATGTTTTTTGCCTTACAACTCCCATCAGCCCCACGTGGGCACCACATTGGGGTTCCCTGCACTAGGTAAGCTCGTTTCAGGTATTCCCAATGTAGATGCATTTTCTAGATAGCCCCGTTGCTCCAAAGAAAGAGACAAAAAACCCCCAAATACTTTTGATTAAGAGCAGCCAAAAATCACAATTCGCAAGCTTTTAAGTTCACTAGACCTTTTCAATGTACAACCTGGTCTGCAAGCTTTCAAGTTCTTTTTAACTTGCTGGACTCGCAACATTATTCTGTTGCAATACTGAACACTAGAGGGGGTTTGTGGCCTGTTTCTCAGAATCCCTAGAGAAATTTTGCAACCTTATACATCAAATTAAGGTGGCCTAGCAAAAATGTCACCCTGACCTGGATAACCCAGGCTGGCTCAATCTCATTAGATCTCAAAAAGTTCAACAGGGTTTGTCCTGGCTAGTATTTGGATGGGAAGCCTCCACGGAATATCAGAGTTGTGACTTGAAGGGAGGCAATGGCAAACCACCTGTGAACATCTCTTGCCTTGAAAACCTTACATGGTCACCATAAGTCAGCTGTGATCTGGCGGCAGTTTCCACCACCAAGGAAATGTTGGTTACCAAAATGTTGGCCTTGCAGGGCCGTTAACAGCAGGGTGGTGAGAAATTCAGTAGGCGGTGCTTTTCCCAGCATGAAGATGGGGAAAGCATCACTGGCAAAGTTTCTGCTTGCCTAAATGACAGAAACAAGCCATCCTTTAAAAAGGTGAGGTTGCTTACACCAAGTCCTGTTCTCAGTGATCATCTGGGCAGAAACAATCTGTATCAAGCAGCTTCAGAGCAAAATACAGGCAGGTTGCAATCCTGATTAAACTACAACAAGTACTTCTTCACCCAAAGGGTGATTAACACATGGAATTCACTGCCACAGGAGGTGGTGGCAGTTACATGCATAGATGGCTTCGAGAGGATAAATATATGGAGCAGAGGTCCATCAGTGGCTATTAGCCACAGGTATAGATGGAACTCTGTCTGGGGCAAGTGATGCTCTGTATTCTTGGTGATTGGTGGGGGGGGCAACAGTGGGAGGGCTTCTAGTGTCCTGACCCACTGGTGGACCTTCTGATTGCATTTTTTTTTGCCACTGTGTGACACAGTGTTGGACTGGATCGGCCATTGGCCTGATCCAACATGGCTTCTCTTATGTTCTTATGTTAACCAAAGAGTCTTGTGGCACGTTAAAGATTTACACATTTACTGCAGGAAATTCCTCTATTCAGTCAGATGCATGAAGTGAAAGTCAGCAGATATATGTATGCAAACATGGAGGGGGGGATTGTGACCAGCAGAGTTAAAAGGCCACAACATGCAAATGGCACTGTTTATTGTATTTACTTCATTTGTACTCCACCTTTTTCCCTAACAGGGACTTAAAGCAATTTCCACCATTCTCCTCCTGTCTATTTTATCCTCAGGCTGAGAGAGTGTGACTGGCCCAAGATCACCCAGTAAGCTTCTGTGGCACAAGTGGGGATTCGAACCTGGGTCTCCCAGATCCTAATTTAACACTCTTAACTACTGCATCACACTGGCTTTCATCACAGTGTGATGAAAGTGTATCAGG
The DNA here is from genome assembly GCF_032191835.1 of Heteronotia binoei. Taxonomy (NCBI): domain Eukaryota; kingdom Metazoa; phylum Chordata; class Lepidosauria; order Squamata; family Gekkonidae; genus Heteronotia; species Heteronotia binoei. Next base: position 21,153,500 of record NC_083240.1, read on the forward strand.
CTAGGAGATCTGGGTTTGAATTCCCACACTAGCATGATGGGTAGTCTGATGAGCTTGAGAGAGCTGCCAAAGGCAAGTCTCCCCAAGAATCTTACATCATGGAAAACCCAAAAAACCTAATAGCACAAAAATCCTAGCAAGGGTGTTCAACCAGAGATGGATTCTACAGGGCAACCTTTTGGAGATGACACCCTCCAAACACAGCGTGAAAGCGAGCCACTGTGTGCAAATCACTTTGAACACCGCAGCAGGGTAAATATTGAAAAAATAAATCCAGGTGGCTGGAAACACAAAACATAACTGGGGCTTTATGAAGCCGCTTCTACCAACACTTTGCCTAGGCCAGCTAAGAGACATTTCTCTCTCCATTCTATCCATGAAGTGAGACTTTGCCTTGTTTCATGTCCAACTATTCCTATGGAGAGCTGAAAAATCTTCCTTTCTCCACAACGTATTTCTGGAGAAAGTGGGCTCTTTGTCTCCCAAGAAACAACAGAGTCTGAAATTCACTTAACTTTCCTGGGCAGGAGGAATAAAAGGGCTGGCAAATTGGCCGTAGCACTCAGATGCTTTCATTAGAAAGCGTGACTGCTTTTCACAGATTGCCTGCTCTTCTTTGAGGGTTTTCTTTTTCCTCAGCTTCTTTCTCTGTGTGTCTCAGACAATCACGGATGCTTTTATTTTTAACAGTGTTTCATTTGAACAACAACAAAAAAGACAGCACAAGAGAGGTCATTTGTCACTTTTGGAAAAATCAGACCTTTTAAAAAATGCTTGAATAACTTTGGCATCATAAGGAAAAGCCAGCCATTTTATTTCTCAATAATGTTTCGGTTTGAGACAGTCACACCGAAAGAAAAAGAAATATTAAAGATGATGTGTGTGAAGTTTCCTTTGTGGAATTTGAAATTATCTAGTGCTTCCTGCGGAATTTCAAAATGACACTTAAACTGATGCCAGTGTTTGTAGATCTCATTGGTTAATTCACTAGTTTAAAGAGAAATGATTCACTATCTTAACTTTTGTGTTGGCTGACAGTCCTAATTCGAGGAATTAAATATTCTTGGGTGGGGACGTTTGAATGGAAAATGTCACCATGGAAAAAAATTCAGTACTTTTGGTCAAGGCAAAGGAGAAGAAAAGAGAGAAGTTTTGGTTTTTTAAAGATCACATTGGAATTCTAAATCACCACCACCACCCATATTCCATTTCCAGACCATCACTGTAGAAAACTCAACTCCTGATATTTCAATGGAGACTTCCTTACAACCCCCCCTCCAAAAAAAAAAGGATTTCAACAAAATTGAAGGGAAATTTCCTGAAAGGAAAAGAAAAGAAAAACACAAACAGTCGCCATGGTGGTTTAAGCATCAAAGAAGCTTAGAAATGTTTAACTGGATGGATTTTTTTCTCCTGCAGAAATGTGTCTACAAAGCAGTAGACGTTGCTAGTGCTCATTTCATGTTCACCTACCCAGCCGCAGCCAGGGCTTAAAAAAAAAAAAAAAAGAATAAGCCCAGGAGGAATTCATTTGCATATTAGGCCACACCCCTTGATATCATCATTTTGCACAAGGCTTTTTTGTAGAAAAGGCCCAGCAGGAACTCATTTGCAAATCAGGCCACACACCCCTGGTGCCAAGCCAGCTGGGACAGCATTTCTGTATGTTCTGGCTCAGTTTCACATTGACCACTGGTTACTGTGCCGTAGTTTTAGGGCAACCAGAGTGGGAAGATTAGGCCACCATTATACTGAAGACAGCATTGCACCATATAATGCATCCCACATAAGATAATTAAGCGAAGCATATTATCAAGATGGTAGAAGCCAGTTTGCTCAGAGGCTTAGTGGGAGCAGCAGGCCAGGCAGAATGGCAGTGCTTTTGCAACTTCCTCATGGGCCCTGTGTCTGCAGCCTTACAGTGGTGAAGAGAATGCTGAAGTTGATAGACTGGGCTTAGAATTTTCTTTATTTTGGGAAACTGGACTCTGTGCAGGCAGAATGGTAGGTTTTAGCAGCAGGAGATAAAATCACATACTCATGTATTCACAAATCTTATTCAGAGTCATTGACAGTTACCGGAGATTCATTGGTAACAACAAAAAGGAAGGCTTTGCTGGGGCCATTTCTTGGCATTACAGCAAAACGGCTCAGGCTTTAGCCAAAAGATTGATATTTTTATATCCCTCTTTCTCCCCCCCCCCCCCGAAAGCAGATTTTGCTCTGCAGTCTCTTGAATAAAAGCAACAAATCTGGAGCAGGACGTTCTCTGTGCAAGATCGCAATGGGTGTGCGGGGCGGTGGGAGAGACAACACACAGCATCTCCCCGATTGATATGGTGCTGCCTCTGTGTAGAGCGTGACCAGGGCTGAATAGCTAGACGGAGCTTAACTCCAGGGATCACCATCTCCCCAGCCGAAGCAGAACATTGCAAATTAGCACTATTTTTCGGTCAATTTTCCAGTGCTTAGAGGACCCTCCGAACCACACAAGTGGTTCAAAACCAGCTAGATGTGGCGTGCCGAAGAAGCCAATCCAGCAAGTGGCTTGGGGACACGCTGAGGCCCGGGAAGCCCTTTCAGTGAGTTGCTCATTAAAAACAGCCTGCTGTGTACAAAATATCCATGTAATTAAAATAAGAGAGAAGCAAATCGGAACAAGATTCATGGTGGCAGGGATTAGGGGGAGAGCAAGAGAGCGAAGGGCAATGGGAAACTCTCAGAAGGAGGGCAGAAGCATTCCCTATGGGACTTGCCTGGGCTCAAGGCCCTTTACAATGAAAACGCCTTCTCTTTGTACAGCAATTAACAGTCAGCCCCAGGGGTTAGGAAGAAGAGTGGCTTCAGGGTAGGACCGGAGACAGATCCAGGAATCCCCCAAGCTGCATCTGAGCCACAAACTTGAGGGTCTTCAGCAAGTATTGCCATTGCCAGCTTGTCCCCATCCCACCCCCTGCATTTGCAATAAGGGGGGGCGGGATGGGGATACTGGTCTACCTCGCAGGGCTGATGGAAGATGGAATGAGATAAAGTTTCTGAAGCACTTAGAGCATATAGGAATGATGGAGCAATGGTAAATAGGTCTAATCAGAATGTTTTTCATCTATAGTCAATTAGGTTTATTCCTGGGGAAGTGCAGTGGGGATTTCAGTGTTCATTTTTTTTAATGTAAAAGAATTCTAGGAATTTGTTCATTTAAGCCCTGATAGGCAGCTTTCCAAAAACACAGCAAAGGTACTTTGCCATAAAATCAAGGGTTGATGCAAATGCAGGGCACCCAATCTAATCGGCATATTTGGGGGGGGGGGGTTGTTATGTGGCTATGATGAGTCTAAGGTTGCCAACGGGGCTGGAGAAGATTATGAAGGTATTGGATTTATACCCCACTATTCACTCTAAATCTCAGAGCGACTTACAATCTCCTTTACCTTACTCCCCCACAACAGACACCTTGTGAGGTAGGTGGGGCTGAGAGAGCTCGCCAAGAAGCTGCCCTTTCAAGGGCAGCTCTGCAAGAGCTGTGGCTGACCCAAGGCCATTCCAGCAGGTGCAAGTGGAGGAGTGGGGAATCAAACCCGGTTCTCCCAGATAAGAGTCCCCACACTTAACCACTACACCAAACTGGTGATAGTGGTGGAAAGTGCTCTGAGGCTGCAGCCAATTGATGGCATTCCTGTAAAGTTTTAGGGCAAGAGACATTCAGAGGAGGTTTGCCCTTGCCTGCCTCTGCAGAGCAGCCCTGGACTTTCCTGGCGGCCTCCCATCCAAATAGTAACCAGGGCCAACCCTGCTTAGCTTCTAAGATCTGATGAGATCAGGCTAGCCTGGACCACTGACCTCAGGGCTGAATATCTTAAAAGAGGCAGTGAACACTTCTTATGCCATGTGGAGCATCACCTTGGCTATAACATTCCATTATGTTTCTAGGGAAGGGACAAGACCTTCCCCGCCCAGGCCTGCTGGCAAACCTGTGTCCATCTGTGTGTTTATGACTGGCCCACTAAGTTACCCAATGAGCTTTATGGCCGAGTGGGGGAAACTGAACTCACGTCTCCTTGTTCCTAGTCCACCCCTAACCAGTCCACCACACCACACCGGCTCTCCCACCCTTCCCAATGCAAAAGGCCCCCTTCCCTTCTCTCCACCCTGACATCAGGAGACCATTGACTGTCACAAACAGAAGTGCCCCCCTCCCCCCCCCCTCCCGTGCTGGTTAATGCAAGACCAGCTTTGCAAGGCCCTGTTTAATGACTCCCCACACTTCACCAACTGTGCTTTGGTCCTGCTCAGGAGACAGATCAGCATAACAAGGCTTATTGGCTTGCTAATAGAAGCTTCCCTTTTGAAAAGCTGGAGGAGAGGCCCATCAGGGACTTTATAGCAAGGAAACATATCATTAGCTAACAAATTGCTCCTGGGGAGTCCAGGAGTGCCCTTTCACAAAGGCAGGGGGCCAGGGGGGGCCATCCTCTCCACCTCCTTCCTCCTGAAAAGGACTGCACAGCAGGTGAAGTTTTAGAGGCAATACACATGCTTCTCACAGCCACGCATACCCTTCCCGGGCCAAGCTCTGTCTCCTGGATTCACCCAGCTCAGCGAAAGAGACCAACTCCCCCTCCCTCTTTTGCATATGAACGCGTGGCCAAGATGGCTCACCCACATGAACTGGCAAGGGGCATGGATTTAATCCCACATCTGGGGAGTGGGTGGAGGGGCTGTTTACAAGAGGAGGGGGGGTCGGGGAGGCAGAGGGTGGCAGAGCTGGAAGAGTGAGGGCAGTGGTGTCTACAGAACTGAGGGCAGAAAGGCCAGGGGGAATTGGGGGGAGGCAAAGAAGATCCAGGGCTCACTCCTGCCCTAGACTGTGGTTAGGATGGTGCAGTGGTCAAATGAGGATCTGGGAGACCCCAGTTCCAATCTCAGCTCTGCCACAGAAGCTTGCTGGGTGACCGTGAGCTAGTCACGCTCTCTGTCAGTGCAGCCTGCCTCACAGGTTTGTCGTCATGAGGACAGAATGGAAAGGGGGGGGGGGGGAAGAAACACTGTTGACAGCCACTTTGGTTCCCCATTAGGGAAAAATGCAGGGTATTAAGGCACACAGACAGACAGATTGATAGGTAGGTAGATGACAGACAGATGATAGTTGAATGACAGACAGATGATGAAGATAGATAGATTGATAGATAGATAGATAGATTGATAGATAGATAGATAGATAGATAGATAGATAGATAGATAGATAGATAGATAGATAGATAGAGCAAGTTAGTGAATTTATATAGAAGAATTACGGTACATGTGGGGTTGGTTATAAGGAGGCTGGGGGCTTCCTTTTCTGAGCTCAATCCTAAGAAAACCTTCCTGTAAGTAAGCCCCAATGAATAGACCTGAGTGGGTTTCCAAGCAGACTTGCTTAGGCTTCTTTTTCTTTGAAGGGCTGTCCCTCACAGCATTTCTAACTAGACCTCTGTTTGCTTTTTAACACTTGCCTACAGTTGGTTCTTTTTGCCAGTTCCAAAATAAGCCAGTATAAGTCTCTAACTGATTTCAGAAGCACACACTTACATCCTCAAATTGAAACTGGCGAGGTTTGAATGCTGAAGAGAACAGTCCTAAGCAGATCTACTTGGAAGTAAATTCGATGTTGTTCATGGGGGCTTACTCCCAAGAAAGTGTCCCTAGGATTACAGCCAAAATCTTCTTCTGGCTTCCATTTTCTCCTGTCCTTTTTTCCAGGCTAAAACACCCAGCTCAAAGGGAAAAATACTGACCCAAATGGACAACATTCTCTCAAAAACCATCTTAGGCCACACCCTGCCATATCCCAGGTGGGTGGGAGTGTTGAAAGATTTAATTCATGGCAAGATTATTTCAGGCCAAAATCACTTCAGGGTTCCAGCCAGTATTTTGGAGGGGTGGGTGATAAAATAGCCATGTCTGGAAAACCCCCCCTCAATTTCTCCCCCCCCCCTCAAGCTTTCTGGTTCAGAGGCCTTTGTACAATACAGCAAATGCCTCCCCCCCCCCGCCTCGCACACACCCCTACCCCCTGGAAAAAGAGCCCTAAGTGGAGAGAAGGACTCAGACCTCTTCCACGCCCCAGCAGGGCTGTAGAGGGGTCCCAGTCCACAGTGCTGAAAGGCCGGAGGGCGGGACGCAATTTGCCACGCTGCAAGATGCCAACCCTCTCAAGAGCCCATCAATATCCCCCCATGAAAGGGGCAGACAGGCTAGTGGGGGAGGAGAGAAGCCCCCCCCTAATGTGTGTAGGGGTATGGGGGGAAGGAATACAGAGAAGCCTAATCTAACCCCCTCCTTGCCTGGGCATAGACAGCTTTTTGGCTAGAGGGAGGGAAGTGATACCTTCTGCCCAGACTGCCAGGGGATGCCCAGAACACCCCAATCCTCATTCTGTTTCAAAGCACTGAAAGGGCCTCCCCCCCCCCCCCAGGGCAGACAGGACCAGGTTTGCAAAACAACAACAACCATAACCCCTTTTTCATTCCACCAAGTGCAACCTCAGGCCCGCAAGTCCAAAAACTGCCTTTCCCATTCCCTGTTTGCACTTCCTAGTTCTCCAATCCAACCACAGAATGTTTTATTTACTTATTTGTTGACTTTATTTATATCCCACCTTTCTCCCCACTCGGGATCCAGAGCAGCTTGTGCTGGTCTCTTCTCCTCCATTTTATCCTCACACCAACCCTGTGAGGTAGATGAGGCTGAGAGCATGTGACTGAATCAAGGTCACCCAGTGAGCTTCCATGGTAGAGTGGAGATTCGAACCTGGGGTATCCCAGATCCTAGTCCAGGGGTGGCCGAATTTGCTTAACATAAGAGCCACATAGAATAAATGCTGGATGTTTGAGAACCAGGAAGGAAGGAAGGAAGGAAGGAAGGAAGGAAGACGGAGAGGGAGGAGAGGTGGAAAGAAAGCAACTTTAACTTTAAATGCATTCTCCAAGCCTGCCAACAGGGTGGTGGGGGCTTTGAGAGACATACAATATGTGTGAAAGAGCCACACGTGGCTCCCAAGCTGCAGTTTTGCCACCCCTGTCCTAGACCAATACTTCAACCACTGACTACACCATGCTGGCTGATTGCTTAAACAACTCCCCCTCCCACCCACCCACCCACCAATAAGATTAGAATCCCTAAAGCCATATGTCCCCAGACTATGGAGACTCTGCCTTGCAGTTTAAGTTAACACCCAGACCTGGTCCAAAGCCTGGTTTGGAGGTGAAAAGGCTTCCAAGGGGTGTGCTATAGGAGAGGCAGCTGCCTTTGAGGCCTGTTTGTAGTGGCATCTGGTTGGCTCCAGAAAAAAAACAGGATGCTGGACTATTCGCCTGAGCCAGCAAGGCTGTTCTTACATCTGGAAGGAAAGGAAGCCAGGACAGAGACACAACAAGCAACCTCCCAGGACAGGAAATCCTGCTGTGTTAGATCACTGGGGAATCCAGTCCTGCCCAAGGCAAATCACTCCCTTTCCAGAGGAACAGGGGAGGGAAGCAAAGCCTGAGCTGCACATCCTGCAGAGACACAGCAGGCCACCTCCTCAGCAGATAAGCATATTGGAAGCTTTACTGTATTCCTTGTGCGATTTGAAAGCAGCAGGCTCCTTAATGTGAGGAAATGTGTCCTTTCTCATATATACCCAGCCTGAATTCCAAAAGCTCAATATATCATTGATACAGTTCCCCCCCCCACACACACACACAAAAGGGAGATGTTGGGTCTGGAGCACCTGCCCCTCATTTCTGGATCTGGAGCATCTGGCTGTGTAGGGATGAGGGGATCTCTACATACATTCCAGAGTCCCCCCCTCCTTTTCTGGTGTTCCACCTCTGAACCCCAAGTTTAGCAGTAAGTTCTGGGCTATGCTGTGAGAAGGAATTAAGCCTTGTATGGAGCTGCAATGTGTGGTGTTGGGTGGGTGTGGCCTAATATGCAAATGAGTTCCTGCTGGGCTTTTTCTGAAAAAAACCCCTAGTGTGAAACCATGGTGATGTCAGGTGTGTGGCCTAATATGCAAATGAGTTCCCCTGGTGTGAAACCATGGTGATAGCAGGGGTGTGGCCTAATATGCAAATGAGTTCCTGCTGGGCTTTTTCTGCACCCCCTGGTGTGAAACCATGGTGATGTCAGGGTGTGGCCTAATATGCAAATGAGTTCCTGCTGGGCTTTTTCTGCAAAAAAAGAGAAGAGGTCTGCCTGCTTCCAACTGCAGAGGAAGATCGCCTTTTGCCAGCTTCTAAACCCTCTGCTGCTCCTGCCCCTTTCACAGGCAGGCAATCCTGCTTCCCGCCTCACTTTGAAACCCTGCAGATCTCTGTCTGGTGTGAAAGGCCCAGGAGGAATTCTCCTTTCCTGGTGGCCAGTTGGCTTCCCTGATGGATGGAGAGCCTTTGCAGAAAAACCCGCTGAGCGAAGTGCGGCAGTTCTGAGCGAGCATCCATTCCTTGGGATGGATGGAGCCAGAGTCCTCCTCCAGGTGTGCTTACTCCAGAGTCTCAGCACCTGCCATCTGGGTGGGATGGATTCCCAAGCAAACCAGTCCCCTGCAGTGTTCCCTCTAAGCTGAATCAGTGTGAGCTAGCTCACCATTTTCTTTAGCCTCCGGCTCACCCATTCTTGTCTTCGCTCAGGAAGGAGGGCCCCAGAGCGCACTAACTTTATGCAGCAGCCAATTTGCTCGCTCACAACTTTAACACTGGCAGCCAATGTTCCCTCGAAGCTGCAGAGTCTTGTGAGCAACAATTCTACTTTGTGAGCGACTGGCATTTAAAGCTGTGAGCTGCTGCAGCCATTAGTGCGGTCTGGGGCCACTTTCCCTGAGCTACAACAAAAACGTGTGAGCTGGAGGCTAAAAATCTGTGCGCTAGCTCGCGCTAAGTCAGCATAGAGGGAACACTGCCGGTAGCTCACAAGCAGATTTGTTGCTCACAGGGCTCCAAGCTTTAGAGGGAACCTTGGTCCACTGGTGCGTGTTGGAGCGCTTGGACCCTGCAGGGGGCGTTGGAAGGGAGAGCGAAGCCCCCCTCCTACTTTTTAAAACCTCCAAAATCAAGACTAGACCTGTTTGGGGATTTTAAAAACCTATCCTAAAATATGACACACACACACCCTTCTCCGATGGTCACCCCCCCCCCCCCGCCCAACACTGCCTAAAACTGGACTGCAGCTCTGAGCGGCGCAGAGAGCCCATGGCCCGGTGAGCGACCCCCTCCTCCAATCTACCCCCCCCCGTCCCAAGATCTGGCTTTGTCCCTTCACCCCCATCCCCATTGAAACTGGAACAGGGCTTATTAGCAGAGGGTGACTTGAAGAACGCGTGGGGGGGATAAAGAAGGACAAATGGGGGGGGGGGGTTGTAGCCTGGACCCCCCCCCCCTCCCCGGTGCAACCCGACGGCTGCTTGCTTCTCCCCCCCCCAAAAAAAAGCTGCAGTCCTCCTCCCTTTGCAGGGGGGGGGCTGTTCATTGGCATTCCGCGCTTCCACCCCACCCCCCCAGGCGGGCTCCCACCACCGGCCGCGCCTCGCAACATCTGGGGGTTTTGTCTGCGGCACCAAAGCGAATCGCCTATTATGGAGGCCGCGGCGGTGAATGGGCGCTCGGCGGGCGGTTCTGGCTTCTCGGGGCAAGCCTGGAGCGAGGAGAATCCGGGCAACGCCTCCCCGCTCCCCCCCCCCCCCGCGCCCTCCAGCCCGGCTCATTTCCCACGTGCATTTTGGGGGTAGGGAGCCCCCCCTCAAAGGAGAGACAAAAAGCTCTGGCGGGGGGAGCCCCGAGGGCATCTAGTCCAGCCTTTGCAGGCCTGAAGAACTGCGGCCTCAGCAGCTCCCCGCCCCCCCGCCCCAAGGAGACCCTCCACACAGCCTCCATCTCCGATTCTTATGCCCCCTCTTTGCCCAGACCTGATTTGACTTTGGTTTTGTGTCGTCTCGGGTTTTGCGCCTTCTTGCAAGGCATCAACCTAGGCAAATTGCTCACGCCTGCGGTTTCCTGCTGCGTGGAGGGGTGCAAGTTGCGCGACTGTTGGTGAGAAAGGCTGGCTTTGCAAATGAAGCCGGGAACGAGGACCCGAAGAAATGGGGGTTTCGCCTTGAGCAGTAGTGCCTGCGTCGTCGGACTTCACATAAGAGTCGCTCAACGAACGGAGGTAGAAAAATCAAGCGTGGGCCCTAAATGGGTTGCGCTGCTTTCGCTGCACCTTTGCGCGGAGCTTCAGACAAGATAGCGCAAAGACCGAGGGGAACTTGAGCCCTCTTTCCAACAGCAGCCTGCCAAAGTCTTTCCCTTAGGTCCCAACATCTGGCGCTCAGAGGTATACTGCCTCTGCATATGGAGGTTCTGACATCCGGTGTTTAAGTTCTAGGCACACTTCCCTGGAACTCCACCCCCCCCCCCACCCCGTTCCTTGGAAACTCCTTCCCCTAATCCCGGGCTCCTCTCAGTGGAGAGCGGATATTGTCTGTTCACCTGCTCAGGGAATTTTCTCATTGGCTGATTTTTCCATTCCAGAAACCTGGGCGATGCCAGGGGAGGCCCTCGGTCAGCGTCTCTGGCGGAGCTGAGTTCCCCAAATCCATCACATTCTGGAGCCACTTGTTTTAAGCAGCCCACGACAGGGAGACTGAGCCAAGGCTACCCAGGAAGTCCACGGCAGCACTTCCCCTTCGCACCTGCCTCAGTTCCCCCCAGCGCCTCTTGTTCCCCTCCCCATCCTCTAGGAGGCAGAGAGGGATTCTCCCTCCGATGGGAGCGGAGCACTCAAGAACTCTCGCAGCAGACACGCAACGAATGATTGGTCCTCAAGGGAGAGTACTGGTTGCATCTCTCCAAGAGTCTCTACTCCGGACAAGTTTTCTTCCCGGCAGCCTAGCTTCTGTGCAGAAAGCTGGGCAGGGGTTTGGCTTCCTGACCACAGCGAGAGGCTAGTGCAAGGGGGACTGTGAAACAAAAGTATCTCCCTCCACTGCAGCCGCCGTGGCCGGGAGCTCCGGTTGGCCTACAGCAGGGGTAGACCAACGTGCTCAACACGAGCCACATAGAATAAACGTCAGATGTTTGAGAGCCCCCAGATAAAGAAGGAAGGACGGCTGAAAAATAAATGAGGCAGGGCAGCATAATAGATAAATGCCGCAGGGGGAGGGAGAGATGGAAAGAAAGCAACTTTAACTTTCAATGTATTTTCCAAGCTGCCAGCTGACTTGGCTTGGAGAAGTGTCTTCTCCAATCCGGCTGATGGGGCGGTGGGGTCTTTGAGATCCACCCAATAAGTGTGAAAGAGCCACACGTGGCTCCCGAGCCACAGTTTGGCCACCCCTCGAGCGACCCAGGGGCCAATCGTCGGGTCTTCTCCCTCTGCCCAGCGTCCGATACACTGAGATCCTGGGAATGCTGGCCTGCCTTGCAAGGGGGTTGTAGCCCCCCCCCAACACTAACTCCAGAGTAGCCGTAGTAGCTAGTCAAGCGGGTGGATGAGTGGAGCCGGGGTGGGGGTCCGTTGTTGTGGGCCAGGTCCCCTGTTTGGGGACACATGTCTCCAGGCGGAGCGCAGCAAGCCAGGCTGGACTCCGATTGAGCCTCAAGAGGCAGAAAATTGCCTTATTGTCCCGCTCGCTTCTTCCCCCAGCAGGACATGTGCTCAGCCAAGATGGATGGCCCCTCCCTCCCCTCCCTCCGGAGGACCAATCGGGGCCTTCTCCTGGAGGGGGGCGGGGCTGCGGGCCAGAACCCCCTCCTTCCCCTTCCCTGGTCCTCCGCGCAGAGCCCAACCTGGCTTGGCGTGTCCGTTGGGGACAAAGGCGTTTTGCGCAGGCGCGCCTTTCCCCGTTCCCTTCCTCTGAGGCTCCCGCATTGGCGACCGTGCAGAGGCTCCTCGGGGCCGAGACTCCGTTTTGGGCTTCTTCTCCCGCCTGATTCTTTAATCTCTGGAGGCTTCAGGATCGGAGATGCAGCCGCGCCAGGGCGTTGACTGCAGGCACTTACAGCGCTACGTGTTTGCATGGCGATTATCTACAATGCAATCCTCGACGGAGTGAACCCAGGCCAATCCCTTGGCTTTCAGCCGGAGCACCTGCGTTAAGGATTGCATTGTGAATGACGTGGTTCTTTCAGAGCCTTTTCTGTCCACCTGCTGAAAACTTCCTCGGATTCCAGGGCGTTCCGTAAAAGATTTGCCCTACAAACTCAACAGATGGCATTAAAAACGGCCTTTTAAACATTGTTGTAAAAAAAAAAAAAACATTCAGGCTACCAGCGATGGTCGTTAAAGCTGCGATCCCAAAGCCGTTGCCCAGAGCGGAAGCGCCAATGGATCGTATGAATGCGCTGCTCTAGTGATCCATCGACTTCACTTATACCCTGCTCAAAATCCATAAGGAGGGGATCCAAATTTGACCCCACAGCCTCTCCCTCTGGTGCTCTTTCCCTTGGGGGTGCAAAGGGCCGCCCGGGCAGAGGAAACGCGTCCTTTATACCGCCGGACAGTCCGATGAACAATGAATCCACCCAGCGTGGAACGGGATGGGTGTGGGGGGAAGCGATCTGCCCCTCGGGGGTCAACTGTTTCAATCGCAAAAGGTGAGGCGGCTCAACCCTCGTGGCCAGTTCTCTCCCCTGCCCTTGTGGTTTACCTTTCTAACCCTTGGCTGGCCCCAAAGGGGATCGACACTCTGCACATGCCCAGGGCCTTGGCCTTGCCCCGCTGCAGATGCCCTGCCCCTTCCCGCCCGCCCGCCTCTCCCGGCAACTGGATGGGCGCAGGGGCCGGCTTCCAAGCCGGAGCTCTGCTGGCCTCTCACTCCCCCCCACCGCCTGGGGGTCACCCGCTCCCCTCCCCTCCTTTCTTAGGGGAGGTGCCCCGTCCGCCCTGAATGGGGCCATTCAGATGGAAAGGCAGCCAGTATAAAATGCCGCCACCGCCTTGGCGCACGACTGGCCGAGAAGGACACGCGATGGGCACGGACTGCAGGCCGCCGGAGAAGCGGGCGCCCGGAGCCTTCCGCAAGGTTGGAAGGGGGGCGGCCAGGCCGGAGGGAGGAAGGCGCTGCGTGGCCAGGGGTCCAACGGGGGCCGGCCGGGGCTCAGGCCAGCACCGGCCTCTATTGCCAAAACGTAACCCTGGAAAACAGAGCCTCTGAGTACCTACAGAGTGCCTTCACCCACTAGTCACTACGGATATCCCCGCAGCAAGGCTGGGCTGTTTCCCGACTGGAGCTTTAGCCGAGAGATCTCCATTCCAGGGGATGTTCGATTCCCCTTCCCCGCCCAAGGGCTGGAAGACCTCTCCCTGGCTTGCTCGGTGGGGTTGGGAACGCACTCTGCGCATGCCCAGGGTTGCCCCGAGGCATTGAAGACAGCTGCCGGGGTTTAAGTCCCCTGGAGCCCCCTCTCCCTCCCCCAAGAAAAAAACAATTGGGTTGGTGCCTCCGCAGGTCTCCAAGCCCCTCATGGAGAAGAAGAGGCGAGCGCGCATCAACGTGTCTCTGGAGCAGCTCAAAGCGCTGTTAGAAAAGCACTATTCCCACCAGGTGAGCGCCCGTCTTCCCCACTGCCGGGAGGGAGACCGCGAGGAGGACGGGAATCCCGCGGCCCTTTGCTTTGGGAAGCCCCCTGGCGCTATTTTGAAAGGCTCGCCTCTCTCAGTCCTCCCCGGACAGACTTCCCCACTTTCAGCCCTACCCGGGGAGTGAAAAGGAGGGCTTGGGGTGCGCAGGCCACACGGATGCTGGGGGGGGGGCAGGAGGAGGAGGGAGGGCCCCGAGTCATGCCTCGGCTCTCTTTAAAAACCGTAGATCCGGAAGCGCAAACTGGAGAAGGCCGATATTCTGGAGCTGAGCGTGAAGTACATGCGGAGCCTGCAGCACTCTGTCCAAGGTACGGCCAGCCGCTTCTGATCCTACAAGAAGACAGCGATTCTCTGGCGCTCTCTTCAGTTCCCCTCATTAGAGCGAAGGGGGTGGGGTGGGTCGATGGGGGAAACGAAGGGGGAACGCCGTCTCCGCACCGCAGGGACCCATCGGCAGAAGCCCCTTCCCCGCGACCGAGAAACACCCCCGCAGATCCGGTCAGGGAAGGCCAACCCAGTCAGATACCAAAGAACCGCAAGCAAGCAGCTAGCCAGAATGCCCCCCTCCTCCACCACCCTATCTCTGTAATGCCTTTTCCTTCGTGTGCGCCCCCACTTTTCTCCCCAAGAGGGAATCCAAAGTGGCTTCCCAAATTCCCCCCTCTCTTATTTTATCCTCACTACCCTGCCAGGTAGGTTAGGCCCACGGTCATTCCACGGCAGAGTAGGGGATTCGAACCCGGGCCTCTCAGAACCCGACACTAACACAGCCCCATGCTGGTTCTATCCTACCCTTTGGCAGTGGGGAGAACAGGGACTCACACTCTCCGCACCCAGGACAAGAGACTCCCGTGCAGTTAATGCAACTGGGCTGCTTCTCATGGGAAACGAAGTGAAAGCGGCGGGCTGCCAGCGGCCACTCCGGATTAACAGAGCCGGGGCTGCAACGCCCGCCGCGTGCCTGGGAAGGCGAGGCTCGCCTTGGGGCCCGCCGGGCTTGGACTGCTGCTCACGCTTCTCGGCTGTGATCACACACACGAAATAACGCGCTTCAAATCCACTTTCAATGCACTTTCCCACTGGATTTTGCCAGTTCACACCGTAAAAAACCAGATGGAAAGCGGGTTGGGAGTGGATGGGAAGTGCATTCTTTCGCGTGTGTGATCGCAGCCCTCCTTTCTCTCCCTCCGTCCCGCCAGGGCTGCCGCTGCCGACCAAGAGCGCCGACTACCAGGCCGGCTTCCGGAGCTGCCTGCAAGGCGTGCGCCAGTTCTTGGTGCGCTCCGAAGCCGCGGGCGCCGCCTCCTCCTTCCTGCTCCTCCACGACTTCGCCCGCGCCCTGCCGCTCTCGGGAGCCTTCAGCACCACGGACAGCGCCCCGCCGCCCGCCGCGCTCCCCGAGGCGCTCCCGGCTCGCCAGTGGCCCAGCCCTGCGGGGAAGGCCAGGCCCGCCAAGCCGCTGAGAGGAGCCCGAGGGAGCCAGGCGCCTGTCCCGTCGGGGGTGGCGAGGAGCCAAGCCAGGAGCGACTCCGCCGGCAGCCAGCAGGTCCACCTGTGGCGGCCTTGGTAAGACGCGCGCCCTCCCCAGCGGGCTCTGCTGCAGCGCGGCCACAGTTCCTGTGCCCAGGTGACTCCGGAGAGCGCCCGCCTTTCCAGGGCTCAAAGAAGCGCCCAGCTCCTGAGTTGGCATCGGACTCCTCCCGTCTCTTAATCCCGACCCGGTGGGCACCAGTATTTCCAGGGGGCAGACCTTCCCTGCCAGTTTTTATGCGGAAGAAAACAGTGATCTCATGAGCGGGTCGGATCCGCTGAAGTTGGCTATCCCGGCTTTCAGCCTGATCTTAGCCTTTGCTAATGATTGTTTTGTAAAGTTAAACTTTTGCAAACTTATTCGAAAGACCTGCGTCCACGTGGAGAGAGACTGCTAAGTCTGGAATGAAAAGCAGGCTCTTCTTTACAAGTCAGAGGTGGGGGCAAGCGATGCTCTAGGTGGGGCGACAGTTTTGGGGGGAAACGCTGCCCCCTAGGGGTGAAAACTGGAGATATCCGGTCCTTTTATTCGAGGCTTAAATGGGATGGATGTTCGTTAGCTCCAGGACAGGAAGAAGGCTTCAACGGCCCATTTCCACACATTCAGCCTCTATTAAAAGAACCGGACGTTTCCTTCCAAGCCCCTTGGCACCTCAGCTAGGCCGGTTGCCAGGCTGGGGAAAGCAGAGACAGAAAGAAACATTTCCCCTCTGTGGAAGAAGGACATTAGCAAACCTTTCCTTTTGTACTGATCAAAATCTATTTTTGAAATGGTTGGTGGGGTGGGGGGAAGTAGGGGAAGTAGTGTACAGTATTTTTTTTTAAAAAATTGACTTTAAAAATATTAAAGTTTCCCCCCATCTTGGTGTGAGTCTCTCTTGCTTCTCTCCCCCACCCCCATTCTGAGCCTCTCGGACAGAGTGACTTGCTGAGCCAGGTGGTGACCACAATCTCACCAGGCTTCCCCACCCCCAGGCCCGTAGCCACAGAGGGGGCCTGTGGGGTACTGCCCCCTGACATCCAAACAGGCCCCCTGACTCCCGGGGGCCCTCCAGGGTGCAGCCTACTTTCCCCTTTTTCTTTTTGCCATGGCTGAGCCGGCAAAGTATCATCAGTGGCAGCTGGAGCCAAGAGAGCTGAGCACAGTGCTGGATTAAACCCTGTGGAGGCCCCTAGGCAATCAAAATCTTGGGGGGGGGGGCTTGCAAATTATCTCTGAGTTGGAGCACCCACCCCACCGCCTGTGGCCCCCACTGCAACCTGCAGGCACCTTCTCAAAAGCCCTTTTTACTAAGCTGCAGGGGAGAGGCAGAGAGAGGCAAACTTGGCAATGACTTCAGCAGCAGCTACACCAAGCAAATCGGGCAAAGATCGGCTCAACTGCTGGCTGCGCGTGCAGGCTGGGAGGGCTACAAGCAGGGGGGAGATGGGGGGAAGCTGGCCCGGGGGCCCATAGGCCAGTGCCTAGTTAGCCTAATTGTTAATCCGGCCCTGGCTGAGCAGGACACAGGGCACTGCAGCGACAAAAGCAGCAGGCGGAGGAGGGAAGCAGAGCAAGTCATGTGGAAGTCATGAAGGGGGGCAGAATGAGCTGCTGGCTGCAAAGCACTGGGGTGGGGGAGAGGGTGGGGGAAGGAAACCCCCTTGCTTGCATGCAAAGTGTAGTCCCTCTGGACTCCATAAGAACATAAGAGAAGCCATGTTGGATCAGGCCAATGGCCCATCTAGTCCAACACTCTGTGTCACACAGTGGCCAAATTTTTTATATATATATATATACACACACACACACACACTGTGAATAATAGCCACTGATGGACCTGTGCTCCATATTTTTATCTAAACCCCTCTTGAAGGTGGCCATGCTTGTGGCCGCCACCACCTCCTGTGGCAGTGAATTCCACATGTTAATCACCCTTTGGGTGAAGAAGTACTTCCTTTTATCCGTTTTAACCCGACTGCTCAGCAATTTCATCGAATGCCCACGAGTTCTTGTATTGTGAGAAAGGGAGAAAAGTACTTCTTTCTCTACTTTCTCCATCCCATGCATTATCTTGTAAACCTCTATCATGTCACCCCACAGTCAACGTTTCTCCAAGCTAAAGAGTCCCAAGTGTTTCAACCTTTCTTCATAGGGAAAGTGTTCCAGCCCTTTAATCATTCTAGTTGCCCTTTTCTGGACTTTCTCCAAAGTTTTAGGGTTGGTTGCCTTGACTTGGTCATGTTCAGAGCCTCCAGCTTTTTCCCCTAACCCTAAAAAGCTTCTAAGAAGCATCAAAGCCCACAATGGATGGGAAAGGGTGCTTCCCACTCCCCACCCTCGACTTTTAAAATCCTGGCTTCATCCCTGCCCACCCCACACACAACAGCTGTGCCAAAATCCTGGATCAGGCGGGCCTCCCCCTATAAATGTCCAAGGTAGTCTCCCTTGAGCTTGCTCTCAGCTTGAATAGACCAGAGAGGCTCGAACCTGCCAGTGTCTTCATCACACCTGAAGGTGCCTTAATACTGAATCAGAGAATTGCTCCATCAAAGCTCAGCATTGTCTCCTCAAACTGACAACAGTTTCCCCAGGGTGTCAGAAGAAGGTCTTTCACATGACCCACTGCCTGGGGAAGCCGGGGGTCGAACCTCGGGTTCTTCCGCATGCAAAGCAATCACTTTTCCTCTGAGCCACAGTGGCCCCTTATAGTCCTAAGCGGCATTACATTCATCTAAGTCCCTAAAGTCTGGAAGGATGAAATGCTGATCAGCATTGCATCCTAAAGTGTAGCTAAATCAGGCGGTCCCAGGGCAAGGCAAATACTTCTTACCCTCCTTGAGAGCCTTCCATTCCAAGGACACCTTTCAAGGCAACTTTTTAAAAACCACCATGAAATGAAGCAAGGGTGGCCAAATTGTGGCTCTTTTAAACGTATTGTGTGGCTCTCCAAGCTCCCTCCGCTCTATCGGCTGGCTTGGAGAATGGATTTAAAGTTAAAGCTGCTTTCTTTCCACCTCTCCCTCCCTCCCAGCTCTCAGACATCTGATGTTCACGTCTTCTGGCTCTGAAACATCTGACATTTATTCTATGTGGCTCTTACGTTAAGAAAGTTTGGCCACCTCTCAAATAAAGCAATACAGTTTTACTGCAAGGAGAAACAGCAGCGTGGCCAGCTGACTCCATAAACTGGCCTGTTTCGCTTCTGCTCCATTAAGGGCAGCCAGATCCGAAGAACTCAGTGGGAAGATGGTTTTCATAGGCTCCAAGCCTCCTTGCCTTAACCGCCACCCACAGTGGCTCGCCTCCTTCCCTCAGTGGGGCATTGCACCTGGAGAGAATGGTCACCTGCAAGTAACAGACTGATTTCAAAGCATATCTAAAATGCTTGGCCTACATTGCAGTCTTTCCCAACAGCCCCGCCAGGTCGATCAGCCTTACTGAGGCTGCGTGAGTGTCATTGACTTTGGAAGTCAGTTCATAGCAGGGGTGGTAACATTTGAACTCAGGGCTTCTCTTGGTTTGCAGTTTAGGCTGGTCACTGGAAGGAGAGATCAGTTTGCGTGGCTGTCTACTAAGGAGCAGGAACTGATACAAAGTGGGCGAAGGCAGGGAAAGGGCATCGGAAACTAGGCCGAGGAACTGGAAAGAATGCAAACCAAACCCTCCCGATTCGAGGCTTCAATGCCGCATTGGACTCTTGGGCAGTTCTCTTACCCCAGGATTCCGCCTTAAATACTTTTGCTAACCTTTAAGGCAGGGGTGTCAAACATGCAATCTGGGGGCCGAATCAGGCTCCGGAAGGGTTCCTATCAGCCCCCCCCCCCGAGCAACTGGCTGTCATCTGCTTCCTTCTCCCTACATCTTGCATAACAGTTTGCTTTGCAAGGCTTGCTCAATTGCACAGGAGATACTGAGCATAACCTCTATTTTCTCCATTGGCTGAGGCTCCCCCAGTGGGGATGAAGGGGGGGCAGAGCTTGTTTTTCCAGGCTCTCTCAATTGCACAGCAGAGCTACTGAGCCAAGCCTCTCTTCCTTCTACTGGCTGAGGCTCCTCCCATCCCCCCAGTCCCCTGGGGAAGGAAGGAAAGAGCTTCCTTTGCCCAGTTCCTTGCATCCTGTGGGAGAAATACAATGAAAGCACCTTTAAGACTAACGAGTGCTAACGTTCTAAGTATGTTTTAATGTTTTAAAAAATATATATTTAATTATGTTTGTCTGTATCCTTTACAAAGTTTAGCCGCCCTGAGCCACTTGGTGGGAAGGGCGGGATATAAATCATAAATAAACTAAAATAAAATAAAATAAATCTTTGCTACCTAATCTTAAATAGATATACGTGCATGGCCCAACCCAACATGGCTGGGCCCAATAAGGTCTAATTTATGTCAGATCCGGCCCTCATAACAAATGAGTTTGATGCCCCTATATGGCCGAGGACCTGCCTACCTGAGAAACCGTCTCTCCCCATACGAACCCCAGAGAGCACTGAGGTCAGCAGGGAAGAACCAGCTGACTATCCCTGGACCAAAGGAGGCCAAACTCCAAAACACCCGTACACGGGACTTCTCCATCGCAGCTCCACACTTATGGAACCAGCTCCCGGAAGAAGTGCGAGCCCTGCGGTGCCTTGACCAGTTCCACAGGGCCTGCAAGACCACCCTTTTCAGGATGGCCTTTGCTGGCTGAGAGACCGCTGTTGGGTGACTTTTGCTATTATCATTATAAATGGAATTAGCACCTGGAAATCTGTATAATACTTGGCTAACTGGAATGTTTTAATGTGATTTTAAACTCTGTATAATTTTATGAAATGTTGTTAGCCGCCCTGAGCCCACCTCGGTGGGGAGGGTGGGATATAAATAAAATTTTATTATTATTATTATTAAGGGGCCACAGAGGAGGCCCCTGTTTTTCCATAAAAGGTTCTGCTTTAGTCTGCCTTTTGAAAGGGGGACTGAGGCTTTCCTTTGAATGGCAAGAGAAGCATTTCCGGGGGAGGAGGTGATAAGATCTGCTTCCTTTGGGCTTGTGCCTCCCCTCTTAAAAGGGCGGAGGCCAGGAAACGGCTGCAAAGTCCGCTTTGGCATCCCCCCGCCCCTGCCCCTCTCCCATGTCCCATCTCCCCACTCTGCAAATCGGCTGTCTTGAGTGATTCCTTACATATCCGGACAACGGGTTGCCAGCTTCAGGTTGAAAAATCCCTGGAGATTTTGGGGGTGGAGTCTCAGGAGGGCGGGGTTTGGGGAGGGGAGGGACTCCAATGAGGAATAAGGCCATAGAGTCCACCTTCCAATGGGCCTTTTCTCCCGGTGAGCTGATCTCTGTCTTCTAGAGATCAGTTGGAATCAGCGATGTAAACGATGAGGGCACCATCCCCTCCCCCCTCCCTGGAGTACCCCACAGGGGGCAGTGCCCTCCCTGGGCTGCCAGGTAGCATCATGAAGCTGGTTAGGCTTAAAGTGTGCCGTCTCCTCCTCTCCACTTGCAAAGGGGCTGCCAACTCCTCTTTCGTTCTCTGGGACATTTGCAGAGTTCTCTGGGACCCTGAAACACAGGAGCACTCCCTCCGTTGCCTTACCTTATTGTTTCCCTTGGGATCCCCTCCTTCAGGGCCATAGCCAGGATTTTACAAGCCAGGGGGCACCCTTTCCCATCCACTGAGGGGCTTGCCATTTCTCAGAAGCTTTCTGGGGTAGGGGCAAAAGCTGGAGGCTCTGAATGTGGCCAAATTGAGGCAGCCAACCCGAAAATTTTGGAGTGGAGAAGGGACTGCACCTTGCGTGCTAGCAGGGGGGGGGGGGGTTTCCTTCCACCTCCCTCTCCCCCACCCTGGCACTTTGCAACCAGGAGCTCCATCCACCCCCATCCCCAGCCCATTCCACATGGCTTTCTCTGCCTCCCTCCTGTCTACCTGTTGCTTTCCCTGCTGCAGTGCCCTGTGCCCTGCTCAGCTCTCCTGGCTGTGGCTGCTGTTGAAGATGCTTCACTGGTTCAGCCATGGCAAAGAAAATGAAAAAAACCAGACTGTGTGCCAGACTTCCAGGGGGCCTTGCCTGGAAGTCAGGGGGCCGTGCCCCCACAGGCCCTCCCTGTGGCTACAGGCCTGCCCTCCTTTCAGCCTGTGGATCATCGAAACAGACCATGTACTGGATGATGACTTTAATATCCTGGGAACTGCAGCTTTAGGGAGGAAAAGAAAAGAAAGAGGGGATAGGGATAGTTCTGTCTTTAGATATTGGGGGTTGTGGGGGGGAAGAGGCCTGTGGCTGAAATGCTGGAAGTTATGGTGATTTTGGTATCCTGAATTTTTCAGTTTTAGGGAGGGGGAATGGAAGATATGAGAATAGCCTTTTGTGGGGGGTGTCTCTGTGTGTCTCTACATGTGTGGATGGTGGAGATAAAGCTGCTTTATCAAATGTAGAAAGTGAGGCAATTCCACTAACCTGGACCCTACATCAACCAAACAAATGCTCCCATAATTTCAGGTCAGGGTATATTTACTGTGGGTTCTGAGATGTATTATGAGGGGTGCAAGACTGGGAAACTAGAGTTCAAAACTCCCCTTTAGCCATGAAGGGCACTATGTGACCTTGGGCTAGTCACACACTCAGTCACTGAGAAAAAGAGAGGGCGGGGGGGGGGGGGAGGAAGCATTTCCTTCCATTTCCTTTCATACATGAAATTTTCACTCAGATTGTCTCAGTGAAGGCGTTTGTGGCATCTTTTATCTTTCCTTGAGATTCAGACTATTATTATGAGTGAATACACACACACACACACACACAAACCACACGATTAATCATTGTTGCCTTTTGGAAATACATCGTATGTAATAATTTGATATCAATTACTAAGCATGGGCATGGAATAGGTTCAGCCCTGTTTCCCCCACCCCACCCCACCCCAGAAACTGAGAAGTCTCTGTGCCCCTGGTTGTAATAGCAGGGGATCTCCAGCCACCACCTGTAGATTGGCATCCACAGAAGAGAATGTTGGCCAGTCTGTCTACTCGCTGCTAAAGAAGATGATGGAGCTCTCTGAGTGACCCCCGATTGCAGTGAAAACTGGCATTGATTTGGAAGGAGGAAAGCCGTGCCAGTGTCCACCTGCAGTCCTTCCCAGCACAACAGAAATCCATCTCACCCCTCTCCATTTTTGCTTGTGTCTGTCTCTAAACCCCTCCCCAGTGATTTGCAATTGGCACCTATCCACCTGAGTGCCAATTTTTCTGCCTGCTCAAGCTCCTGTGTCTTTAATCATAAGCTAGTGATAATTTTCACTTGAGTAAAACTTAATTGGTTGATGTTCTTGGAGAGGCTGGAATACCACAAACCAACTGGTTGGGGTGGTAACCCAGCTAGCTATACCAGAGATGGAACCCCAGAGAGGTTTGCAACTGTTTTACTTAGTTATGTTGGCTCCCGCTTTCACCCCAATGGGAACCCAAAGCAGTTTACATGGTTCTCTTCTCTTCTCTTCTCTTCTCTTCTCTTCTCTTCTCTTCTCTTCTCTTCTCTTCTCTTCTCTTCTCTTCTCTTCTCTTCTCTTCTCTTCTCTTCTCTTCTCTTCTCTTCTCTTCTCTTCTCTTCTCTTCTCGTCTCGTCTCGTCTCGTCTCTCCTCACAACAACCCTGCAAGGTAGGTGAGGCTGAGAAAGTGTGAGTGGTTGGAGTGTCTGGGAGACCCAAGTTCAAATCCTCACTCTGTTGTGAAAGCTTCTTAGGTGACCTTGGGCAATGCACACATGCTCAGCCTGACCTACCTCACAGGGTTATTGTGGAGATAAAATGAAAGAGAGGAGAACAAGCATAAGCCACTTTGGGTCCCCAAATGAGGGGGGGAATCATGTATAAATAAAGTAATTTTTTCAAAAAGAATTTGCTTGAAGGGGGAAGGGGAGGCAGTAGTGAGAATTGTCCTGTACCAGTTACCATTTTAATAGATCAATTAGTCTCATACTGTGCACTGTGAGAGAATCATTCATATGCTCTCAGAAATAAACTGAAGCATGAACATTCCTGAGTTTAAGGAACCAAATCAGGAGGAGGATGCCTGCTGCATCTCTGCATGCATTCTGGCCTTGCATGTTACCATAGGGGACAGATGCTACTATGTGTCAACATCATCCAGTCATTTCAAATGTGGAGTTGCTCTCCAAGAGTGCCTATTGAATCCCTGCATGAGTTACTGTCTTGGGCTGATTTGCTTCCAGTCGGAAGACACATTCAGACCAGTGACTAATGAAGAAGTGTACCTGGCAAATTCTACTGAGTGGGCAGGTACTTCTTTTTCTCTGTTAAAAAAAAAAGATGGAAATTGTCTCAAATGAAGCAAAAAAAAACAAACATTGCCACAATTATCTGTGATTTTCCAAGTCCTACAGTAACATTTTCTCTGCCACTGGCTCACATCTGCAGAATGAAAGGAAGGGCACAAAATCCCCATGACAATGAACATAATGGATGCTACAGCCCTTTGTCAATTAAACAGCCAGGGGTTTCTAAATCTGAGGCTGGGGCTGAGTTTATTCAGATCACATCCCCAATTCCTCTCCTTCTGGCTGTGACAACTGCCCCAAGCTTTTGTTCTGTAGGAACCATTGTTTCCAGAAGCAGCTGTTGCATTTTGGAAACCCCACCACCACCACCACAGGTACCCAGTGGACCCCTTGGCACTGCAAAGGTGGCTAAATGGGCTTGCTCTTGTGGCTGGCACAACACCCTGAGCTGCAGGGATCTCACAGGTGAAGTTTTTTCCTGACACAGAGTGAAAACAATGAGGGAAGCTGCACTAGGCTGAATTTCTATTGCTGTTCCAGGGCTTGGAGCAGGCTACTGCATTTCAAATTGCCAGTTAGGGATTTCCATCCCTGGCAATTTATAAAGGGCCCCTTGCAGAAGAGGTTGCTGATTAACTGGCCTATTCAGAGTTTCTTGCCTCAAGCATCCCTGTACAAAGAGTGGGGGGTTGTTTGCGTGGGGTCTCCATGAAGACCAATAAAGGAGAGAAGGGAAAGCGCTTACCTATTGTGAACATTCTTCTTTTCTTTCTTAGGCACAAGCGAGGCATGGGGCAATCAGCCTTTTGGGAAGGCTCAGGCTTGGGCTAGGGGGCCTTTAGTGATCTTTGCCACAAGCCCTGCTAAAAGCGAGTTGGAGAAGGGGACTGGGCCCAGCTTGTAAGAGCACCTGAGTGTCCAAATGGGAAAGGCTGGGGCACAGAGGTTGAGCATCGTTTCAGGATGTTGAAGGTCCCAGGTTCAATCCCTGACATCTCCAGTTAAAAGGATCAGGCAGCAGATTATATGAAAACCTTCAACAGAGACCCTGGGAGGAGGAGGAAGAAGATATTTGGATTTATATCCCACCCTTTACTCTGCAGCCACTCTGTGACCCAAGGCCATCCTAAGTGAAGGAATGGGGAATCAAACCTGGTTCTCCCAGATAAGAGTCTCTTCACTTAACCACTACACCAAACTGAGGAGCTTCTGCCAGTCAGAGTAGAGAAGACTGACTTTGCTAGAACAAGGGTTTGGTTCAGTAGAAGGCAGCTTCAACTTTGGGATGCTGTTGGGGGGGGGGGGCGTAATTTCTTTTACAGGAAAACAGTTGTCTTGCCTGGTCCTAGGATTGGCAACAGGCCCAGAGGGAAAGTGACCCCTCCTTTTTAAAATCACTTAATGGGATGCTATTTCTTTCCCTCTCATGAAAAGGTTGATTTGTTCATTTCCACGCATTAAGCCTCTGTTAAAGGGACAGAGTTTTACCTAGGTCTGTGGGCAACCCTGATCTCTTCCTAGCAAGTGACTTTACTCTCTTCCCCTTACATGGCTGCACCTCAGCTACTCCTAACTCTGCCAACTCTGACTTGGGAAATTCCTGGAGATGATGGGGGTGGAGACTGGAAAGGATGGGATGAGGGGAGGGATCTCAGCAGCAATGTTCCCTCTAAGCTCCAGAGTCGTGTGAGCAGAAATTCTATTTTGTGAGCTACTGCCATTAAAGCTGTGAGCTACTGCATAAATTATTGTATTCTGGCTCAACATTAGGAAGAACTTCCTGCCCGTTAGAGCGGTTCCTCAGCGGAACAGGCTTCCTCCTTGGGAGGTGGTGGGCTCTCCTTCCTTGGAGGCTTTTAAGCAGAGGCTAGATGCCCATCTGACAGCAATGAGGATTCTGTGATTTTAGGGGGAGATATTTGTGAATTTCCTGCATTGTTCAGGGGGTTGGACTAGATGACCCTCGAGGTCCCTTCCAACTCTATGATTCTGGGGTCATCCTTCCTGAGCTAAGACAAAAATGTGTGAGCTGGAGGCTAAAAATCTGTCAGCTAGCTCATGTTAACTCTGCTTAGAGGGAACGCTGCTCAGCAGGGTGGAATACCACGGAGCCCAGCCTCCAGAGCAGCCATTTTATCCAAGGGAACTGATTTCCAGGGGCCCTCCAGGCCTCACTTGGAGGTTGGCAACCGTAGTTAATGATGGGTCTTCAAAGGCTGGGAAACATTTCATGTAGATCATCAAAAAAGCCTGCTAGATTAATAGTGATTTACATCCCTGGTCACAGTATCCAGAATGCCTCGCCGTGACCTGGATAGCCCGGGCAAGCACGATCTTGGAAGCTGCTGAGACAACTCTGGCGAGTACTTGAATGGGAGAGCTCCTTGGAATACCAGCAGTTGGGAGGCCGGGGTAGGCTTTATTCAGCCCCAAGATAGGAACAGTCACCAGAGGTTGCCATGACTTCCAGGTGCGCGCACATACTTACACATGCATGCACACACTTGCATGTCTTTTAAAAAATACAGAATTATAAAAAGAGGCCAGCAGAATCCAGAACGCCTCATGCACTGGAACCTCTCCCGTGAGGTAGGACCAGTGGCCAGTGAAACACTTCATGTTCCCAGCTATGTCCATGTAATCACATGTACACCAGCTTTGAAAATATGAATGGCTATGTCTGTTAACGGCTTTTTGCCACAAGAGCTACACAGAACCTTCATGTTCAGTATATTTCTGAACCTCAAGACGTTTGGGTTAATAACAGGAAAGAATTCTTTCTATTCCACACCCCTGGAGCCACAAGCTTTTGAAACTGAATCCAGATTAAAGGGGGGGGGGGAAGAAACTCCAATAAGCTATGCCAACATACAAGACCGGTAAAATTAATATACAGCAAAGAGCATCAAAGTTGTGCCTTTCTTGTGGACCTTGCATGGTTATGTGGTCAGGCACAACATACCAGATGATCGTGGCTGTGAATCCACAGACCCAAGCACACTCTTGTGATTATAAAATTGCCTCTGTGATGGACATTGTGTTTAATGCAGAAGGTGTTCCTGCTCTACTTTGCTAATGCTGATAAGATTTCATTCAGATCCACTTCACTCAGTGAAGGTTGTCTGGTCAGAATAGTGGTAGGAAGGGGCTTATAAGAGAGGAAAGTGAAAGTGGCGTAGTGGTTTAGAGTGCCAGAGTAGGACTGGGAAGCCCTGGGTTCAAATCCCCAGTCTCCATGAGTGACTAGTCACTTTCTCTATCAGCCCCAGGAGGCTAGACCTTGAGGATGGAGTGAGAAATGAAATAGAAACCTCGGAGTGTTCCATCTCTTAGCCTCTAGATGGCAGTATTTCCGCACAAGCTTCCAGTCGTTGCTGGAATAAATGCAATCTACGGCGGCCCAATTAGGGAGCGGTGGACCCCTCTCAGAAAGCAGTTTTCCTCCCGTTAAGCGTGGCATCTGCAGAAAGCATCGTTCGGATCATCTTTTTTTAGGAACCCAAATGCCTTGGTCAGCTCCAGTCCTAGGAAGGGCTACGACCCAGAGCTGGAAAGGCTTTGACTTGGCAGAGGGTTTTTTGAATAGTTTCAAAACAGGGCCTTTTTTTTTTCGTAGAAAAAGCTCAGCAGGAACTAATTTGCATATTAGGTCACACCGCCTGACATAACCATTGTGAACCATTTTTTCTGCTTTATGCAGAAAAATCCCAGCAGGAACTCATTTGCATAGTAAGCCACACCCCCGATAGCAAGCCAGCCAGAACTGCATTCTTGTGTGTTCCTGCTCAAAAAAAGAGGCCCTGGTTTCATACTAGAAAGAGCCTACTGCTGTGGCCTGCAGCAGACGTGCAATAGAGGCTGAACCTTGAATGGAACAAAGGCCAAAGGACCAGCAATGCTGGCTGCAGCTCCTGATTGGCTCCCTTCTTGGCTGAGGCAAAGGGTTCTGATCCATCATTCCCCGCCCCCCCCCCCCCAGCAAACAGCTACCCAATTACTAGCTGCCTTCTCAACTGAGGATGAGGCAAAGGGTTCTAACCCCACCTCTTCAGCACTAGCTCTACCACTGATTGGCTCCTTCCACAAGTGAGGTAAAGGCAAAAGACTGGACCCCACTTTCCAAGGCCCAGCAATGCTAGCTCTACTACTGATTGTCTCCCTCCCAGCTGAGGGCTCTAATCTCTAAGAGAGCAGCAGTAGAAGCTTTGGAAGAGTTCTTATCTGCCTGCTTCTATTGACTTGCGTCTTGGCACATGGCAATAACTAACCAAATGGGACTGTACTCATTCCTTTGCTGAAGTCTCTTTAGCTGTTTAGGAGGGAGGGTGTTCAAGAGACCTTTCCCTGGGTGAAAGCACCCTAAGTAAAGGAATAAAGGTATGGGTGGCAGGGTGGCAGACGATTGCCCAGGGTGCCGGCCTTCTGGGGGCGCCAAATTGGGTGCCCCCCATGTGACTCAGTGCTGTTATCAGTGCAGGGGGAGGGAGCCAGAAGTTAGCCTTGCCTAAAGTGTCAGATAGTCTAGGGCCAGCCCTGGGTTCCTGGCATCAGACGCTGGGCCGAGGCCACCCAAGAAACTGCAGGAGGCTAGATTGAGCCTTGGGCTTTGCCAACGGTGTGTCTGAAGCATACCAGAAACAGTTGCAAACTGGAGTGATTTCTTTGCAGAAGGCATGAGTTTCTCAATTTGAGACTGGACATCTCTGCTGGTATGGGAGAGAGCTGTTAAGAAAGACTCCCAGTTGCTAAAATGAGAACCACTGGGCCGAGTGCAAAGTTACATAACTGGGGATGGGGAAGGGGGTAGGAGAATGAAGCTGTGTAAAGCTGGAGACAGATGGCCATTTTTAAACCCAGCCACCTGACATACCTGCTTTTCTGGTCCCATTGTGGCTTCAGGTCAAACAGGTGTGGCAGGTTTTTGAAGTGATCCCAAAGCCTGGCAAATCTGTTTATTAGAAGCAAGAGTGGGAGAAGTGTATTCATCATGATAACTGCCCTGAGCCTGTTCCTGGGGAGGCCGGGTTACAAGCGGAAATAAATAAATAAATAAATAAATGATAATATGGAATGGGATGGGAGACCCACCCACAAGGAGGACTGCGGCCTTTGTGCCTGAGCCTGAAAAGCTGTTCTGTTCTTGTGGTAAAAGAGGACCGAGAAGAACAAACAGTTATAGAAGTATTTTTTTTTAATTCAGTCCTTTACAGAAAGAAACCCTCAAACATTCGAAAAAAGAGCAAAACAACAAACCATTTGGAAAATTTGGTGATTAAAATGCTTTTCGGTTTAAGACAAATCCACTCAGATCCCATTAGAAAGTTGTTTTTGCACAGCGTGAAAACATCACAGACATGGGAGGGGGGTAAGTCTCCGAAAGTGCACAGATGTTAAAAGTCACAGAGAACAATTCTTTAGAGAAGTGGGTGAAATTCTCGGCAGGAGTTTCGTGCAGAAGGTAACAAAAACACCCACCATTATCAAGCAGTAAAAAGATCTCGTCTGGTTAGGCCAAAGGATTTCAACAGTTGTTATAGAACTCCTTGTTAATAGTGGCTCCCCTCCCCACAAAAAAAACCCTAGCTAATAAAAACCAGAGATTAAGATTTCTGAGAGGGTGACCCCAACACATTTCAAAAAGTATTGCCTTGTGACACTACAAAGTTAAAAAGTTACAGTACGACAAAGAGTTAACTGCCTCAATTTTCCCCGGTTGCAAAGTGCTCACCGACTAGATTATCAAGAATAATAATAAATGACCAGCATTGTTATTTTTTAAACCCTGGAAGGCACAACATCCTTAGATTTATTTGTAGGGGAAGATGGAATTGGCAGCAAAGGTAACAGTGAACTCTTGCGCTGCGGAGCTTTCCTGGCTAGAATTTCATGTTGTGAGGTGCCACCACCAACAAGGTCACCCTTCATATGTTCATGGTCTCCACACACCCCTGGACAGCTGCCGTTTCTTTTGACATTTTCACACTGGAGGCAAAAAACCATAAATCTGACTGATGTCCTCTTTTCTAGGCCAGACTATTTTTAAAGTGACACTGAATAAGGGAGGCAGGGCATTTTCTCTGCCACCATCATCCTGCCCCCCTTGGGAATCTGCTGTCTACGTCAGCAGCATCCTGCCACTTCACAGAAAGGGCAGCGTTCCTTAGGAAATGTACCTCCAAAGCCTGGTGAGCTGTAACGACCTTCACCGCATTTGCCAGGCCTCAGAACCTGCAATGCCGAGGAATGTTTCCCCCCAGGAAAAGCCAAATTCCACTTATTGACTTACATTTTCTGTACATTCTAGCAGTACTATGAGCTGAATGGAGATCCTTAGAGCTGAATGGAGAACCTTAGAGCTGTGGCATGGAAGGACACTATCTTTTTGCAACCAGGAGGCAGTGGAGCTGTTTTGGGTATTTGGCTTTACGTAAGAACCACAAGATTAAAGCAAAGAAAATGAAGTGTGTATGGCAGGGGTCCCTCAAACTTTCTGTGCCTGGGGGCACATTTGAAATCTGGCATGGTGGGCACAGCAACAAAATGGCTGCCGCATGAGGAGAAGCCAGTTGCAAAATGGCTACCACAGCTTAGCTTCAGTCACCCATTGTAGATTCTTGGGCTGTGGTGGCAGCTGCTGTACTGCCAATCAAATCTCCAACAGTCAATCAAAAGTCTGGCTGAGGAAAAGCCCTCCCTGGCCCCACCCACTTCCTTAAAGGGCACCGCATTGGGGACCCCCAGTATATGGCATTCCACCGCCACCCTCCATACACACACTGGAGCCAGCCCCTGCTGCTTCTGTGATTGAAAACCTGTTATGTTTTTTGTGGGTTTAAAGAAGATAGCGTTTGAAAAAGAGGATTAACGACAATGGCTCGTTTTAGTAGTATACATCTCAAAGTGCAACCCTCTCCCTCCCCCCAAGTAATCTTGTCCCTTTCACGTTCCACACCACAAATACATGCATATACCCTTCTTCATTCATGAGGAAAAGAGGCTTCATTCCCAAAGTTTTGCAGATGCTTGACAAAAAATGACCACCTGAAAAACGCTTTCATTCTAAGCTGCAGTCCTGACACCCCTGCAGCAGAGACGCAGCCGGCAGAGGCTGGATCCTTGTTTTGTGATGGCGACACACCACCATGGAGCCGTCCTTGGAGGAGGCAGTTTCCCACAGATTATATAAAGTGCCTGGAACTAACTGATGGCTGTTTCCCAGCATGCCCTGTTTGGGCAAACTTCCCCAGGGCCTGGTGAGCAGAAAAATCGCTGCCCTTGCTCTTGAGCCTCGAAATTTACTCTCTGAAGCAAATCTGGGTTTTTTTGTGACTTTGGCTGTCCCTGCCTGGAATCACAAAATGGATAGTGCCATGCAATCCAGTTTCCTTTCACAGGTGCCACAACGTGTGTGTGTGTGGGGGGGGGGGGGACAGAGCGGAGGTCTTGTTTTTTCTCCTTTCTGTAAGGCACAACTCAATTTCATTACACACGGGACACCAGGCAAGAGATGGCTGCTGTTTATGAGAATGTGTGTGTGGGGGGGAACATTTAGAAGAAATCACATTTTGTGTTTCAGGAGAGATGAGAACAAGCCATTCCTGTGGCAGAAGATAATCCATTTAATACCCAGGCCCTTGGCCCACTGGGCCAGCTGCCTCTACCTGAGGATATGGGGCTTGTTCCCAACTTGGGCAGCTTGCCAAGGAAGGAAGAAAACCTATCCTCTGTCTGAAATGGTGGGGTTCCAATGGTTTCCTCTCCCCCGCTTCTCAATCCCCTCCCCAAAAATATTAAGTGGTTTTCATTCTGTCTATTTTGCATAGAGAATGTTTCATTGCCGGGTACCCCCTGGTGGCTAGATCTGGTAATTCACCCTGTAAAGATGAGCTCGCCTTTCAGCTGGCCTCTCTCTCGCGCATCCATGGCAAGGAAATGAAGGGCTTGGATCTATCCATGCAAGAGGATGAGAACAGCACTTCTCTTGCTAAGGGTGAAAACGAAGGTCACATTTAAAAAGAGGGATTTTCCTTTAATTTTTTTTTTAAAAATCCCCTCATGTAGAAATCGAGCACAGAAGGGAGCAGGTTGATCTAGATCTTCTCTCCCTGCGAGTGATCATTTCTACTTACAGGGAGGTTCTGTTTTCTCGTTTGATGGGAGACAGCATTATATATATAAAAAAGAGACAGGCATCGCTGAAGGCTCAGAAGCATGCGGCGAGCCTTCACCCCACGAAACTGATGATGTACGATGATCTTATACCTTTAATCTCTTTTCAAGATGCGTACGCATCTGTCAACTGGCCGGCAGTTTCCTCCTTTTCAGAACCAAGCAATGGGAACTTCTGGTATAGTGGTTAGAGTAGTTGAGAGAGGCCTGAGGTTCCGGGGTGTCAGCTCTCTGCACAGGCGCACTAGCAGAAGGTCCTCCCAAAAAGCAGCAGTGCACATTGTATGATGGGCTTTTCAGGAGAATGCAGCCCAGCAGGTTAGGCTTCACAGCAGCCCATCCAAGGGTACCACCAGTGGGGTGAAGACCCCTGCTTGAGAACACAGGATGCTTAGCTTCAACCCTTTGCACGTCAAAGCCCAAATGCTGAAAAGCGGATGGTGCCGCAGCCCCTTCCTCTTCCCAGTTGCCTGGGCTTCTGTTCATTCCAAAGGATCCCCTTCAGTGCTATTAAGACACAGGGGCAAACAATGAGGGATTCTGCCAGGAAATTCCATTTTGCTAATTTGCCATATGCTGACTCTGAAGTGGAGAGAACCGGCTGGATTCCAATCAGTTAGAAAGAGAAGGTCGGGCCTCTAATCTCCTAATGGATCTCAATGCTGGCCTACCACACCCCACTGCTCAAAGGGACCCTGCAGGCGCTCAGAGCCTCTCTCACGGCACAGTTCAATCGAATGCAAAGATTCTCTGGCATGCAAAACTGGCAGGCACTGATCAAGATAAGCTGTGGCAGGCACGCATCCCCCCCCCCCCCCAAAGAGAACCCTTTCAAAAAGGTTCACATCCCCCTTGGTTTCTGCTCCTCTATCTCAGCTGCTTTCAGGGCCAGCCCTAGATTGTCCGGCACCCTAGGCAAGGCTAATTTCTGGCACACGCACACACCCTCACTGATAATGCTACTGGGTCACATGGGTGGGCGCCCAATTCAGTGCCCCCAGAAGGCTAAGCAATTGCCTAGTTTGCTTAGTGGCAGAGCCAGCCCTGGCTGCTTCCATTCTGCTAGCTACAGGGTCGCCAGGCTATGCACAGAAGTACCGGCAAGTGAAAGGCATCCCCTTTCCAGTTTGCACTGTGTATGCCAAAACTAGGTATTACCCCAAAGGTGTGGCATTACCCCAGTGCTGCTTGGCTATGTTGTCCGGGGATGCAAAATCCATTCTGCAACAAAGCATTGTTGTACTCATGCAAGTGACAGCTGCTGTGGCAGAGCAGGGACACTGGTGGTGGTGGTGGAAAGTTGTTGCCAGCTTATGGCGACCCCACAGGGTTTTCCAGGCAAGAGACAAACAGAGGTGGTTTGCCATTGACTGGCTTCCCATAGTAACCCGGGACTTCCAAGCTGCTATCTCCTCCAAGTACTAATCTGGGTTGACCCTGCTCAGCTTCTGGGATTTGACAAGACGGGGCTAGCCTGGGCCATCCAGATCAGGGTACAGGGACATTACTTCTAGCCAGCGATGGAATTCTAGCAGGAGTTCCTTTGCATATTAGGCCACACCCTCTGATGTAGCCAATCCTCCCAGAGCTTACAAGGCTCTTTTTTGTAAGCTCTTGGAAGATTGGCTACATCAGAAGTGTGTGACCTAATATGCAAAGGAGCTCCTGTTAGAATTCCACCCCTGCCTCTAGTATTTTTGTATTGCTATAGTCTTTTGGAACGCAGAGAATGAGACATGGGGCTGCCAATTCCAGCAGCAGCCCTGTGCCTGCTGTTAATATCTAATTCTGTTAATATCTAATTCTGCTTGCAAGGGAAGAAAAAGACCGTCTTGGTCTGGGATCAGCTGCCGATGATAACCCACAAGCCAGGTCAGAGGGAGGAGCGGGCAGGATCCAAGAACCTGCTGAAGTCACGGGGTGCTGGTAAAAGGCATACAAGGAAGGTGGAAATTGACTTCATGTGGGCCATGCAGGAAGGTGTCCCCGAAACCTGAAGCAGCTAGCTGGATTCCAACAACATGGGGAAGTAGGGCAAAGAATCTGCTTCTCCCAATTGAAGGCTACACTTTCACTTTCTCTCCCCATCTGTGAGGCTTTCCTCCCTCCTGGAAAGAACCACCCTGGCCATTTAAAAAAACAAAACACAACAGAGATCCATCCGTGGACCTCCACGGGGCTCTCATGATAAGTGGAACACACAAAATTCTTGGTGAGGGGGTTCCCAAACCCTTTGCTTTCCCTCCCTATAAACAGCCACTCTGAGAAATGTTAACACTCCCCTCCCCTCGATACACACACACACAGACACGCACCCCTTGCACCAATGTTAAAGGGAACCCCCAGCTTTTGGTAACAACAGCCTCGTCCAGAAATGCATTGCAGTATTGTTCAATACAGAGAAATTCATGCACAATGTCACACCGACTTATAAAGTACCAGAGGGAGGAAAAATGGGGGGCTGTTAAAAAAAACGAAAAGAAACTCCCCCAAATTCCTGATGAGTCTTGATGTTCGATCAGCTCATGCCACTGGTGAGAAGGAAAAGAAGCAGGCCGCTCCTTCCTCCGGGGCTCTCCCCCTCGCCAGACAGGAAAGAAGAATCCTGAGGTGTTATTCAGAACAACCAACAATTTGGAATGAATCCTCATTTCCTGGAAGCATCTTGGTTGCCTTCTCTCTCTCATTCCCCCACCTTTTGAACAGAACACCCGAGAGACTGGCACAGAAGGGCTTCTTTGGTGCTTTGACCAGTCCCGACAACGAAATCCAGACCGCAAGGAGAGGGGAAGAGTCGTCGTGAAAAACCAAGCCAAGCCAACGGCATGCACAAGGGCCTCTCTCAAGGTCAGCTCTAGGAAGCTGAGCCAATAGAATCCGAGTGGAACGTCACATATCCAGAGGAGGCGGAGGGCGAACTCAAAAAGCTGCTCGTGCTGCCCCCTTTGCTACCATTTCCCTGTAGGTCCTCGGGCCCCCCCCATGAGGGACTGAGACCTGTCCGAAAACCCTCAGGCTCTGAACAGCTGCTGCTCACCCCGAGGTCCTCTGGCGTCTGGGCCTCGCATAGCTCGATGTGGATCTGCTCAAAGCACGGGGTGCCACCACTGCCTTTGGGGAAGAGATTCTTGGCATCCTCCTGTACCAGGAAAGGCCCTGGCACCATCAGCGAGCAGCCCCGCCCCGAGAAACGGCGCAGCACTTGGGGTTCCCGCTCAAAATCGGTCAAAGGGAAGCAGGTGAGGGCTGCCGCTTCGGAGCAATGCTGGAGGGTGTCCGGGATGAGGGAGATAGAAGCAGAGCGTAAGGGGACACTCCTGGGGCCGGGCATCTGGTCATCGATGAAATTAACCACCTCCTCCTTGCTGAAGCACTGGTAGCCGCCGCCCTCCTTGTAGAAGTCTTCGTAGGAGAAGGGCCGCAGGGCCAGCACGCTCTCGGCGGACTTCCTGCGCTTGCGGTATGGGCGTCCTTCTTCCTGGTAGGAGACGAGGCTGGCCCTTCGTCGGTCATGGCCATGCCGTGGGACGAGCAAGTGGGCCAGGCCAGAAGCCACGTCCTCACCCGCTCCCCAGCGCTGGAGGTAGGCAGAAATCTGACCAGTTGTCCAGATGTCTGTTTCATCGTGGGAAAACCGCCTTGTGGGTGGGACCTGTTGGGGAACAGAGAAAGGGCACAGCCGTTACACTCACGGCCCAGCTTTAGAAAGAAACAGGGAGCGACAGATTTCCCAGAATGCCCTTGGGAGAGCAACACTCAGTGGAAACGCCACCTTGGCCCCTTCGTTGGGAAGCAGCAGGAGAAATTAAAGCGCTCTTGTCCCCTCTTAGCAGCCTAGGTAAGGACAACTCTACGCAAGTAAGTGGTAAAACCTTAGGGAATTCATGGCAAAGAAAGGGTCTGCTTTCCCACCAGTCACACCACACCCTAGCGAGGCCAAGGTGACTTAGCAAAAAGCATCTGGGATGACCGGCAGAGTCATCAAACCTATCTCATTGCAACGTCAAACGTGGGGATTTTTACACATTGCTTTCAACGATTTGTGCCCAAGTCTGGCTCAAACACTGCTGTCTTGCTTTTTTTTCAGAAAGGTCATGCTGATTACTCCAAGTGGGACACAGAACACATCCACATCAAAGCAAAGGGGGGGGGGTGCAGAAAGTCTTCTCAATGAGGCAGCACTATGAACCCACCCAGAGGACGCTTCCTTTTGTCCCTCTGCTGCCTTGGGGGTCAAGCAGGTTCCATTTATTCCTTTCAAATATTTAGATGCTGCCTCGGCCAGGTGTTCTGCATAATCAGGCAATAAAAATAGAAACCTGGCTGCTAAAGCTGGAAACGATAAAACACGCAGCAGTGGAGTCAGCAGATTCAGCAGCCCAAATATGCACGATGATAGGCAAACCTGTTTGATCAGAGGCGAAAAACACAAGGAAGGTACACACCACGAGCCGCAATCCCTCCATGATACCTGCTGCCACCCCCGTTCTCCCATTTCAAACCGATGTCAGAATATAAGTGAAAAAGACTAAGGCTCCTTTCACATTACTGTTCGAAACTGGATGTTATCCGTTATTGGCCCGTAAAGCCATACAGGGACAGAGGTTTCATGCAACCAGGGGTGGAATTCTAGCAGGAGCTCCTTTGCATATTATGCCACACACCCCTGATGCAGCGAATCCTCCAAAAGCTTACAAAAAAGAGCTTTGTAAGCTCTTGGAGGATTGGCTGCATCAGGGGTGTGTGGCCTAATATGCTAAGGAGCTCCTGCTGGAATTCCACCCCTGCATACAACATATTTCATTTAGTTAATGAGCCAACTCTAAAACAATCTAGCCATTTCAAACAGGCTACACTCCCCCTCTCCCTGCCTTTTTTCACCACGCAATCTTCCTCAAATTTTTTTGAACCTTCTAAGTTGAGCACCCAGGGCTTTTGTTTGCACCAGAGCGCACAGAAGCAGAGCTCTGCCAGGGCTCCAGCTGGCATACTGGGGAAGGCATGGGGGAGCTCCTGCTGGGCCTTTTCCACATCATCTGTGGCAACCCAAGAAAGGGCCTTCTTGATTGTGGCCCCAAAACCATGCAATTCCCTCTCCAGAGAGATTTGCTTGTCTCCCTGTATTATTGTCACCAGTAGGTTTTATCAGGTGTTTCCTCTAGTGCTCCATTATTGATGCTCCTCCCTGTTTAATTGCTGGCCATTGTATATGCAGTTTTTAAAGACAATCAGTCTTTTTAACTGATCACCACCTTGATGGCTCTAATTGGGTGGAAAGGAGGGAAGAAGAGAAGGAGGAGGACGACGACTACATTGGATTTATACCCTGTTCTTCACTTGGAGTCTCAGAGTGGCACACAATCTCCTTCCCTTTCCCTTCCTGCAGCAGATACTTTGTGAGGGAAGTGGGGCTGAGAGAGCTCTAGGAGAACTGCTCTTGAGAGAACAGCTCTGTGTCAAGATCCCTTTTCATTGTATCTGTATGCTGTTGAATGCTTTCATATTGGTTGGGAGGGGGGAAGTATCATGCTTGCTCTGCTTGCCTTGTACCTTTCATTTTGTAACAGACATAAGTATCTTCTACCCTGCAGAGCAGAGCTCCAAGGTCACTTCACCTGTCTGCAGAGAATGCCACTCTGCCCACTGTCTGCTAAGAAAAGCTGGTGGGAAAACAGTTTGTAACGAAAGCGTGGGCTTTTTTGCATAGTAGTTTAGGCGGGCTGCCTAATGGCTCTAGATAAGGTATATAAGACTGGGCACCTCTCAGGTGATCCAGTTTAACTATTAGGCCAAGTTGGCACTGGCCTATGGGCCCCCATGCCTTTAGGGGCCTTGGGCTGGCTTTCCCCCCAGTTTTCCCTCTGCTTGCAACCCTCCCAGCCTGCACCTGAGCCACTCTTTGCCTGACTTGCCTGGTGCGGCTGCTGCTGGCATCGTTGCCAAGTTTGCCTCTCTCTGCCTCTCCCCCACAGCTTTGTCAAACGGACTTTTAGGAAAGTGCCTGCAGGCTGCAGCAGGAGTCGCAGGCAGTGGGGCAGATGCTCCAACTCTGAGATAATTTGCAAGGGGCCCCCTGAGATTTTGACTGCCTAGGGACCTCCACAGGGTTTAATCCGGCACCGAGTTCTGACACAGACATGTAAGCTACTGGTCTATCTTTCAATAAAGGTAACTTTCTGCATCCACTGGAAATCTTCCTTGTTTGAGGACAGTCCCAGAGTCGAAACTCTGAGATAACTGTGACTGACCCAAGGTCACCCAGCTGGCTGCATGTGGAGGAGTGGGGAATCAAACCCAGTTCCCCAGATTAGAATCCGCTGCTTTTAGCCACTACACCAAAACTGGCTCTGGATACAAATGCTTAAACATCAGTAAACAGAATATACATCTGGGGGAAAAAACAGAAGGAGGGGGAAGCCTTCTCTACATTTGAGGATTAGCATTACGTAACAAACCCAGTCAGATTTATTTAAAAGCAATGAACAAAATCTTCAAAATTCTGAGTCGGAGGAAGGGAAAGGCAACCTTTGGGATGGAAGAAGATGTGAAATGTTTGCCTAATCTATCATTTTGAAAGGACGTGGCAGTACAATTAATTTCTGCACTTCTCATCCCCCTGCTTCAAACAATAAGCCAAGATAGCAAACTAGAATTGCAAACAAATACAAAAGTGGATTTTAAAAACCCCACCAATTAATTACATGCAGTAAATGAAAAACATCCATTTCTTAGGGACCTAAGTTCATCCCTTGAATGCTTCCCATCTAGTCCGCAGGAGAACCTAAGGGTTGGTCCATCCTCATTCCCCCCCCGCCCACACCAAATATAATGCACCTTTTTCTTGAGCAGATATAAAAGCCAAGGTTCCCACCTCCCTTTTCTGAGCAGGTCCAACAACAAAGGCCCATTTGAGTCTGACACAGAACAGGTGAGCTTCAGGAGGCATCTTGGATGGCTGAAAACAGGAGGCTGGATGAGAAATGCCCATTTGGGCCCAACCCCAAAAGGCAGACCTTGAAACCTCCATCAAAGCTGCTGCTGCCTTAGAAAGTGGTTAAAGCTTGGTTTTGCTGCTATCAAATGGAAGCTAACTCATGGCAACCCCATTGGATTTTCAAGGCAAGAGACAAACAGAGGTGGTTTGCCACTTCCTGCTTTGGAGTTGCCATTGCCTGCTTTAGAAGGGAGGCTTCCTTTGGGGAGGGGGGCGTCTCCCTTCCAAATACTAAATGGAGTCCACCCTGCTTTAGCTTCTGAGATCTGATGAGACTGGGGTAGCCTAGATTACTCAGGTCAGGGATTAAAGTCAGAGTTAAAGATACCTTTGCCTAAAATCTCAGCTCTGATGGGAAAGAGGCAATATTACGGGCAGGGTTGCCAGCTTCAGGTTTGGAAATACTTGGGAGATTTGAAGGTGGGCATATAATGCCATACAGTACTCCTTCCAAGACCAGCCATTTTCTCCAGGAGAAGTGGAATAAAGGACTTAAATACAGAAATAATAAATCTACATAGTCTGGAGATCAGTTGTGATTCCAGGGGAATTCCACCTCCAGCCTGGAGGCTGGCAACCCTCATTGTGGGGTGGGAGCGTGTATGTTGCCAGAGGCCTGCACTGCAAGTTGTGGTAGGTTTCCAAGCAGAAGCATGTTTAGCGCTGGCCCTTTAACCTTTGTGTAAAAATTAGTTCCAAGACACCCTATCAGCAGCCTGTTTGAAAGCAGCCATTTGGTCACTCCTGCTTCCCATGCTGTAATAATTATAATTATCATATGGCATTGCACATAGAATAGCCAGGAGATCCTAACATTGTCTGGCAGCCAGAAGTTCTAGCTCTTTTAGCATTATGCACCCCTAGAGGGCAAGCTAGACTTGTTTTAAAGGCACAAGTTGCTGCAGAGGCAGTTTGCCATTTGCTGCCTCTGTGTCATGATGACCCTGGTATTCCTTGGAGATCACCCTTCCAAATACTAGCCAAGGCTGACCCTGCTTAGCTTCTGAGATCTGATGGGATCAGGCTAGCCTGGCCTATCCAAGCCAGGGTTTTCCCAGGCCATGACTCCCTGCCAATTACAGTCTAGCTGAATCAACAGTAGGCTCTCCTCCATCTTCCCTCCCTTCCCCAATCCCATGCCAAGCTGCTTACCTGGAGATACTGCATTTTGTCCTCTGTCGAAGGCTTTATGGGGTAGACTTGGGGGAGGCCCCTCTCCAGAGCCGACAGGTCGTACTTGCTCATGTGGTCCAAGGTCAAGGCATCCCCAGAGAAGTTGTAATCGTAGGCCCTCTCGTAGATCAGGTCAGTGTGGATTGCCCCTTCGAGGCTGTTTGCTGCAGTCAAGGAGAAGCAGAGAGATTGAGGGATATCACAAGAAGCTATTACATTGTGGGGGGGGGGACACAATGTGTGTGTGTGTGCGCACGTGCATGAAATAAGGGATCCTGCCAATGTTCCCTCTAAGCTGTGGAGTGTTGTAGGCAAAAATTCTCCTTTGGGAGCCAGAACTGCTGGGCCGTGAGTTAAATATGCTCCAGTTCACCATGGGGGTAGAGCTGGCATCTGGAGAACAGATCTATCCATCCCTTTCCACTCTATTAGTAGATTTGGCCTCCAGAGAACAAGTACATATAAAGCTGCCTTCTACTGAAACAGACCCCCAGTCCATCAAAGTCAGTATTGTCTACTCAGACTGGCAGCGGCTCTCCAGGTCTCAAGCTGAGGTTTTTCAAGCCTACTTGCCTGGACCCTTTTTAGTTGGAGACTCCAGGGATTGAACCTGGGACCTTCTGCTTACCAAGCAGATGCCCACTTAATTACCATCCCTCCTCAAGCCTACTAATATAGTGGAAAGGGACCAGTAGACCTGGCCTTGGACCCTTGTCCTGGGTAAAGTCTGAAACCTCCTGCACTAAGAGCAAGAAATTTGTGCATCAGTGCCCTCTAGTCCAGTTTAGCGGGAACACTGGTGGCTTGGCCCCTTCATGGACTGGGACAATTTCCTGTGGGCTGGTTCCCTGCCAAGGATCCTCCCTACCAAGAGGCCTGTTTCCTCATCAACAGGAGCCTACATCCCTTTAAGTTTGGTCAGATATGAGGCCTAGAGTTGCTGCTGCGTAAAGTGTTGAGACAGGAGGTGGGATGTTGCAGCAGCTGCCTTTTCTCAAGGCCTTGATGCTGCTGTGAGAGAGCAAGGGTGGGGCCATGGCTCAGTGGAAGAGCATCTGTTTTCATTGCAGAAAGTCCCAAGTTCAGTCCCCAGCATCTTCACTTAAAAGGATCAGGTAGCAGATGCTGTGAAGGCCCTCCACCAGAGAACCTGAAGAGCCTCTGCCAACCAGAGGAGACAAGACTGATTTTGGTAGGTCAGTGCGCTGACTCAGGATAAGGCAAGTTCACACGCATGGATTTGTGGGTGGGGGCCTGGGGCTCAGTGACAGAGCATCTGCTTGGCATGCAGAAGGACCCTGGTTCAATCCCTGGTATCTCTGGTTAAAAGGATCAGGTAGGAGGTGACGTGAAAGACTTCTGAGACCTTGGGGAGCTGCTGCCAGTCTGAGTAGACAAGACAGACCTTGAGAGACTGAGGATCTTACCCAGTATAAGGCAGGTTCATGGGCATGTGATTATGTGGCTAGATCTGAATCTTTCAAAGAGCAACCCAGGTGACAACAACAATTCAGGGAAGAAGAAGAAGAAATTGGATTTATACCCCATCCTTCACCCTGAATCTCAGAGAGGCTTACAATCTCTTTTACCTTCCTCCTGCACAACAGACACCCTGCAAAGTAAGTGGGGCTGAGAGAGCTCTGACAGAAACTGCCCTTTCAATGACAGCTCTGTGAGAGCTATGGCTGACCCGAGGCCATTCCAGCAGCTGCAGGTGGAGGAGTGGGGAATCAAACCCAGTTCTCCCAGATAAGAGTCCTCGCCCTTAACCACGACCCCAAATTGGCTCTCAGCAGCAGCTGCGGGAAGAGGAGAGGAGAAGGATGTGGGGCAGGGCTGGACATTTCCTACTGTGGTCCTATGCATCTCCCATTATATTCTGCTCCGCGGCTGCTCTGACCTTCTTCCGTATCGTCGTTGGACATGATGGCCACACACTTCTCCCAGACGGATTTGACGTCAGCCCGGTAGCGGTCGCAGGCCCAGAGGAAGAGAGGCAGGAGGAGGGACTGGATGACTGAGCACCAGAGCACGCACAGCACCATCCAGTCATAGGTCACGTCTGACTTCAGGCTGGCAAAGCTCACCACCTGCAGGGTCAAACATCAGAAACATCACTTGGGGGAGGGGCTGGAGGAGGGGTCCAGGCATCCGAGGGCTCCCTCCGCCCCTGCAGGATGGGCTGCGAGACTCAGCAAGAGATGCGAACAGATGGGAAGGTTTCAGAGCAAAAATATCCCTCCCCCCCCACAGGTTTCTCCCTCCCCCCCTGGAAAATTTGGGAGAGCTCTGAAAATAGAATGAGTGAAAATCTTTTTCAGACAAGATGTTACTCACATGGAGAAGGCATTAACACTTTCCACTTCACGCTGCTTTCTTAACTTCCTGTGATAACCTGGGGCTACCACTGGCAGCTCTGCTACATGTGTGTGTGTGGGAAGGGTGAAACCCCAAGCCTGGATTGGCCTTTATAGTCACTGAGTTGTCTCCCAGTGGGCGGTTGGAACAGCCTGGGGGCAGAAGTCGCATTGCCAACTCTGGGTTGGGAAAGACTTGGAGATTTGGGGGGTAAAGCCTGAGGAGGGCAGGGTTTGGGGAGGGGAGGGGCCTCTGCATGGTACAATGCCATGAGTCCCCCCCACACACACCCCATTAGCCATTTTCTCCAGGGGAACTTAGTCATCTAGAGATGAACTGTAATAGCAGGAGATCTCCAGGTTCCACCTGAAGCAACCCTCTGAGACCAGCCTGCCCAAGATCCACATGGCATGGGGGAGGTGGTGCCCGGCCAGCCTAAGCGCCTGGGCAAAATGGGGAAGAGCGCCCCAGACAGCTCAAACCCAGTGGGACCCGGAGGAAATCAGCACCAGGCCAATTAGAGATTCCTTAGTCCCTTCTTTGGGGACAAAGACGAGGGCAGGGGAGGCCAGAGAGGGCCTTTTTTTCTCCCTCCCAGTCTGCCCCAGTTACCCTCCTTCCCCCCGAGCTGGTTGGAAAACTCTTGACGATTTTGAGGATCAAGCTGGGGAGACAGGGACCTCAGTGGGGTTCAGTGCCACCATCCAAAACGTCCATTTCCTCCGGGAGAGCTGATCTCTGTAGTCTGGAGGCAACCTGTAAATCCAGGGGATCCCCAGGTCTCGCCTGGAGGCTGGCATCCCCACCTCAGAGCCAATTCAGACTGGGGGTATGGTAAACAGAAGGGAGTGTTAGGAGGGGACATGAAGAAAGCCAAAAAAGAAAAAAAGCTCCATCTTCTGCTTTGGGCCTTTCCCCCAGCAGGCCAGAGGCAGGCTTGTCTAAGGGATCATTTCTTTTCCCAGAAGCCCAGACTTTATTTGGCGAAGCAACAGAATTACTGGCAGGCATG
This sequence comes from Heteronotia binoei, assembly GCF_032191835.1. Taxonomy (NCBI): domain Eukaryota; kingdom Metazoa; phylum Chordata; class Lepidosauria; order Squamata; family Gekkonidae; genus Heteronotia; species Heteronotia binoei. The sequence goes on from NC_083240.1 coordinate 21,196,576, forward strand.
AATTTCAGTGGGGGGCGGGTTGCCGGTAGGAGGAGAAGGCCAGGATATGCAAAACCAATTCATATTAATCAAGGCCAGCGACAGCTTCCCTCCCCACCCCCCGCCTGTTAATCAATGTTTCATCAACGCCACAGCGTAGGCCAAATTCAAATTAACTTAATTTGATCTTTATAAATGGAATCTGTAATGTTGCTCAGCAGTTCTGAAAAAGCACTTTCGAAGCTGGTTTGAAGTAAAAAATAATAACAAAAGGCAAGAGCTTGAGAGATTAAGGGGTGAGGGATGAGACGTGCTTTCCTTTGCCATTTTTCGAGATTAATCGGAAAGGGATTCAGAATCCAAGCCACTAGAGACAACAGCATCCTCCTCTTTGGCTGAAACGGCCCACGCAGGGCCTCTCTCGCACACATCCCACTGCCTGGCTGTAGAATGTCTATGAAGTCTGCAACCTCATGGAGCCAAACATAGAATTGTCTTACCCAGTGGGTACCCTCCCTTTCCAGTGCGGTTGCATCTCCTGCTCTCTCACACAAAACACACACTTGGCCACAGCCACAGGGCTGCCAGATCTGTGTCGGAAAATACCTGGAGACTTCTGGGGGTGGAGCTGAGAGAGGGAGGGATATGGTGAGGGAAGGGGCCTCAGCATAGTACAATGCCATAGAGTCCACTCTTCAAAGCAGCCATTTTCTCCAGGGGAGCTGATCTCTGCCGATCTGGAGATCGGGTATAACAGCGGGAGATCTCCAGGCCCCACCTGGAGGCTGGCAACCCTACCAGGGATCCCCAGTGTGGCACCTGAAGGTGCCATGGTGCCCGTTGACACCTTTCTTGGCACCTAGTAATGTGTTTTTAGAAAATGTGTGAGGCCAGGTGGGGCTGTTGCTCTGCCCAGAAAGATTGGCTCCTGGAGATTTGATTGACTGTAAAGATTTTTTTTAAAAAAATGTTGCTTTGGCAGCAGTTGCCACCTCAGCACAAGGAACTTCACTGTGTGACTGAAAGAAAGCTGTGACGGCCATTTTGTGGCTGGTTCCACCTTCCACAGCAGCCATTTTGTGGCTGCACCCACTGTGCTGAATTAGAATTACAATGGTGCCTTACAGGCTCAAAAAGGTTGGGGACCCCAAAGCTAGAATGCCGGAAAAGCCCAACAGAATACATACTAGTGTAAAGTGGTCCTCTTTGCCCTCAAGTTGAGGGAAGGGGCTCTTGTCTGCCCTCCCCTCCCCTATTTGATGAGAGGCAGACCAAGGTTCACCGTATTCAGGTGACTGAACTAAGGACCACTATACTCATCCTGGTTCTAGCCAGTGTGACGTCACTGCTGAAGCATCTGACCTCAACACAGGTAAAATCCACTGAGCCATGATGCTCACTGCCTGACTTCGGGTGGTCACTTTCTCTCTGGGGCACCTACCTTGCAGGGTTGTTGTGTGGATAAAGGGGAGGAGGGGAGACCTATTTACTCTGCTCAGAGCTCCTTGAAAGAAGGGGAAGATAAAAAAAAAAAGTACAGACAGGCAAAGCAAGGTCAGAAAGCAGAAAACAGCATGTCCTCTCTGTCCTGCTGTACCCGGGACTTGTGTAAACAATGAGGGAGGGGAGATAATTGGGGCTCTCACGTTTCTCCAAGGGCAAGCTGGCTGGATGCATTCTGGGAGAGGATGGTGTGTGTGTGTGCTGAGTCTCCTCGGCAGAAGTGCCAGCTCTCCTTCGAGGCACTGTCCCCTGTGGGACAGCCTGGCAGGAAAAGCTGGCAAGTACCAAAGGCAGCTGCTCTAAGTGCCAAATTGCAGAGTCCTGAGCCACAGTTTGAGGATGCTTTGTGGATTTGGGGGGTGGGATGGGAAGCAATGGGCGGAACATTTTGACTTATTTGCTCAAACAGCAGAGCAGTGAAGGGGGCAGAAATCTTGGTTAGCTTTCAGTTCCAGGCGTTATCTTCCTTTTTAATACAGCCCTACTGATAAATGAGTTATACAGCATTAATGCATCCAGGTCTCTGCCCTGAGAAGATTACAGTCTAAGCTTGAGAGAGAGAGGACAGGCTCAGAAGTAAGGTCAAGGAATGAATATGTGCAAATCTTTGGGTGTGAGGGTTGAGTGACATGTACAAAGATGCCCCCTTTTCGTTTATTTTTTGTTTGCATGCAGGGCTTTTTTTGAGCAGGAACACACAGGAATGCAGTTCCGGCTGGCTTGGCATCAGGGGGTATGGCCTAATATGCAAATGAGTCTGATGGACTTTTTCTACCAAAAAAGCCTTGTTTGCATATATATATCTAAGAGTAGCCCTGCTGGATCAGATCAGCAGTCTCTGTCATCTAGCATCCTGTTTCCATCAATGGCTAGCAAGACAGTATAGAGAAGCAAACCCCGTTGACAGCTCCCCAACATCTGACAATCAGAAGCATTCTGCCTCTGAACCAAGAGATCCCACTAGACTCTGGTGGCTGATTGGTAATAGTAGAGCTATTTGCTGTAAATCTATCCAACTCCTTTAAAGCCAGTGGCTGTCACATCTTGTGGCAGCAAGTTCCACATTCTATGACCCAGGACTATTTTTTTGGAGGAGGAATGCAGTTCTGGCTGGCTTGGTGTCAGGGGGTATGGCCTAATATGGTTTTAGCCTGTAGTTTAAATTGTTTTAACTTTTGTTGTTATTTGCCCTGAGCCTGCTTGCGGGAAAGGGTGGGATATAAATTAACAAAAATTAAATAAAAATAAAAATATGCAAATGAGTTCCTGCTGAGCTTCTTCTACAAAAAAGCCCTGCGTGAAACAATGGTGCCACAAGGGGGTGTGGCCTAATGTGCAAATGAGTTCCTTCTGGACTTTTTCTGCCAAAAAAGCCCTGCAATGACCCATTGAGTGAAGCTTACTTTTTGCAATTTGTCTGGAATCTGCCCTCAATGGAAGGGGGAGTTCCAGTCTTACAGGAGAAGGAGGAACATTTCTGTCTGTCCACAGTTTTTCAGATTTTTATCGCACCCCCTTGCTGATGCTGTCAGCTTTTTTGGTCGGGATCATGTTTGCACCCGCTGTTCAAAATCTGTTTTGTTTCTTGGTGGTGGTGGACAATGTCATCGAGTCACAGTTGATTTATGGCACCCTTGCAGGGCTTTCAAGGCAAGAGATGTTGATTTGCCATTGCCTGCTTTCACATCATGATCCTGGTATTCCTTGGTGACTTCCCTTCCAAATCCTGACCAAGGCCAGCCTTGCTGAACTTCTGAGATCTGACCAGCCTGGGCCATCCAGGTCAAGGCACCTTGTTTCTTACACACTGTATACTTTCAACCGATGCAAAAAACAGGCTCGGATTTTAACAGTAAAAGTATTACCAAATATTGTTAGCGCAACTAAGACGGTGACTGCAGTTTCAGCCCCAGCAAGAAGAATCCAGGGGAGAACCTGGCCTTTTAGAACTGAAAATGAATTCATGGAATTGTGTCACCTTCCTTTGTTTTGAGGAGGAAAGTGAGAGAGACAGTATTACACAGGTGTGCTGGGAGGTCATTCTGGTCAGAAGGGGAGGAAATTCTGGGCAAAAACACATTGAGAGAGAGATCCTTCAACTGCACTGCAGAAGGCCCCAAGGCAAGAAATGTGTTTTTGTCCATTTTCATGAAAAGGCTCTGATGGATTCATCGATCCTTTCAGGAGCTCGGAAGCTGCATCCAAAATGAACTCACATTGCCAAAGCCACGGAGAGGTCACAAAAATCCCAAAGTGCCAAAGGCAAAAGCCACCCAGGCCTTCTGCGCCATCACAGCCATTCAGCCAGGGGCAGGCCAAAAGGGCTTTGCCTTCCCTTCCATCCGAGCAGATCAGCGTCTGCAGCCAGTAAGCACTTGTAAAAAGGAAAAGCAAAGGAATCTGCTGCCATTTCTCGCCTGCCGTGTTTTCGGAAAGAAATCGCAGCAGACTCTGTCCTTTCCCTGGGGGCCCCTGACACCTTTCGCAAGAGAACACATCAAAGGAACATGGAGTCCTTCCCTCTGTGCTCGGGCTGGCAGTGCTCAAGGCGCTGCGCCTCTCCTCCCCCCCACCCTTCTCTGGGGATTCTCGGAGAGGAATTGTGCTCTGCGCAGCCTTCTCCGAGAGCTGAAATCCTGTCAATGTTGGTCTTTGCTATTTTAAAAATACCAGAGATCAGCTAGGGGGAAGTCAGCTGACACTCAAGAGTTGGAATAGTTTCGGTACCTACAAAATGAAATAATCCCTTCCCTTTCAGACTGCCTCTCTCCCTCTCCCCCTCCTGCCCCCACTCCTCCCTTGCAACCTGCTTTTCTCTTCCCTTTCTACATGAGTGACCTTCTATCCAGCCCCCTGCTTTCTGAGAAACAAGACAGACTTGAATGGCTGTATAACAGAGGTGGTGCACCTGAATGGCAAACTAGGAAGACCCTGGTGCAGATCGCTACCAAAGACTCACCAGAGTGCCTTGCCCAAGCCCACCCACCCTGTGAGGAATAGTAGAGCTATTGTATAAGCTAACATTTTATCAGGGGTGGAATTCTAGCAGGAGCCACACACCCCTGATGTAGCCAATCCTCCAAGAGCTTACAAAAAAGAGTCCTGTAAGCTCTTGGAGGATTGGCTACATCAGGGGGTGTGGCCTAATATGAAAAGGAGCTCCTGCTAGAATTCCTCCCCTGCATTTTATCAACCCAAGTGACATAGAGGATTGCTCTCCAATAATCACATCACCAGGGAAGCAAAATAATGCTTCATCCCAACAGAGGAGGAAGGGCATATAGGCAAAGTGAGTCCAGCACTGTGAGATCCTCCAGGCATGATGTACTCTGTGCTTCTTGGGAATCTTGCTGTGCTTTAGCGCCACCTCTCTTAGTGGCCAGAATGTAGCATTACATTCATAGCTCATCAGCAGTTAGATGGCCTGATGGGACCAATAGAGTGCTGACTCTGGCCTGACTCTTCAGACTGTGCAACCTGCATGGAGATTAAGCCACTGTTGGAATGCACATCCCAACTTCCCTGCTTTACTATGAAACTATTTTCATTATAATCCAATTGCAGAATGCACTGCCAGCAGATGTGATGACCATGAACATAGATATGTTTCATAGGGCATTTAGATAGGTTCACGGAGCAGCTTCTAGACATGCAAAATAAGGAAACCTCCATTTTCAGAGGCAGTAAACCTTTGGGTACCGGCACTAGGAGGCAACATCAGGGGAAGGACTTGGCCTCTATGCCCTGTTGGACCATGAGGGCAACTGGCTGGCCAGTGTGTGAAACAAGATGCTGGACTAGACAGACCACTGGTCTGGACTAGACCTAGATGGGCCACTGGTCTGAATGGAAAACTGGTCTGATGCCACAAGGGCATCTCTTAGGTTCTTACAGCAAATCAGAATATTGGCCCACCTAGCTCAGCATTATCAATATCCTCAGCACTGCCAGTGGCTCTCGGTGGTCTCAGGTGGAGAAAGGTCTTTCCCAACACCTGTCCCTGAAGATGCTTTAGAAACAGGAGATGTCAGGGATTGAACCTGGGACCGTCCACTCTACCACTGAGCCACAGCCCTCAGCCTCCAAAGCCTATCTTCTCTCTTGCTTCATTCTTTGGTCAGAACTGCTGCCTTCCTTCCAAGATTCCAAGTAAGCTCAACTCTATGTCCTGATAGGGTTGCCAGCCCCCAGGCAGTAGCTGGAGATCTCCCAGAATTGCAACTTATCTCCAGGCTACAATGGTCACTTCCCCTGGAGAAAATGGCTGCTTTGGAAGATGGACTCAGTGGCATAACACCCTGCTGAGGGTCTTCTCCTCTCAAACCCGACCCTCCCCAGGTGCCACTCCTCAAATCTCCAGGAATTTCCCAACCACAACTGGCAACTCTACGTCTTGAGCATGTCAGCCTGCACCCAGGAACAGCTGAGCTCTCCTTTCTTTTTACACTTGTGAGATCTTGTTAAAAACCCTTCTGATTACAGATTCAGGTGAGGCAACAGAACAAAGCTCTAAACCAGTGGCATTTTTAAACCCAACAAAGTTTTATTCAAGATATAAGCTTACATGAGTATGCACACTTCAGATACAGGCAGGGCTTTTTTTGCAGCAGGAACTCCTTTGCATATTAGACTACACACCCGTGATGTAGCCGATTCTCCTGGAGCTTTCAGTAGGCCCTGTACTAAGAGCCCTGGAAGCTCTTGGAGGATTGGCTACATAAGAGGGGTGTGGCCAAATATGCAAAGAAGTTCCTGCTACAAGTCCTGGAGACAGGTATATGATTTTGTGTGCAGACACACACAGTGACTGTATCATGTCCATGCACATGAAAGCTTATCCTTTGATTAAAACTTCCTTGGTCTTAAAGGTACCACCTGACTCAAACTTTGTCCTTCTGATTATAGTCTTTGAGCTCCTTATAAGCACCTGGTTGGTGAATATGGGTAGACCAAGATGGTCCGGATATCCCTTTTGGCTGATTGAGTCGGTAAATGTTTGGCTACACTGCTCTAGGAAATGCCAGGACAAAGAGGCTCTGCATTCATCTTTCATTTAAATGGGAGGGTGTGAAAGGGGCTGAGGCAGACCTTGAAAAATGTAAGGTATCACCTCCCTCTGCTGCTCTCGGAGCACGGAGACTCATGCCACATTGGTCCCCCTTTCCCTCCCGGCACACAGCCAGTGATCTACCCCTGGAGGCCTGGCAAGACCTTGATGCTGCAGCTGCCAGGGATTGGGGCATCTCAGAAGCACCACCAGCCCCATCCCTGATGATGATGAAGAAGACAACATTGGATTTATATTCCACCCTCCACCCTGAATCTCAGAGTCTCAGAGAGGCTCACAATCTCCTTTACCTTCCACCCCCTCCACAACAGACACCCTGTGAGGTAGGTAGGGCTGAGAGAGCTCTCCCAGAAGCTGCCTTTTCAAGGACAACTCCTACAAGAGCTATGGCTGACCCAAGGCCATTCCAGCAGCTGAATGTGGAAGGGTGGGGAATCAAACCCGGTTCTCCCAGATAAGAGTCCGGACACTTAACCACTAAACCAAACTGGCTCTCAAAGACAGCAGGAGAGGGAGACCATCAATTAAATATTGACTTGGCAACCTCTCAGTTGCAAGGAGTGTTCCTTGTTCACTGCTCTGAGAGGCCAAATGGGAAAAATAGATCTGTTAGTTTTTTGGAGCACAAGAAGGAGATGTGTCTCCAAATATAGAAGCGGGGGGTGGGACCAACCTAGAGTCACTGTGCAGTCTCTCTCCCCTATCCCACCATCCCCCTCCCCTTCCCAAATGCCACAGGGAAGAAACCATGCCTAGGAAACAGAGCAGCCACACTGGGAGGCCAGCTCTCCACATCTGGAGACAGCCTTCGGGATAAGATGCCGTTATTTGTTTTTCCCCTCATCTGGAAGCAGCTATGTTTAGCAGGGGCCTTCTCAGTGGGCTGGTGGGAGGGCCTGGGAAGTGGGATGACGGGAGATTTGGAATCTAGTTTTGGCAGACGTGTTGTTTTCCAAAGGGGCAGGGAGGCGGGGAGGAGGAGGGAGGTTTTCACTGAACCGTGAGCAATGAACCTCGCTCCCAGCTCTCTCTTTCTATGATAACAGACGCTGAACAGCATCCAGCGTTGGTGATTTTCAAGTCATGCGAATGTCTTCCTCCAATGGGATCTGAAATGGAATTCCTCTAGGGTTGCCAATCTCCAGGTGGGGGCAGGGGATCCTCCAATTTGAAGGCCCTCCCTCCCATTGCAGGGTCATTAGAAAGCGGGGGGGGGGGGAGGAAATGTCTGCTGGGCACTCCATTATTCCCTATGGAGACCAATTCCCATAGGGAATAATGGAGAATAGATCTGTGTATATCTGTGGCTCAGAGGGGGGTTGTTTTTTGAGCTAGAGGCACCAGATTTTCAACACAGCATCCAGTACCTCTCCTCAAAAGACCCTTCATGTTTTAAAAAGATTGAACCAGAAGGTCCAATTCTATGAGCCGCAAAAGAAGGTGCCCTCATCCTTCATTATTTCCAAAGGAAGGAAGGCATTTAAAAGGTGTATGGTCCCTTTAACTGTGATGGCCAGAACTCCCTTTGGAGTTCAGTTATGCTTGTCACAACCTTTCTCTTGGCTCCTCCCCCAATGTCTTCTGGCTTCACTCCCAAAGTCCCCAAATATATATATATTTTTTTGTCCAAAAACTTTTTTATTGAATTTAGAAAACATACAAATAAAGCAATCAATGACTGTATCTGCAATCATTCTTTGTGTATAAGCATAGCATACCAGCAGAAAACAAAATATATATATATATACACAGATATTTCTTGAATTGGACTTGGCAACCCTAAATTCCTCCAATGCAATTGGGAGGAAGACTCCTTAGATGTGAGGGGAGTTTTAAACAAGAGCCAAAGGGAAAGGTGGGGTGTTCATACTTGGACAAGTAAACTTTGCTCAGTAGAGTGATAGGCAAGGGTAGATTCAGCGATTCCAGGGCCCTGGGCTAAAGTCCAGGATGGGGCCCCAGAATTGTTACCATCAGGGCTTTTTTGTACCAGGAACTCCTTTGCATATTAGGCTACACCTCCCTGATGTAGCCAATCCTCCTGGAGCTTACATGGCTCTTCTTACAGGGCCTACTGTAAGCTCCAAGAGGATTGGCTACATCAGGGACATGTGGCCTAATATGCAAAGGAGCTCCTGCTACAAAAAAAGCCCTGGCTAACACCCTACATGAGTGCTAAGCAAGTGGGGCCCCTTATTCCTGGGGAAGGAGGTGAAGGCCATTGCCGGAAGCCGGCTGCCCAAGCCTTAGATGGAGAGGGCAACAATAGCAGCTGCTGAGCCATTTGTCTGAGCCTCGGATGTGAGAAGGAGTTGCTGGTGTTAAAAGGGTTCTGCCTCTAGCCAGGCATGGGCTTAAAGACCCCAAACAGGGAGGAAAACAGGAGCTCAGTCTGGGCCTTGATCAGCTGGAAGGCGTGTTTCCACAGTCTCCTGCCTTGCTGGGAAGCTTGTTGAGTGTCCTTCAGCCAGTCATTCTAACAGTGGAGGGGTAGGTAGGATTGGACTTGGCGATTCTGAATGGAGCCCCAGAACTGCCACCACCCCAGAGAGCCAGACTGATTTCGCACCAACCCTACGCCGCTCTGACGCTCCTCTTTTCAGCGCAACGTCCTTCTGATTTCCCGCTATCTGCCCCGGGGCTTCAGCCCGCGTTGCCGTTTTTGTGCAGCAAAGAGAAACTGCTAAAAACCAATTTCTCTTTGCCGCGCAAAAACGGCGACGCAGACTGAAGCCCCGGGGGAGATAGTGGGAAATTGGGAGGACGCCGTACTGAAAAGAGGAACGTCATAGCAGCATAGGGTGAGTGTGAAATCGGTCCCAGTTTGGTATAATGGTTAGGCGTGCGGACTCTTATCTGGGCAAACCAAGTTTGATTCCCCCCCTCCTCTACATGCACCTGCTGAGGTGGCCTTGAGTCAGCCACAAGTTCTCACAGAGCTGTTCCTCTCAAGAGCAGTTTCTGTCAGAGCTCTCTCAGCTCCACCTACTTCACAGGATGTGGGGAGGGGAAGGGAAAGGAAATTGTAAGCTGCTCTGAGACTCCTTTGGGTAGTGAAGGGCAGTATAGAAATCCAATCTCCTCCTCCCTCCAAAGGGGGGCCAAGCATGGGAGGCAGGTGGAAGTTTTTGGGACTGCCCAAGCCTCAGATGGAGAGGGCAACAATAACAGCTGCTGAGCCAGTTGTCTGAGTCTCGGATCTTAGAAGCTGTTGCTGTTAGACGGTGGCCTAAGCACCATACAGAATGGGTGCAAGAGGTGGCGGCCACCTCTTTTTCTTCTTTCCCCCTCTCCATTTGAGGGAAGAAGAAGAAGAAGAGTTTGCTTTTATACCCTGCCCTTCACTTGGAGTCTCAGAGCAGCTAACAATCTCTTTCCCTTCCTCCCTGCCCCCCACAATGGACACCCTGTGAGGTACGTGCAGCTGAGAGAGCTCTGAGAGGACTGTGTCTGACCCAAGGTTACCCAGTTGGCTGCATGTGGAGGAGTGTGGAATCAAACCTGGTTCTCCAGATACGAGTCCACCACTCTTAACCACTACACCAAACTGGCTCTCTCTGGCTGGGAACATAGACAGATGGGGCCCCTTACAGCATGGGTCCCAGCAGGACAGCTGCCCCTGTTGACCACTGGCTAAGGTTGCCTCTAGTGGTAGGACAGGGGTAAAATTCATCCTAATAACTCGCCACACCCCCAAGCACACCTACAGTTCTATAATAAAAGGACCCAAGACTCGCCCCCATTCGCTGGATTCCCCAGAAACCCTTGCGAGACTCACCAATATGGGGAAGCCCATCAGAAAGTCATAGATGAACACGATCCCCGTGATCAAGTAGGTGATCTGAAGCGAGGTCTTGATGGGTTCCGACCCGTCGATGGATGAGCGGCGCTTGCCCTGGGCGTCCTCCACCACGATGGTGGGCACGTTGAACTTGTTCTTGTCGATGTTGTGCCCCATCTGGATGGAGAAGGTCTGGAAGAGGGCGATCCCCACGCAAATCACGCCCATGATGACACTCCCGCTGATCAAGAGCAGAAAGCAGACGCCGAAGCCCAGCCCGATCTCCGTCACGATGAAGCGGCAGTCGCTGGCATAGAAGCGCTCAGCCGTGTCATGCCAGCCCACTGCTGGCAGCGTCGAGAGAATGAAGGACACCATCCAGATGCCCATGACCGTGTGCACAGCTTGCTTCTTTGTGTTGCTCAGCCTGTATAGAGAGAAGGAGGGGGGGAAAGACACACAAAAGTCATCCGGTCAACACAGGTCAACAAACTGATGCAGGCCCTTGTTGTTCATCCATCATGTGCCACCTGGTGCATTTCAGTTCTGCTCTCAGAAACACAGAAACCATAGAGGTGGAAGGGATCCTAAGGGTCATTTAGTCCAACCCTCTGGACAATGCACGATATTCACAGCTACCTCCCCACCAACTCCCCCAGTGACCCCTGTTCTGTGCCCAGAGGAAAGTAAAAGGCCTCCAGGATCCCTGGGCCAATCTGGCTTGAAGGAAAATTCCTTCCTGACCTCAAAGTGGTAATGAGTATTCCCCTGGGCATAAAAGAAAGGGCCACACAAACTTATATTTATGTCTTTAATTAATTCATTGGAATCCCAGCAATGGGAACCCCAATTGGCTCACATTCTTCTCCTCTCCTCCATTTGATTCTCGCAACAACCCTGCAAAGAAAGTTAGGCTGGGAGAGCGTGACTGGCCCAAGGTCACCCCAGTAAACTTCTACGGCACTACTGGGGGATTCAAACTTGGATCTCCCGAATATTAGTCCAACACTCTTATCCACTGCCCCACAGTGGCTCTCCGTTGCATTTCACAGAGGGAGGTGTAACCTATGGAAACACAGGCCCCAGTAAATCTGTCCAGCGTCTGTTCTTTAGAGCAAAGAGCGCTTGCCTGTAATTGACGGGCCAGCGGACCATCCACATCCGGTGGTAGGAAAGCGAGGTGACTGAGAAGCAGGTGACCAGGGTCAAGGTGTAGAAGGTGGAGACAAAGACCTTGCAGAGCCCCTCGTTCCACTCGTAGCTGGAGTGCTGCTGGCGGAGCTGGACGACCGAGTACATGGTGATGGGGATAGCGATGTTAAGGATGTGCGTGCCGGCCAGCGTGCAAATGAGGAACTCCAGTGGCTTCCATTTCTTCTGCTTGGCGCTCACGCTGAGAATCCCCCAGGCGTTGGCCAGAACCGACAGCCCCGAGCAAGCCAGCCAGGCCACCGCGTTGCGATGCAGGCTCCGTTCATCATGCATGGTGGAAGGCGGGGTCACCGTCCGGCGAGGCCAGGTGAGGATGACGTACCAGGAAGAAGGAGGGAAGGAAAGGCATCCTACAAGCCGGCAGGCGCCATCAAAGGTGCATCGGGGAAGGGGAGGGGTACCGCCCAAGGGCTGCTAGATCCAGGGGTCCCAGTGAGGTATTATGGTCCATGGTTCTGGAGGAGAAAAGAGAGTGGGGGACAGAAGGATCGTCAAGCAGATCAACATCCTTTCTCGCATCACCAATGATGCATTTTAGATGCAATCAACACTCTTTTCAAAACTCTTTCAAGTTTGGTACGTAATGTTCCCAGACAACAATGGAACGATGAAAAACTGTGTGCGTTTTATGGAAATGCTTTTATATTTCTGTCTCCTGCACTTTCCTGGAAACCAAAAATGAATCTGTAACCTGAAGGAGGATCTGGGAAGAGGGTGCAGTAGATGACCTCCCACCTTGATGCTTTCTTTAATAACCAGTCTTTGAACTGGATAAACCATTGGGTCTATGTAGCTTGAGTGTCCCCAGCTTCAATGAGTTTAGAGGGGGATCTTCTAGAACAGAGAGAACAAGCCAGAATCTGGGAAGGGACTGCAGGTAAAGTGAATGACAATTTGGATTTCCCATTTATAACCTGAAAAATCTCTCCCTTCGGGTTGTTCTAAGCTCTCAGAGGCTGATTTCTTCTCCCTTTCCCATTCAACCAACACTTAACTGTTCTCAACATTCCCTCCATTCTGGAGAATATTTAGGCCTCATCAGACTGGTTCAGGAGGATTTGTTCCCTTTGGGTTCATCTTCAAAGTCATACTTTCAGTTCCCCAGGTATGCAGAGACTCCAGCCTTATTTTCAAGTGGCACCATTATACATGGGTTTTGTCATTTGTAGAGTGGCCAGACAGTTTACTATTAGATCTAGTGGTGAGAAGGGGGCTACATGAACATGTGACATGACCTTCTGCTGAGTCAGAACTTTGGTCGATTCAGTATTGCCTGCTCTGACTGCTAGCTGCTTTCCAAGGCCTTGGGCAGAGGACTCTCCCATCGCTTCCTCTCTGATCCTGTTAACTGGTGATGCTGGGGACTTAGAACCTGGGAGTGTTTGAATGCCAAGAAAAGATTCTACCGCTAAGCCATAGCAAGAGTGGGATGAAGATCCTAAGAATATCTGGTTCCTAATTTGAAAAAGATTACAGCAAACTTGAGACTCTTTAGGGGCACAGCCTTCGTTATTCACGCAAATTCGTGGAAACATGCAAAATAATTTATAGAATGTATGATTTATAATGTGTATTGTTTTTAACTGTTTTTAGTGTTTTATGCTGTGAGCTGCCCTGAGCCTGCTTCGGTGGGGAGGGCGGGATACAAATCAAATCAAATCAAAATAAATTAAAAATAAATAAAAACAAAAATGTTCAGGAAGACATTTTTACAAAGGGATTAATAAGGTAATATAACGAACCAGCAAAGGAAGCTGCTTCTACAAGGGACGGCATTGTAGTCTATTGCAATGTTTACTGTACTTATCACCTCCCTTTTTTACTGCAGTGTCCTCTGCCTTTATTCATGCCTTAGACAGCCTGTCATTTGCATTTTCCTCAGTTCTGTAATCCAAGTCCTACTGCATTGTTTGCTGGAGGTCTTTGCTGTCTGATTGAATTGCGTTTCATATTTCATAATCTACCCTGAGCCTCAGTGAGAAAGGAAAACTATAAATGAAATTATTATTATTATTAACAACAACAACAACAGTGCCACTTAAAGATAAGGCAGGAGTCTCTGCATACCTAGGGAATTAGAAGTATGACTTTAAAGATGAACAGAAAGGGAAGAAATCCTTCTTAACCAGTGTAATGAGGCCTAAATATTCTCCAGAATGGATGGAATGTTGAGAGCAGTTAAGTGTTGGTTGAATAATAATAATAAATAATAACAATAATTAATAATAACAATAATACTTTGATAGGCAGAACATCTTTGAAGCAGGAGTCCTTTGGCCACCACTTGTAGCTTGAAAGGAAGAGATCGAAGACTGAACCCAGACCCTTCTGTGTGCAAAGACTGTGCACCACCAATGTTGCCAACCTTAGGGTGGCCAGGTTTGTGTCAGAAAATACCTGGAGACTTTGGAGGTGGATCCAGGAGAGGGTGGGGCTCGGAGAGGGGAAGAGCCTCAGCATGGTACAGTGCCATAGAGACCATCCTTCAAAGCAGCCATTTTCTCCCGGGGAGCTGATCTCTGCCAGCTGGAGATCAGCTGTAAAAGCAGGAGATCTCCAGGCCCTACCTGGAGGCTGGCAACCCTAGCCAACCTCCCCAGACTTCTGAGATCTGTTTTCCTCGGGAACATGGCTGCTTAGAGTGGACTGTATGGCACTATACCCCGCTGAGATCCTTCCACTTACCCCACCCACCCCCAAGTCTCCAGGAATTTCCAAACCCAGAGACAGCAACCCTAGCATCAACCCTGAGCGGCAGCTCTTCACTGTTTCATGCTGTTCTTTCAGCATTGTGGTCAGCTTAAAGCTGTGGTGCTCAGCAATCTGCTCTGGTTGTCCTCGCTCTCTTCTTTGCTGGCTGATCCGGAGCCCAGCCTACAGTCGGGAGTGCCAGCCCTCTTCCTTGAAAGGCGAGGAGATGGCCGTCTACAGACACAGCCCCCCGGGGAAGGGGAGCATATGGTTTGGGGATGTGGTGGGAGGTGAGATTTGGCACCCCCTGAATTGCTGAGGGAGCTGATCCAGGCGGAGGAAGCAGCCGCTGGGGAACGGTGCCAAGGGCAAGGGTGCCAATGAAGAACAGGCAAAGCTGCATTAGGCAGAGTGTATCTAGAGCACAGTGGAGAGAGTGCCCGACTAGGATCCAGAAGCCCCTTTCTCTGCTGGGACTAGTCACTTTCTCTCTCTCAGCCTACCTCACAGGACTGTTGGGGTAAGGATAAAACAGGGGAGGGGAGAACTATCTTTAAGCCTCTTTGGGTCCCCATGGGGAGAAAGGCAAAAGAGAAACACGTGCATAAATAAATAAGAATTAGTCACTGCCGGTCCAGACTGATAGGGTTGCCACCCTTCAGGTAGGACCTGGAGATCTGCCTTTACAACTGATCTCCAACTGGCAGAGATCAGCTCCCCTGGAGAAAATGGCCACTTTGAAGGGTGGGCTCTGTACTGGACCCTGTTGAGGCCCCTCCCCTCCCCAAACCCCACCCTCTCTTGGCTCCACCCCCCCAAAGTCTCCACGTATTTTCCAACACAGACCTGGCAATACTAACCCAATTTTATTTCCTTTTCCTTTTGGGGTTTTCTTCTCTCTCTTTTTTGGCTTTTAAAGAGACGTGATTCAATTTAATTGCTGTTACAGCAATTCCGTTCTCCTTTGTTCTCAGCAGGAAATGTATTTCTGCCTCTCAGCGGGGGGGGGGGGGGAGAGGGGGGGTTTGGTTTGGTTTTCTGTCTACTTAAGATGGTGTCATGCTCTCACAAGGGAGCCGCCCTACCAAACTGCGGGCAGAGGAGAGGAAGCAGCCCCCTTTTACAGGCAGACGGAGGCGTCTGGTAGTGTGAGCAGGAATGGGCAAAGCAGGCACCAAGAGGCAAGACTAAAAGCAGGCAGAGTGCCAGAGCAGGCCCAAAAGGTCACATTTGGCCGGTGGGAAGCATGGAAGGGTGGCTCAAGACAAATGTTGCAATAGACTCATGGCAACTCCTAGGGAAGCCAGCCTCCAGGTGGGGCCTGGGGATCCCCCGGAATTACAGCTCATCTCCAGACTACAGAGATCAGTTCCCCTGGAGAAAAGGGATGCTCTGGAGGGGGGACTCTTTGGCATTGTACCCCACTGAGATTCCTGTCCTCCCCAGGCTCCATCTCCATAACAGAACATAAGAGAAGCCATGTTGGATCAGGCCAATGGCTCATCCAGTCCAACACTCAGTGTTGCACAGCGGCCAAAAAAAACCAGGCGCCATCAGGAGGTCTGTCAGTGGGGTGAGAACACTAGAAGCCCTCCCACTGTGGCCCCCCAAGCACCAAGAATACAGAGCATCACTGCCCCAAAGAGAGAATTCCAACAATACGCTGTGGCTAATAGCCATTGATGGACCTCTGCTCCATATGTCTATCCATTCCCCTCTTGAAGCTGTCTATGCTTGCAGCTGCCACCACCTCTTGTGGCAGTGAATTCCATGTGTTAATCACCCTTCGGGTGAAGAAGTACTCCAGGAGTTTCCCAACTTGGATTTGGCAACTCTACCCCTCCATCCCCTGCTGGTAGCCATGGACAACTCTAGCAACTCAATTCCCACGGTGCTGGAGGCAAGAGACAAGCAAAAGTGGTTTGCTGTTGGCTGCCTCTGCGTAGCAACCCTGGATTTCCCTGACGATCTTCCATTCAACCCTGCATAGACATTCCAGCTCTTACTGGCTTGGGCTAAACTGTGCTATTTGGATTTCAATCAGACAGGGCCAAGATCTGATGGATCAATCTCTGTCCAGGGCATGCAGGAAATAGGATCTGGTGAGGACACAGCTAGCAGCCGACGGCTTTGTTCACTGGGGGAGGGCAGCGACCTGTGAATTTCTCCTTCTTCCCCGAAGGCCAAAACGACACATTGCATAGCGGTTCGTTAACTGCTGGGATGTGTGTGTATGTGCATGACTAATTTGGGAGTTTTTTTGCAAGACGTGCTCGATGGGGCACCATGATCTCTACACGCTAATTGATTTCAGGACACACCCATTACTAAGAGAAGATGGAAGATGCTGCCTGCTGTCTGGGGGAATGGGAGGGGGCATGCCACTGCAACACTGGTCTATCCTCCCTTGGAGATGCAAGCACAATATTTGCTTCCATCTGCTCACCCTATTGGCACTACTGCCCATCCCTGGGAGAAGACATATCACATTCGCCAGTTCCTCCCCCGGTCTGCCGCTCTGCCTACATGCTAGAGTGTGCCAGCAAAAGGGCTTGCCCTCGTGTCAGGCAAGTAACAGACAGCACAGCTTGAGAAAATCAGAACTGCTTCTTTAATAGAAATGAATCAAAGTGCTTCCCCGAGCCAGTGAGCCAGTCTCATGATTTGGAGGAAACACTTTGGAAAGACAGATCTATCATCAAGGTCATATTTGGAGGCTATGCAGCTCTGCTGACTGGAAAACATCCCTGTCAGTTCTCTATCTGCTGAGTCATTGCCAACATCTCCCTCTACATATTCTGCTCCTTGATCTCACTGTTCCAGATATCCAGCTTTCAGAATAAGGGCAACGTCCAGCAGTTTCTAACCATCACTGCCTCTTGCACATTTCTTAATCTGGATTAATTATAACTGCTATATTCCTAGTCCTGGCATGGATAGTCGTAGCTAGTTTGATCACATCAGATCTTGGCTGCTAAGGAGGGTCTTTCCTGATTAGTACATGGATGGGAGACCACCAAGGAGCACCAAGGAACAGAGGCAGGCAATGGCAAATGAACTCTGTTCGTCTTTTGACTTGAAAACCCTAGAGCCCCCTTCTTCAGATGTACTGAGTGGATCTTCACTGTGCATGCATTTTGTGTATAAGGATGGGAGGGGGGAGCAGCAGAGTTGAGGAAGCACTGAACGTTGGAAGTACATTTGAGAAATGCAATTAGATG
Source organism: Heteronotia binoei (assembly GCF_032191835.1). NCBI lineage: Eukaryota > Metazoa > Chordata > Lepidosauria > Squamata > Gekkonidae > Heteronotia > Heteronotia binoei. Next base: position 21,214,031 of record NC_083240.1, read on the forward strand.
AACTTCAAATCTAATCCAGAAAAATACTAAAACCACTCATTAGGGCAGGGGTGTCAAACATGTGGCCCAGGGGCCGAATTAGGCCCCTGGAGGGCTCCTATCAGACCCCCCGAGTGACTATAAGTCATCTGTTTCCTTCTCCCTATCTCTTGCTTCCTTTTGCATAACAGCTTGCTTTGCAAAGCTTGCTCAATCACAGAGGAACTACAGAGTAAAACCTTTATTTTCTCCATTGGCTGAGACTCCTCCCTTGGGGAGGAAGGCAAAGCTTGTTTTTCCAGGCTATCTCAATTGCACAGCAGAGTTACTGAGCCAAGCCTCTCTTCCTTCCCCCTCCTGGTCCCCTGGGCATAGTCCCTCTGTTTTGTATTGGCTTCAGTAGTCCTGCTCCCTTTGCTTGCCTGTGTTAGTTTGAAAAAGTTGATTGAAATGCAGCCGATTGTTACATACAGCGACTCCTGTGAGTAAACTGCCCCAGTGAGATCACAAAAGTGTGTGCTTGCAAACTGTTTGTGTTTATTTTGGCTGCTTTGTGACAGAGTGTGTTTGTGTGTGTATTCACTTTTATTCACTGGAAGTGCAGTTGCTGCAGAAACGAAGATTGTATTTGGGAGAGTTGCACTGCTGTATTTTTTTTTTATTTTAGGGAATGGGAAAGTCTCTAGGCTCCACCCCCAAAGTCCCCAGATATTTTCTGAGTTGGACCTGGCACCCCTACTTGGAGTTCTGCTTGTGGAAGCCCTGGTGCAATAGCTGCGGCAACACACTGCACTTTAGTATCACTTTGAATAAAATAACAGTGTGCATCCAGAGCCATGGAATGTCTGACAGACATCGCACATGGTTTCATTTCATCTGAAGAAATAACCTTGAACTGGGTCTTGCACACATGGGGATGTAATCGCTTTCACTTGGCACAAGGAGACAGAGAGGAGGGGTTTCAGGGCTTCCGCCTGAAGGATCACATGCATGGAAACTTTCCATGGGATCCAACCCAAGAGACCAGAGAGAGGCCACTGCCTTCACAATCTGCTTTGGAGCTTAGGGGACAAGTAGCCATCCTTGCCAGCCACTTTGTGGTCCAGTGGACATACTGTATCTCTTGCCTCATCCTACGCTCAAGGTGGCTTATAACCGGAATTTAAAACCACCACATCACTTATAAAGGAAAACAAACAAGAACCCAGTTTACAAAGAAGGTAGAACCTCCAGATATTATTGGTTGGGGGGGGGGGTGTCTGCTACAGACCACCAAGCCAGGCAGAGGGAAAACTTCTTAAATTTACAGGTGATACTAATAGGAGGGGTAGCAACTACAGCTAAAGACAAAGTCAGGATGCAGGATAATACTGACAGGCTGGGAAACTGGGCTAAAACAAATAAAATTAATTTTAACAGGGATAAGTGTAAAGTTCTGCATTTAGGTAGGGGAAATCCACTGCATAATTATAGGATGACGGAGACTTGTCTTGGCAGTAACATATGTGAAAAGGATCTGGGGGTCTTAGTGGACCATACACTGAACATGAGTCAGCAGTGTGATGCAGTAGCTAAAAAGGCCAATGCAATTTTCGGGTGTATCAACAGAAGTATAGTGTCCAGATCATGTGAACTGATAGTATTGCTTTACTCTGTTCTGGTTAGACCTCACCTAGAGTATTGTGTTTAGTTTGGGACACCACAATTTAAGAAGGATATAGACAAACTGGAAATGTGTCCAGAGGAGGGCAACAAAGATGGTGAGCGATATAGAGACCCAGTCCTACAAGGAAAAGCTGAAGGAGCTGGATATGTTTAGCCTAGAGAGAAGACGACTGAGAGGTGATATGATCACCGTCTTCAAGTGCTTGAAGGGCTGTCATATAGAGGATGGTGCTAAGAAGGTCAGACCAGAACCAATGGGTTGAAATTAAATCAGAAAAGTGTTCGACTAAACATAAGGAAGAACACTTAGTTCCTCAGTGGAACAGGCTTCCTCGGGAGGTGGTGGGCTCTCCTTTGGAGGTTTTTTAAACAGAGGCTAGATGCACATCTGACAGGAATGCTAATCCTGTGAACTTAGGGGGAGGTACTTTTGAATTTTCTGCATCGTGCAGGGGGTTGGACTAGATGACCTCAGGGGTCCCTTCCAATTCTATGATTCTATGATCTAATTCTAGTCACAAATCAAGCCAGCAGACCTCAGCTCCCAAAGCCAGTATCTTTCAGCCCTCCTTAAAGCCGTGAGGGACATGCTTTGGCTGACCTCTTCAGGGAGGTCATTCCACAAACCCTAGGTCAACCAGTGGGAGAAACTCTGCTGGGACAACCTCTTCCTGTCTTCCCAGTCATCCAGCCTGCTGTTGGATTAGCTTTACAGAGCCCTGTCTGGCATCTCACCCTTTTCCATGGGCATCTGTTCTCTCTTTGCCTCAAATGGCACAGATAGGCATTCGAAGTTGCATTTGGCAGGGATTTCTATCACAATCTCTCTTCCAAAGTCTGGCATTTTAGACATTGGAGACATCTTGGCTGCCACCGTTGCACCCCTTGGCTACTCCAAAGAGGGTTTTGCTGAAGCTAGGGGTCAACAGTGCATGGAGGAGGTGGGCTGAAAAGAGTGAAACTAAACTCCAAGTAGTTGCCAAGCTCCAGGCGGGGGCTGGAGGTCTCCCAGGATTCCAACTGATTTCCAGATGGCAGAGATCAGTTCTCCTGGAGACATCAGCTTTGGAAAGTGGGCTTGATGACATTATACTCCCCTCTCCAGACCCTAAGCTCCACCTCCAAATCTCCAGGTATTTCCCAAGAGCCTCCCAAACATGTTAAAGGCAAAGGTGCAAGCTCCAGTCATTTCCGATTCTGGGGTGACGTTGCATCACGTTTTCACAGCAGACTTTTTACGGGGTGGTTTGCCATTGCCTTCTTCAGTCATCTACACTCCACCCCCCCAAAAAGCTGGGTACTCATTTTACCGACCTCGGAAGGATGGAAGGCTGAGTCAACCTTGAGCCAGCTACCTGAACCCAGCTTCCGCCGGGATCGAACTCAGGTCGTGAGCAGAGAGCTCGGACTGCAGTACTGCAGCTTTACCACTCTGCGCCATAGGGCTCTTTCGTTACACGTTACCATCCAATTTTTGCCGCTGGCACTGCTGAAGTTCAGGTGCGAAGGAAGATCTGCCGTTTGGTGCTTCTCCTTTGTTATGCTAAATCAGAAAACATGGAATGGAAGACTGGGTTGGAGAATATGTATCTCACGTCACATACCCTCCTGACCCTAATGTCATATTTTCAAGGACAGCTCTGTGAGAGCTATGGCTGACCCAAGGCCATTCCAGCAGCTGCAAGTGGAGGAGTGGGGAATCAAACCCGGTTCTTCCAGATAAGAGCCCTCTCACTTAACCACTACACCAAACTGGCTCTCTGGGGATGAGCTGTAATTCTGGGGGGTCCTTAGTTCCCCTCCAGAGGCTGGCATCGCTACTGTGTGTCCATGTGCTTATCCAGCAATGGAAGAACCACTTTCCTTACATTACTAAATCTGTTCCAGGGCCCTTTTATATACGTATATATTTAAAAATTTTCTAGCCTGCCTCAGGGTTGGCAGCTGGCCTGGAAAAAGCATGTCCAGTCCCTTTAATAGCGTCCATAAAGTATGTCCAAGGCCACTAATCAGTGCTATAATATGACGCAATCTTACCCGCAAGTACTGAGAGGCGCATCGTCAAAACACCACATTTCCAAAAGCACAGCGGCAATTAAAAATACAATTTAAGGAAAGCAAAAGGGCAACAACCATCGCCGAGCATGGGAAATGTACCGTAACAAATCCATCAAGGATTCTTTACCCCATTTCACCTAGCAGCAGGAATCAATGAAAGCCCTTCCCTCAGATTAAACATTGTCCCAAATTACGTTTTGCAGTCGATGACACGCAGATCTTTCCTCTTCAAAGTGGTCAGGGACCTTAAGAGCACCTAACACCCTGGATGGGCAGAGATCTTTGACAATTATCCGGGCCCTCTCCAGGAAACTGCAGATTCTTTTTATGGCACAATCAGGCCTCAGATTCAGCAGGAGCTCATAGGAGCACAGCCCCTGAACCTTTCTGAGGGTTCCCCCTCCTCCTCCTCACCTACCCTGTCCATTGAATAGTAGGTGCAGCTGCATAACAATCCCTGAATTAGGAGAGCGGGCAGCCAGACAGCCACCAGGGGCTTTGCCACACCCCTAGAAGCCCTCATTAACCTCTGGAGAAGCTCGTGCCACCCTTTCTCCACTTCTTATGTGATTTTGGGCTGTGGGTGGGTTTTTTAGCCTTTTGACTGGGGGGGGTGGCCCAGGAGAGCCCCAGGTGAGCAAGGCCTGCTTGGGCTGGCTGGATCCCTAGCCAGCCCAAGCAGGCCTCACTTGTCCGGGGCTCTCTCTTCTTGCATCGAGTTGCTTTTGGCTGGCGGGGGCATATGCTAATGAGCTCTGGCACCTATTTTTCTACAAAATGACCCCTGGGCACAAGTAACCCAATTTCCACATCACCCCCCACTTTCTCTCCCCCCCCCTTTAACTGACACCTCAACATTCTGTGACTTTTGAAGGTCAATGTTCAAACCTCATCAGGCTGGTTTTGGGAGGTTTTTTTGTGGGAAGATCATCTTGTAATTTACAAAGACATATTTGTCTGCCTACATTGGGAATGACAAAAGCACCCAGAATCCCCTGGTATGGCTGTTGGTGGTGGCCCCATTTCGCTGCTCCTCACAGACCGTCAAATTTGTTTCTAAGTCTGACAGAGAAACAGACAGATCCTCATTAAACCCACAACACATACGTGCATGCAAAATTTGCTAACCCCAAACGATGAGGTTTTCCCTCCTGTATCTACTTAGAAAAAACTCAACCTCATTTAACCTCCTGATATGACATTCTCTGTCAAGAGCATGATTTAATGTTTAATCTGCAAAGCTTCCTGCAGTTTTTACAGAAACTTAATGAAAAAAAAGTCTTCTGTTATTATTTTTTTTTAAACTGTGCATTCCCCAAGCCTGAAGCCTAGGCAGAGAGAACAGAATCAGGCCTTCCTCTTGCTGATGTATTTGATCATTCTTTGCATCCTTTCCGAATCTCCCTGGGCAACTGCCCTTGGGGCTGCCGATTCCTGCCGCTGGGCTAAGAAGCAGACTTTATTCCCAGGGCTGTGTCGCCACCGAGAAAATGAAAACACCAAATGTCTTCTTTGTAACTCTCATCGGTATGAACAGGCCTCAGATTCAGCAGGAGCTCACAGGAGCACAGCTCCTGAACCTTTCTGACAGTTCCCCCTCTTCCTCCCCACCTACTTTGTCCACCTGCATAGTAGGTGCAGCTGCATAACAATCCCTGGATTAGGAGAGTGAGCAGCCAGCCACCAGGGCCTTTGCCATGTCCCCAGCAGCCCTCATTAACCCCTGGAGAAGCCCGCACCACCCTTTCTCTACTTCTTATGTGATTTTGGGTGGCAGGTGGCTTGCTGGCCTTTTGATTGCGGGGTGGCCCACGAGAGCCCCCCCAGTCAGTCTCTTGGATCTCTAGCCAGCCCAAGCAGGCCTCACTCGCCTGGGGCTCCTTTCTTTCATCAGGTTGCTTTTGGCTGGGGGTGGGGCATCATATGCTAATGAGTTATGACAATGAGCTCCACCACCTATCTTTCTACAAAATGACTCCTGGGTGGGGACAGTGTCTCAGCCACCTGTTTTTGAGCAAGCCAGAGAAATAGAAACAGGTTTCTGCACTGGGTAAATTCATGGAAGAAGAACAGGATGGTCCTTGGCCAGTGAAATCCAAGTAAAGGGTAAAGGGCATCGTTACAATATGGCTGCCCCAGGGAGAGGAGTTCTAACCTATTCATTCATGTGTGTGTGTGTGTGTGTGCATGTGCACATGCGCGTATACATAAAGCTTCAAATGAAAAGTTCTTGGGGTATGCAAGAGCTCAGCCTTTGCGAGAGATTTCATGGCAGAGTGGGGATTTGAACCCGAGTCTTTCCAAGTCCTAATCACAATGCTGAAACCATGACACTACACCACTGTGGCAGTCCTCAAAAGGGAAAATTACAGTCAAGATCACTGAATAGGGACATGGGAGTTTCAGCTCACTACAGATGCTAATTTTCTTCAGTTCCTCTCTGCTCTAATCAAGTTGATTACAAGATACATTGGTGTCCTTTACAAGCATTCATTTCGACACCTCTCCCACCTCCTGACTAGAACAGAAGGACTCAGATCTACATTTCTACTCTCCTGTGTCTGACAAAGGGAGCATAGACTCCTGAGAACTTGTACCCTGAAACTCTTGGTCCCTACGGTAACCCTGGATTCAAATCTAACTGCACTGGCTTTCCCGCATCCTGGGGAATTACCTGGGGGATTTCTGCCCAGTGACAATTGTTTCCTTCACACAAGGCACCTGTTGGGACGATGTCTAGATCAGGGGTGGCCAAACCTGCTTAATATAAGAGCCACACAAACCTGCTTAATGTAATGTAATGTCAGATGTTTGAGAGAAGGAAGGAAGGAAGGAAGGAAGGAAGGAAGGAAGGAAGGAAGGAAGGAAGGAAGGAAGGAAGGAAGGAAGGAAGGAAGGAAGGAAGGAAGGAAGGAAGGAAGGAAGGAAGGAAGGAAGGAAGGAAGGAAGGAAAATAGATGGGGAGAGGATAGAGAGGTGGAAATAAAACAACTTTAACTTTAAATGCATTCTCCAAGCTGCCAGATGGTTGTCTTGGAGAAGTGATTTAAACAGGGTGGTGGGGGCCTTGAGAGCCACACAACATGTGTAAAAGGAACCACAGTTTGGCCACCCCTGGTCTAGATGCAGGCTGGGAACAGAAGTGACAGCCAGAAGGAACACCCTTGGTGTGCTGTGGAGTCTGAAGAAGAGATTGGGAAGGCAATAGAGAATGACCGGGAAGTGGCTTCTGATGCCCAATGCCAGTAGAGCAGGTTAAAAATACAATCCGATTTCTGGATGGGGGGAGAGGGGAAATGTGAGCATTTCTGCTAAGGAACAAGAATCTACTAAACCCCCTCCTCAGATTGCCACCTCTCTCTCTTTTGGCTGCCAGGGCAACTTAACACAACAGCTTAATCAACAATCAACAGCAGTGGCTTCGTGGGTTCATAAGCCAGTTTGGTGTAGTGGTTAAGTGTGCGGACTCTTATCTGGGAGAACCGGGTTTGATTCCCCACTCCTCCACTTGCACCTGCTGGAATGGCCTTGGGTCAGCCATAGCTCTGGCAGAGGTTGTCCTTGAAAGGGCAGCTGCTGTGAGAGCCCTCTCCAGCCCCACCCACCTCACAGGGTGTTTGTTGTGGGGGAGGAAGGTAAAGAAGATTGTGAGCCGCTCTGAGACTCTTTGGAGTGGAGGGCGGGATATAAATCCAATATCTTCTTTTTCTTCTTCTTTCTCAGGCTCCACTCCATGTGCCTTCTGCAGGCTGCCAGAGAGTCCCCAGTGAAACCTGTGACTGTAGGTACTGACCAAGTCTGAGATTCAAATAGTTCACTTGATTTCTATCCTGCTCCGTTTCCTGCAAGCAGGATTACAGAAGAACTGATCTCTGTCATCTGGGAAGCCATCCTTCTGGGAAGAAGAAGGAGGAGGAGGAGGAGGAGAACTGGATTTATACTCTGCCCTTCACTCAGCATCTCAGAGCAGCTTACAATCTCCTTTCCCCTTCCCCTCCCGACAACACCCTGTAAGGTAAGTGGGGCTGAGGGAACTCTTTCTAGAACTGCTCTTTTGAGAACAGCTCTGCCAGAACTGTGGCTTCTCCAAGGTCACCCAGTAGCTGCATGTGGAGAAGTGGGAAATCAAACCCTAGATTAGAGTCCACCCTCTTAACCACTACACCACACTGGCTTATGAACCCACGAAGCCACCTTATACAGTGAGTCAGACCACTGGTCCATCATGGTCATTCCTGTGAACTCTGAGCAGCAGCATCTCTCCAAGGTCTCAGGCGGAGGTCTTTCATGTCACCTTCTATCTGATCCCTTTTGACTGGAGAGGCCGAGGACTGAACCTGCGACCTCCTGCACGCCAAGCAGATGCTCCCTTTACTGAGCCACGGACCTCCCACCCCAGCTTCCCCACTTTAAAACCTAGCTGTTGAGCAACAGCGAGCCAGAAAAGCCAGCAATGGCTCCGCCTGTCTCCTGGGCTCTTCGATTCCATTGTGTTTTGTGTTTAACACACATCTGCAAATTTGTGGTAATTGAAAGAACAGCACGGGTGGAGCCAGGGGGGCAAAGTGTTGTGAAGCCCTGATCTTTGCCCTGCTGCTGTCGTAGGCCAGGGCACTGCAACAAGCCTCTAGACGGGATCATTAAACCTCTTTGGTGAATAATGGAGCTTTCATACACTCCAGAAATATAATTCATATCAACAGCGGCACTCCGTGGCTCAGCCTTTTGTCACCAGAGAATTGGCAATTACAAAAAATAATCATTAAAGCGAAAAGACCAGGCGGGAGATTTGCTAAAGGTTATCATCTAGGGCAGGGGAAGGGAGGGGAGGCTGGAATCAGAGCAAAAGGGCCTCTTACAAATGCCTCTCTGGGGGCTAAAGGGGAAGCAAATGCCCCTGCCTGCTGGCCCAGCTTCCTCTGAATGCTGCTCTGAGGTTGTTTGTTCACCTGGGCTGTAGCAGGGGGCTGTGGGCCTAGGGATGCCAACTCTGGGTTGAAAAAGTACCTGGAGATTTTGGAGGAGAAGCCTGGGGAGGGTGGGGTTTATGGGGAAGGGAGCTCATCAGTGTATAATGCCATAGAGCCCACCCCGCAAAGCAGCCATTTGCTTCTGGGGAAATGATCCTGGTCATCTGGAGATCAACTGTAACAGCGGGAGATCTCCAGGTGCCAACTGGGTGTTGGTAACCATGTACAACCCAGACTTCCACATTTGGTCTGCCACCAGCCCCTGTAGCGACCCTAATGGCAAGAGGGCCAGTTTTTTGCTAGGCCAGGCAATGCATAGCTCCCCTCTAGCATGGACTAGCCCCTTTCAGAAGGCCCTAAGCTGGGCATTATGTGGCATCAATGGAGAACTAAACGGTCCCTTTAAAGAGCTTCCAGCAGCAGCTGAACTAGACCAGCTGGGCTATCAAGCAAATGGGGAACAAGTATCAGAAATTAGGAAAGCTGTTGCACATTTGCACGATTCAGCCCAGTCAGAGGTTTGTTTGTTTTTTGAGAAAGCTCATTTGCATATTAAGCCACATCCCCTGACCCCAAGCCAGCTGGAACGGCATTCCTGCTCAAAAAAAGCCCTGAGCCTGGCCCATATCAGAGACTAGCATGATCTTGTCCAGTTTTGGAAGCTAAGCAAGATGGCCCCTGGTCAGTATTTGGACGGGAGATACTAAGGAACACCAGGGTCATGAAGCAGAGGCAGGCAATGGCAAGCCACCTCTGAAATGTCTCTTGTCTTGAAACCCCCAGGGGGTCACCAAATATGTATGAGACCCAGGGCTTTTTTTTTTTGGAGCGGGAATGCACAGGAATGCAGTTCCGGCTGGCTTAGTGCCAGGGGAGTGCGGCCTAATATGCAAATGAACTCCTGCTGGGCTTTCCCGACAAAAACACTTATGTGAAACAAGGGTGACATCAGGGGGTGTGGCCTGATGTGCAAATGAGTTCCTGCTGGGCTCTTTCTACCCAAAAAGCCCTGCTGAGACCAAATGTCAGACCACGGGGGAGGCTCCAGGTCTTCTCCAAGCAGTGGCCTCCAAACCGTCAGGCAGACAAAGGTGATTCCCAGTCCTTGATATCGCAGACCTGTTCTTTGGAGATGCTGGAGAGGAACTTGTATGTGTTCTGCCACTGAGCTGTGGGCCATCCCTCGACCCAATGAAGTACACATCATAAAGACTTTGGCCTCTGCTCCTCGCTGTACATTACAGTCCCATCAGTTTGCACAATGCACATCCGAGTGTCATTCCCCTCCCCCCAGAAATCCCATGCTGCCCCTTGGCATTTGCTAAAGGCAAGGAGAAGCCAAGCCCGCCAGCGCAAACTTCAGTCGCTTTGACTCCCTGCAGCAGAAAATGGTGATTGGCAACAGATAACGTGCTTTTACAGATTTCATCTGTCTGCAGAAATAGAAAAACTGCACCGCCATCAGATTGTTTTGATTAAATCTCCCCAGTCCCTGCTGCTGCACAGCAAATTCCCACCGCCAAAACTTCCTCTCAGGGCCAACAAGTACTTAGTGTGGAAGGCAGAGCATCAAACACAGGTTCCAGTCCTCACTCAGGGGTTAAACGAAGGAGATGAAGATCATATGTCTCGTCCTGCCTGTAAAAAAGGAGAATTGCTGGCTTGCGCAGCCTCAATTTGCTTTGGGGCCGTCCAGGAAAGGGTGAGGGAAAGGGTAAGCTTCCAAGAGTCAAAGCTCCCTTTGTCAAGTTTTGACTCTTGAAGGCTAAACTCCCAAACACTTGTTGGTCTCTAAGATGCTTCCAGACTCAAAGCTAGCTCTTTGACTGCAAACCACCATGGCTCCCCTCTGAAACGAAGCCTTAGAGACGGATACAGAGACGGGGAAGGAGCGATTCCCAAGAGCGGAGGGTCTGTTTGTATTAGGATTCTGGGCTGGATGTAACACTGGTTTGATCAACTTGATGTGATCAACAAACAACACCGTACACAGCAGAATCTCATCCATGCTGAAAGGAAAACTTCGTTGGTCTTAAAGGTACACTTGTCTACTGCTTTGTTCTACTGGTCTGATCCAGCAGGGGTCCTCTCCTGTTTTCATGGATCTCAGCTAGGAGAGCGGGGAAAGGAGAGGCGCCACCAAACAGAGGCAATAGAAAAGGTAAAGGTAGTCCCCTGTGCACGCACCAAGTCACTAATGACCCACGGGATGACGTCACATCATGACGTTTTCTTGGCAGACTTTTGGTATGGGGTGCTTTGCCATTGCCTTTGCTGGTCATCTAAGTTTTATCTCCAGCAAGCTAGGTACTCATTTTTCCGGCCTCAGAAGGTTGGAAGGCCGAGTCAACCTTGATTTGGCTCCCTGAACTGGGCTTCTGCTGGGATCGAACTCAGAGCTTGGACTATAGTACTGTAGCTTACTACTCTGCGCCACAGGGCTCCTAGCGGAGGGCTACACAAACCCTTTAAAGTTCCTGGAGTCCCATGTCTCCTGTTGCATCCATCTAGCCTACTTTTGGGTGTCACTGGCACTACATATTATATGTTGGCAGGGAGCATGTGTCACCTACACATGTTCTGCAGCTGTTCCCTGTTGCTCTTTCCAATGCATGGCAAGCAGCAAGGAGGATATTTTTTGTTTGCTTTCTTCACCATCTGCCTTTCTTGCTGGGATGGAGGCAAAGTGGACTACAAACTATAAGACAGTGCAATCAAATGCTGTCAGACATCCAGTGAACAATGCAATAAGACCAGGATCACAAAAATAATAAGCAAAGCAAAAACCCCCCACAAAAACCCAGAAGTCAGACATGATGCATCATAACAGCGCAAAAAGGGGTGAGGGGCATTATAAAAGCAGAAACCATGCAGTCAGAGCTCAGGAGCCCTGGGTGGCCCAGGCTATCCTGGTCTCATCAGACCTCAGAAGCAAGGCAGAGTCAGTCTCAGTTAGTATTTGGATGGGAGACCACCAACAAAGACGAGGATTGCTATGCAGAGGCAAGCAAATGGACCAGCTCTGTTCATTTCCTGCCCTGGAAACCCTGCAGGATCTTACCATCAAAGGGAGTGATGAAAACGTGGAATTCACTGCCAGAGGATGTAGTGATGGCCACAGGAGTGGCTTTAAAAGGGGATTAGAGAGATTCATGGAGGAGAGGTCTTCCAGTGGCTACTAAGCATGGGGACTGAGGGAAAATCTCCAAGTTCAGAGGCAGTCAGCCTCTGAATCCCAGAGCCAGGAGGCAATATCAGGGGAAGACCTGGGCCTTTCTGCCCTGTGGTTGGATCTCCAGGTTGACCACTCTGTGAGACAGGATGCTGGACTACAGGGACCACTGGGCTGATCCAGCAGGGCTCTTCTGTTCTTAAGTACGAGGCTGTGACTTCCTGGGCATTTTTCCACTACCAAGAGCACAGGAGTATGTGCAAGGAACAGTGGAATGAACAGAAACCCTGTTGCAGAGAGGTACAAAAAGATGGACCTGAGTCATTTTCACCAGCTGACCCTGAGCAGCAGGTGCCAAATTTCATTCTCGCCTGTGGCCACCTGGGCCTGTTTCAAGGGCTAGGCCGAGGAAAATCTCCTGTCCTCTTTGATTACTACTTCTCCGGGGGAAGGAAGCCCCACTCATCAACACCAGAAAGAACTCCCAGCAGCCAAGAGGGAGATTCAATTTGCACCATTCAATGAGTAGGAAACTCATCTTTGTGTGCAGCAGTTCTGGGCTGGCTTAGCTTAGAGCTGTTTCACCTCTATTGGTGAGAGCCAGCATAGTGTAGTGGTTGAGCGTGACTTACTCTAATCATAAGTGGGTTCGATTCCATACTCTTCCACTTGAAGCCAACTGGGTGACCTTGTGCCAGTCACAGCTCTTCCAGAGCTCTCTCAGCCCAAACAAATAAGTCTAGCTCACCACCTTCTGGTACATAATACTAAAAGAGCTAGAACTTTAGGCTGCCAGACAATGTTAGGATCACCTGTCTATATTACACACAATTTCCTCTGTTGGTGTTCCCTTGAACATTTGCATTCCATCTGACCTCCACAGAATGGCATCCATGTTTCCCTTCTCTATTTTATTCTCCCGTTATACTCAGCGACTGGCCCAGGGTCACCTATGAGCTCTGTGGCTGAGTAAGGATTTGAATCCAGAACTCCTCATCCCTTGACCAATACCTCTAACCATTATACCATGTGTTTCTCCCTTTCCCACCAAGCATGTCATTGTCCCCAAAGGGAGAGTTGATCCCCCTTCCCCCCCACACAAGAAAAAAAAGTATGGCACTGCTATTGGAATTACCAGCACGGGGCACGTTTTGAACGGTCTATGGCACTATGCCATGTATTTGTTCTGGAGTGCACACTGGCAAGCCTCTTAACCACTACACCAAACTGAGAGCCAGTTCAGTGTAGTGGTTAAGTGTGCGGACTCTTATCTGGGAGAATCGGGTTTGATTGCCCACTCCTCCACTTGCAGCTGTTGGAATGGCCTTGGGTCAGCCATAGCTTTTGTAGGAGTTGTCCTTGAAAGGGCAGCTGCTGTAAGAGCTCTCTCTGCCCCACCTACCTCACAGGGTGTCTGTTATGGTCAGGGACCTGCCTATCTACGGGACTGCCTTTCCCCATATATCCCCCAGAGAGCACTGCGATCAGGGACAAAAAATCTGCTTTCCGCCCCTGGCCCAAAAGAAGCCAAGCTATGCACAACAAGATCCAGGGCTTTCTCGGTGGCAGCACCAGAACTTTGGAACACCCTCCCAGAAGCTATAAGGGCCCTGCGGGATTTGTCGGCGTTCCGCAGGGCCTGGAAGACCGAACTATTTAAACAGGCTTTTCTGGTTGACTGAAAATGGGCTGCCACCGGACATCCTACAGAAGCTGGCGATCATAGTCAGAAGCCAATACCGCCAGAGGGACTGAGACAGCGCAAATAGTTTTTAAATTGATAAGTAAATTATGGTTTTATATGTTTTACTGAATTGATTGTTTTTATAATGCTGTAAGCCGCCCTGAGTCCGCTTGCGGAGAGGGCGGGATATAAATGTAAAGTAATAAATAAATAAATAAATAAATAAATTGTGTGTGTGGCGGAGGGGAAGGTAAAGGAGATTGTGACCACTCTGAGACTCTGAGATTCAGAGTATAGGGTGGGATATAAATCCAATATCATCATTTTTCCTCTGGATCCTTGGTTTGCGACTACACTGGAGCGTGGGTCATATTTCGCAACACTGATTGCAGTCGCTGATTTGCTCCCCCCCCCAATGACCCATGCAAAGGGCTTGAGCTAAGCTCCTCCAGGCCAACATGAACAGCAACAGTGGCCCCTTATCGGCTCTTCTTTGCTTGAGTTTTTGCTTTCATGTGGGACTGCGCAGTTTAGATGTAAAAGACAAGATTCCTGGTTGAAATGATGCAAAAAGGTTAACACCACAGCCTTTAGGTCCCCACCCTCTTTGAAGCTGCGGTCACCTTTGGAATTCTGACAACGGGTGGTGGGCACAGTCACAAAACTGGTGCCGCAGGAGGTGGAGCCAACCACAAAACAAGTTTAATACAAGTTTAATAGCAACACTTCAACCGGGGCTTTTCAGGCAGAAAAAGCCCAGCAGGAATTCATTTGCATATTAGGCCACACCCCTGACATCACTAGTGTTTCACATGGGGCCTCTTCATAGAAAAGGCCCAGCAGGAACTCATTTGCCTATTAGGCCACACCCTTTGATGTCAAGCCAGCCAGAACTGTGTTCTTGTGCATTCCTGCTCAAAAAAAAGCCCTGACTTCAACATTTCACGCAGAAGCCCTGTTTAACAGGCTGCCCTTTAATCTCCACAGCAAATCAGATGCCTTGTTAGGGAAAAAGCAGTTGTGGGCACCACAGGAAAAGTGTCGGCAGGCATCACGATGCCCACGTTGGGGCACTACATTGGGGACCCCTGCTTTTGATCCTCTCCTGGCTAGGTATCAAATTCTTTTTATTGCTAGTCTGCCTTTGCAGAGTCTCAGAGCAGATTGCAAAATTAGAAAACATGGCAATGCAAATAATAATAATAATAATAATTTATTTATATCCCACCCTCCCCGCCAAAGCAGGCTTAGGGCGGCTAACAACATTTCATACAATACATTATACAATGGGTATTAAAACAACATTAATCTTAAAAACATTCTATTTATAAACTAAAATCGACATTTCTGGTGCTATTCTATCAGCGAATATGATGGCAAGTCACTTTGAGCAAGTCCTTTGATCATTCAATCGGCAAAGGCCATCTTAAAAAGCGCAACACATACCATGAACAGTGCAAAATCCAGAGCAGAAGAATTAGAAGGCAATGTTGTAAAAATAGGGCTTTTTTTGTAGAAAAAGCCCAGCAGGAACTCATTTGCATATTAGGCCACACTCCCTGATTGCACCATTGTTTCATATGGGGCTTTTTATAGAAAAAGCCCAGCAGAAGCAAATTGGTATATTAGGCTGCACACCCCCTGATGCCAAGCTAGCCGGAACTGCATTCCTGTTAAAAAAAAACTCTGTGTAAAAACAAGGTGACATACAAGGCACAACACACAAGGTAATAAGCTACAATACTGTTCCCTTTATAAAAAACCACTCCCCTAAACTTGGCTTGCAAGAATGCAAAATGATGGGGGTGGGGATACATTGCTACAGAGGATCAGGGCTGCGGCATCCTGGAACCAGACAGGAAGACCCTGGGGGTCCGAGCTGGGTTGCCATCTGCCGATCCCTCCTCTAGGCTCAACAGAGACTGGGTAACAAGGCTTCCTCTGGCAGACTTGCCTTCTGGAAACTCTATTTTGAATCATCTCCAGATTGTCAACGATGTTCTGAACCGTAGGATGAAAAACAGTGCAGTCCCGTGCAGACTGACTCCGGTCTGAGCCCAGTGAAATCAAACAGGCTTAGATGGGGGCGATTCTGCTCAGAAAATCTATACTCAATGCTCCAAAAGAGAGACAGAAATCTCTATTTACCCCTCAATGAGCAAGTGTGGTGTAGTGGTTAAAAACGTCGACTGTGAATCCCCGCTTGCTCCATGGAAGCTTGGGCTAGCCATACTCTCTCAGCCAAACCTACCTCACAAGGTTGTTGTGAGGATAAAATGGAGAAGAGAACCCTGTAAGCCGCTCTAGGGTCCCTTTGGGGAGAACGGCAGAGTGCAAATGAATTAAATGAAATTATAAACACTGTATTTTTACCTCTCCTTAGAAGTAAAAGTGCAGATCCAAATTGGGCCAGAGAGAACTGCTTAAGAGTCGCCCTGACCCAGATAGCCCAGGCAAGCCCAACCTCGTCAGATCTCAGAAGCTAAGCAGGGTCAACCCTGGGAAATACCTGGATGGGAGACCTCCTTGGAATACCAGCAGTCAGAAGGCAGGGAGGCTTTATTCAGCCACCTCTCTAAATATCCTCCAGGCCCCCGCAGTAGGGATCAGTCCCCAGAGGTCACCAGGTGCACACACAGGCACCTAAAAATATAAGAATACCACACACACAAACATAAAATGCTTAAGGGTCTACAGACCTCCCCCTGGCGCTTTTTGCTTTAAATGGACATAGGGTTGCCAAGTCTGACTCAAGAAATATCTGGGGAATTTGGGGGTGGAGTCAAGAGACTTTAGCGGGTGGAGCCAGAAGCAAGGGTGTAGCAAGCACAATTGAACTCCGAAGGGAGTTCTGGCCATCACATTTAAAGGTACCATCCTCCTTTTAAATGCCTTCCCTTCATTTGGAATAATGAAGGATAGGGGCACCTTCTTTTGGCGATTGTAGAATTGGACCCCCCAGTCCAATCTTTTTGAAACTTGGAGAGTGTCTTGAGGAGCGTCACCAGATGCTATGCTGACATTTTGGTGCTTCAAACTAAAAAAACAGCTCCCCCAGGGCCCCAGATACTCACAAATGAATTTCCATTATACCTTATGGGAATAGGTTTCCATAGGGAATAATGGAGTGTCCAGCAGACATTTCTCTCCCCCCCCCTTCGCTTTCTGATGACCCTGAAGGGGGGAAGGCCTCCAAACCAGGGGATCCTTTGCCCCCACCTGGAAATTGGCAATCTTAAATGGACAACTCTTCTCCCTCAAAGCCACTGCAGGGACACTGCAGGTTCTCTCAATTGCACAGCAGAGCTACTGAGCCAAGCCTTCTATTGGCTGAGGCTCCACCCTCTCCTCATTCCCTGGGGAGGCAGGAAAAGAGCCAGAATTTTATTTGCCTGATTCCCTCAATCGCACAGGAGAGATACAAAACCTTTGTGTTTGTCTGTGTCCTTTATAAAAGTTATATCTCTGCTACCTGGCATTACATTTTATGACACACATGGCTTGGCCCCACAACATCTCATTTATGTCAGATCTGGCCCTCATAACAAATGAGTTTGACACCCCTGACCTGGATAGAGCAAGATGCAGCAATGTCCCTCATCTCATACTCCCTCTTATTCAGCTGGTCTAGAAAACAATTCATGTTTTCCTTAGATCCGGCCCAATTGGCACACTATCGGCCGGTTTCAAATTTGCCCTTTTTGGGTAAACTTATTGAGAGGGCAGTGGCGATGCAATTACAGACTTTCCTGGAGGACGCTTCCATCCTTGACCCATTTCAGTCCGGCTTTCGCCCGGGACACGGGATGGAGACAGTGTTGGTTGCCCTAGTAGATGACCTTCAACGGCATCTGGATCGGGGTGGCTCGGCGGTGCTGATGTTGCTAGACCTGTCGGCGGCGTTCGACACGGTCGACCATCGGCTACTGACGTGCCGCCTCGCCGACGCGGGGATTCAGGGGTTGGCCTTACAGTGGCTTTCCTCTTTCCTGGAAGGTCGGGGACAAAAGGTCGCAATAGGGGGGGAGCTATCCCAGAGTCGCACACTTGATTGTGGTGTGCCCCAGGGGGCGGTTCTCTCCCCGATGTTATTCAATATCTACATGCGGCCTCTTGCCCAGATTGCCCGAAGGTATGGGCTGGGGTGTCACCAGTATGCTGATGACACCCAGCTCTATCTACTGATGGACGGCCGGCCGGTCTGCGCCCCGGAAAATCTTGACCGGGCATTACGGGCCGTGGCTGAGTGGCTCAGACTGAGTGGGTTGAAGCTAAATCCAACGAAGACAGAGGTCCTTTGCTTGGGTCGCCGCGGCCCGGGAGGGGGGATCCCCCTGCCAGCTTTTGACGGTGCGCCGCTGATGGCGGCGGACAGAGTCAGGAGCTTGGGGGTGCTGTTGGAGCCTTCCTTAAAGATGGAGGCTCAGATAGCAGCCGCTGCCAAGTCCGCATTTTTTCATCTTAGGCGGGCAAGGCAGCTGGCCCCCTTCCTGGAGCGTGACGACCTAGCAACAGTGATCCATGCTACGGTCACCTCGAGGTTGGACTACTGCAATGCCCTCTACATGGGGCTGCCCTTGTCCCGGACTCGGAAACTGCAGCTGGTGCAGAATGCCGCGGCCCGGCTGTTATTGGGTCTCCCAAAGTGGGGACACATTCGGCCGGGTCTTCGGACTCTGCACTGGCTTCCAGTGATGTACCGAGTCCGGTACAAGGTGCTGGTTATTACCTTTAAAGCCCTATATGGCCTGGGACCTGCCTACCTGAAGGACCGTCTCTCCCCACATGTTCCCCAGAGAGCACTGAGGTCAGGAACACAAAATCTCCTCTCTATCCCCGGGCCAAAGGAAGCCCACTTGAAAGTCACCCGAGAAAGGGCTTTCTCAGTTATGGCCCCCACTTGGTGGAATCAGCTGCCGGAAGAGGTGAGGGCCCTGCGGGACTTGGCTCAATTCCGCAGGGCCTGTAAGACGACCCTCTTCCGGCTAGCCTACACCTAGCCGGGATAAAACTTGATGTAACTGGCCAGCCATCTGTTATATAAAATGACATGTTATTGGTTTTAAGCTGTATTGTTTTTATGAAGTGAAATGTTACTGGTTTTAATGTTTAAATGTTAATTATTTAATTGTTTTATATTTAAAATTGTTAAATTTATGTCTGATTAGTTGTTGGAAGCCGCCCTGAGCCACTTGTGGGAAGGGCGGGATACAAATCCCAAATAAATAAATAAATAAATAAAATGTTGCATTTCAGTCCACAATACGAGCATTTTTCTCCCAAGGGAAATTACCCTGTGGAAGCCCCGTTCTTGGCAAAATGCACATACTTTTTCTTTTGCCGTGTTTAGTTGTATTATCCACTGGTAATTGCAATGCAGTTGAATGTCACACAAAGTGCCAGGGATGCCAGTTATAAAGACAGGCATGGCAAGGATGAGCCTGGCTCCTTGCCAGCGCCACGCTCAGTCTTCACCTCCTCCTCCCCTTCCATCTAACTCACGTTTAACACAACATCCGCACACGGACGCTTAAGCAAACTGTTTCTTCCTGTACACAAGAAAAGCCAGGATTTGTACAAACAACATACAAGCTGGGTTCTTGCGTGCTCTGACCAGACCATATCTTTGTTTTGTAGTTATCCCTTCCTCTTTAACAAAAGCAACATTAAAGTTAAGCCAGAGTGCAAACAAAGCTTTTATTTTCCGCTCTGCCTTTACTCCTAAGTAAACTCTCACTGTCATATCTATGCTGCTGGTCGAATACTTGATGGGGGAGCTTTAGAAGCCCATGTTTCCTTGCAAGACTGATGCTTTAAGTCACCAAGCAACTTAGAACAGATTTCTCCTACTTTCTGTCTGTGCCTATCTTGTATGGAATGTATTTGAACATGTATGAACATGTGAAGCTGCCTTATACTGAATCAGACCCTTGGTCCATCAAAGTTAGTATCGTCTACTCAGACTGGCAGCGGCTCTCCAGGGTCTCAAGCTGAGGTTTTTCACGCCTATTTGCCTGGACCCTTTTTAGTTGGAGATGCCGGGGATTGAACCTGGGACCTTCTGCTTACCAAGCAGATGTTTCACCATCTTCTTTTTAACCCGCAATGCCCTCCAACAGGGCTTTTTTTGTAGAAGGAATTCCTTTGCATATTAGGTCACACACTTACACACCCCAGTGTAGCAAATCCTCCAAGAGCTTACAGGGCTCTTAGTACAGGGCCTACTGTAAGCTCCAGGAGGATTGGCTACATCAGGGGTGTGTGGCCTAATATGCAAAGGAATTCCTGCTATAGAAAAAGCCCTGCCCCCCAAACCCCCCCCCCTAATTTGGCAGCTATCAAAATGTGGCTTCAAGACTGTTATTCTCTTTAGTATCAACTCAGCTTCTGCATAAAACACAAAAAAATACAACAGAACTTTCTCTCCGAAGCAGAAATGCATAATCCAAGGGTGGCCAATGGTAGCTCTCAAGATGTTTTTTGCCTACAACTCCCATCAGCCCAAGCCAGCATGGCCAATGGCTGGGGCTGATGGGTTGTAGGCAAAAACATCTGGAGAGCTATCGTTGGCCACCCCTGGCATAATCCATCTACCTGATCATTTAAAGATCTGCTACAGATACAGATTAAAATGGATTATCTGAAAAAACATAGGTTGCATACAGCCAGGTTTTCCACTCAGCCTTGCCCAATCCCCCTTCTTACAACAGCCCCCCACCCACATAGCTTTTTGCACTTGCAGGCCCCAGGATTCCCAGGCGTTGGTGGTGGCTAAAGGGGAGCCCTCTTTCCTTTAACCAGCAGAGAAGCTGGACGCATCCACCCCACCAGATGCAGTGGACAGTTTGGAAAACACTTAGCCACAGCTGCCAAGACTGAGACAGACAACCCGACAAGGCATTGCTGGCCCACGTGAAACAGTGAAAAACTTAACATAAGCCACTTCGTCATTTAATGTTTATACACATAAAAGTAATTTTAATGCAAATTCATGCATTGTTTTTTAAAATGTCTCGAACCATGTGCTTGCCAAGCATGGCCACAACCCAGGGATGCAGTTACGTTTTAAGCCATCGCAAAGCACCCTGCCAGCATGTTTTTCCTTTGGGCTCTGTGAATTAAATGGCTAAGGGCTTGCTTTTTTTTTTCTCAAATGAACATCGAAATGGTGAAAAAGGGCTCTAGTGCTGCAACATGGAAGGTTAAGATTGCCAGCCTCCAGGGGGGGCCTGGAGATCTCCCACTTTCCCAACTGATCTCCAGCTGGGAGAGATCAGCTCCCCTGGAGAAAATGGCTGCTCTGAAGGGTGGACTCCATGGCATTGTACTATGCTGAGGCCCCTCCCCTCCCCAAACCCTGCCCTCTCCTGGATCCATCCCCAAAGTCTCCAAGTATTTTCTGACGCAGACCTGGCAACCCTAAAGGAGGTCCCTCCAGTTGCCCCTTCCCCAAATTTCTGCTGCCTAGTGGGTGGGGGGATCCCTTGCAAGTATGAGGGGGCCCCTTCACCTTGAAGCCTGCCCATTTAGCCATGCCACTTTAAAAAAAAAATGAGCAGAAAGTAACCAAAGTTCCTCTGAGCGCATACAGATTGCTCCTCCCTCACCAGCGGCAACAGCACCATCACAGTTGGCCTTGGCTGCTGAGAAAAATCTGCCTCGATGTGCTTGATTGTAAACCATGAGCAGGCAGGGGGTGTATCCAGCTGTCTCCTTCCCCTAACCAGGACCCACCCTGTCTTTGCTTCCTAGCCAACAGGCCCAGTGACCCACATCAGTTGCTGAGCCTGAGTTTTGCTAGCCATCTTGTCTGCAGGGAAGCTTTGGACAGGTGACACAGAGAAGGGAGGGGAGAAATCGGAGGCAGCATTTGCATCCTTGCAGGTTAAATCCCGAGGGTGGTCCTGGGCAGGGCTTTTGTTAAATAGCAGGAACTCATTTGCATATTAGGCCACACCCCCAATGTAGCCAATCCTCCAAGAGCTTAGCCCTGTAAGTTCTTGGAGGATTGTCTACCCCAGGGGTGTGTGGCTTAATATGCAAAGGAGTTCCTGCTACAAAAAAAGCCCTCGGCCAGATTCATCCCACTCACTTTTCTTATTCCAAAAACTGGCATAGCCTGATCGCCAAGAGAGGGAGACCCAGGGTTGAATCTGACCCTTGGTGTAATCCACGTGGAAACAGCATCAGGATACCTTTCTTAAAGAAAGGTGGTGTTGTTTTTAAATCACAAAACAGCCAGCTCATTTTCAATTCTAACATCACACTAAATGTGCAAAAAGGAAAGAAAAATGGTTGTTAGAGAACAAGAATAATTCTGATCAGAATTTCCGGGGGGGGGGGGGATGGTTTCTAGAGAGCAGGAATAATTCTGATCAGAATTTCCAGAGGGCTAGTCCAGGGATGGCCAATGGTAGCTCTCCAGATGGCCAATGGCTGGGGCTGATGGGAGTTATAGGCAAAAAACATCTGGAGAGCTACCATTGGCCACCCCTGGGCTAGTCTGTTCCAGCGATGCCAAATGGGTAACAGAGGTTTTTTTTAAAGTTGTAAGGCAATCAGGATGCCCTTTGCAAGCTCTTTTAGCCAGCTTGCGCCCAGAGACAAGGCTATCGGCCCCATCAGTCCCAACAAAGCCTAATGCCACAGAAGTAGCCACTGTCATTCTCCCTTTGAAACTAAGCAAGTCGTCAAGTATCGAGACATGAAGCAAATTGCAGAAGCAAAATCTGAGGTGCACTTTGCATTGCTGTCACTAGGGTGGCTTTGGTCAAACCTGCCTTTCAGTCATCCTCAGTCCTGCCTCTGTCAGGAGGGAATCACATGACTGGCCTACCTCAAAAGGCTGCTGTAGGCCATGATAATGGATGTGCAACACTTTGACACACCTGAAAGATACTTTTGAGACCCAGTTTGGTGTAGTGGTTAAGAGTGCAGACTCTAATAATCTGGGAGAGCTGAGTTTTGATTCCTCAGTCATCCACATGCAGCTGCTGGTGTGACCTTGCGTCAGTCACAGTTCTCGAAAGAGCTCTCAGGCCTACCTACCTCACAGGGTATTTGTTGTAGGGAGGGGAAGGGAAGGAGATTGTAATCCACTCTGGGACTCCGAGTGAAAGGCGGGGTATCAATCCAATTTCTTCTTCTTGAAGTGCTATGGGGCTACTGACAGCTGTTGCCAAAGCCCTGCTCAAGGCCCACAGGGAGCCCCCTCTCAGAGTCTCTTTGATTAAACCGACATTGTAATTTTATATTTGCACATGTGCCCATGAGTTGGCTGAAAATTAAGTTTACAAATCCCAGAAAAATCAGCATTATTATTTGATAATTGTTTTCCTGGCGAGCAGGGAGATGTCACTGGATTTGATGGAGGGGGGATTGTGTGAGGTTAGAGCCATCATTATGGGTATTAAGTGGTGACAGCATCCCATCTTTTCCCAGACAGACACACAACAAAGGTGTATTTAACTGTGGAAGGTCTGGAAGAGTGATCGTGGCTGCCTGATGCAGCCAAAGTCACAAGAAGGACCTTGTGGCACCTGAAAGACTCCCAGACTTATTGAAGCAAAAGCTTTGGTGGGCTTGAAGTGGCCTCTGGCCCATGAAAGCTGTTTTTGCTACGAGAAATCTGTTAGCCTTTAAGATGCCACAGGATTCCTGATTGTTTTTACCATCCCACAACAAATCTGTTAGCTTTTAAGATGCCACAAGATTCCTGATTGTTTTTACCGTGGCAAATCACATTTCCAGTAGTGATTGAAGCAAAAGCTTGAAGCACTCTCTGGCCCTCAAAAGTTTTCTGCTGTGAGAAAACCTGTGATCCTTTCAAGGCAGTATTTAGAATGCAGCATTACAGAATCCTCCAGGGAGTCTTTTGCAGCTGGAACAGCATAAACAATCGGAAGTAGGGCCACTTTCTCCCTGCCTCAGGAAACAGCTGGGTGAAGCAGAATTCCAGCATTCTCTGTTTTGCAGGGGTGGGGGGTGGAGAAGGATACTCACAGCAAGGTTCAAAGGCCTCTTCTTAGGTATATTCAACATTAAATATTTAAAGAGCAGCATGTGTTGGGGCTGTTTTCTTTAGCCGTCTTCCGAGCCAAGTGTCCATTGTTATGAAGAATGGAACACACGCTGGAAGAGATCTCGTACGACTGTGCCAGTGACAGGCCAGCCACCTTCACAGAGGGGGACATGGCACAGGGGCAGAGCATCCGCCTGGCCATGTCATGAGCCACCCCAAGCTCTGCGTGCAGAGAAGGGCAGCTTAGAAGCCTGAACAATAAATAAATGCAGAAGGTCCCTGGTTCAATCCCCAGCATTTCCAGTTAGAAGAATCAGCTGAGAGGTGATGTGAAGTCTCCGACCACATACCCTAGAGTCACCGGCAATCGGAGTAGACAATTACCAACTTTGATGGACCAGTGGTCTAATTCAGTATAAGGCAGTTTCATGTGCTCACTTGGGGATGGGGGGAAGGTTTTGTCTACACCACACCTTCCCCCCAAGCTCCACTTCCCTTTTCCCTATGGAGATGAACAACAATGATCCACTGATGTGAAAGGAAGAACAGAGGTGCCCAGGGCTTTTTGTGTAGCAGGAATGCGTATTAGGCTACACTCCCCTGATGTAGCCAATCCTCCAAGAGCTTACAGGCTTCTTAGTACAGGGCCTACTGTAAACCCAAGGAGGATTGGCTACATGAGGGTGTGTGGCCTATTATGCAAAAGAGTTCCTCCCATAAAAAAAGCTCTGGAGGTCCCACCCCCATCCATGATGTATCCCATCAGCTCCTATCTTCACCATCTTATTCTGGCTTTTGTTTCTTAGTCACTCTCCGGTGTGACCAACAGAATCCCACTAAAGGTCTCAAGCAATTCTTGAACAACTAATTAAATGAGCAGATCAGGATGGCCCGTTGTCCTTTCTGGCACACACACCTGGCCCATGGGACCAACCTGTCCTGCCGTTTGGTGGGCTGAATCCCTGAGGAGCTGTGAGATAAGGCAAGGGAAGCCTCCTTCTCCCCCCGCCTCTCAAGTGAACTCACCTTCAGCTCCCCACCCACAAGGTAGCCATGAATCATAAGACAGCATTACCATTTTTACTGCTGAGGTTCACTCTAAAAGGCAGTTTTCCAGACTGGGCTGAAAAAACACATTGGCCTTGCCAGCATGCTGCAGAGGTTAGAGTGTAGGACTAGGATCTGGGAGACCCAAGTTCAAATCCCCACAGAGGCACATTGGGCGATCTTGGTCCAATTGCTCACCGCCTAACCTACCTTACAGGATTGTGAGGATAAAACTGAGCAGAGGAGAATGAGATAAGCTGCTTTGGGTGTCTACTGTAGCAGTTAGAGTGTTGGATTAGGATCTGTGAGACCCAAGTTTGAATCCCCACAGAGCCATACTGAGTGATCTTGGGCCATTCCCTCTATCACAGCCTAACCCACCTCACAGGGTTGTTGCGAGGATAAAATGGAGCAGAGGAGGATGACGTAAGCCGCTCTGGGTCCCCATTGGGGAGACAAGCCAGGTATTAACATCTAAATGTTAAAACTGAAGCCCTGCCCTGAATAGCCCCGGCAAGCCCAATCTCATCAGATCACAGAAGCTAAGCATGGTTGACTCTGGCAAGTGCCTCGATCAGAGACTTCCTTAGAATACCAGCAGTCCGGGGGGGGGGGCAGGGGCAGGCTTTATTCAGCCACCTCTCTGAATATCCTCCAGGCTCCCAGTAGGGGTCAGCCACCAGGGGTCACCACCATGACTTCCACACATGCAGGGGTGGGATTCTAGCAGGAGCTCCTTTGCATCTTAGGCCGCACCCCCTGATGTAGCCAATCCTCCAAGACTTTACAAGGTTCTTTTTTGTAAGCGCTTGGAGGACTGGCTACATCAGGGGGTGCGGCCTAAGATGCAAAGGAGCTCCTGCTAGAATCCCAGCCCTGTACATATGAATACAACCCCCCCCCCCCGGAAATGGCATCCTGGCCCCTGCCTCCCAACATTTGAGTTCTAGGATGCTAACCATGCCCGAATTGTTATTTCTGATCCTGCCCGGTTAGTATCCTGACACAGCCTTCCCCTCCAAGCTCCTCATTTTGATGGGTAAAGTATTCCAAAGTCTTTAAGGGAGGTGGGGGGGGGGAACCCCAGAAAATCCAAGGCGTTGCGATCAGACGCGAAGACTGGCTCAGGGGAAGCCCCATCCACGACTCCCAGACAAGAGTGGGCGAAGGCGATGGAAAACATCCCAACTGCTCATACACAGCCCGGTGGAACTCAGCAGCGCTACGCAGGGGGCCGCCCACATTCTCTGCCCTGGCTCAGAGCTTCAGGCCAATCCCAATAGCTGCACTGCCCCACAAACCCTTTGCATCCATTGAGGCATATCTGCAACATTGAGAGGCTCGGCTTGGCACAGATCGGCTCAGGAGCGCGGCCCAGGGAGACCCCTGGCGAGGCTCCTCTCCTCCTCCCCGCCCCGCCCTTTCTTGAATCGACGCGGAGGTCACGCCCCCTTTCGTTACTTCGGGCAAGCGCTGGCAGCCGAGGGATTGGGCGAGAGCCGGAGCACTGCCGGCGGCTCGCAGAGCGGGCTCGGGTCCTCCGACTCAGGCAGCAGCAAGATTTATTTTGAGTCGCCCCCGCCTCTCCCCCTCCCCTCCCCTCCCCTCCGCAAGCGGCAGGTTATCCCCGGGTGAAGCCGGAGCTCGCCGTCCCCCTTTCAAACAAGCCCAGACAGCAAACTCTGCCCCGCGTGGGGCGAGGCGGGGGGAGAGACCGGGAGCCCCGGAGAGCCTGAGCCAGTCGCGGGTTCTAGGCTCGCTCGCGGAGATCGGGGGCTCCCCTCCTGGCTGGGCTGGTCCCCCCCCCAAAAAAAAATTAACCCCCCCCAACTTGTAAGTCGATGGGGGGGGGCATTAGAAGAAGGCTCCCGATTCGCAGCAGATGGGCAGGAAGCAGGCGCGGCCCCCCCTCCCCCCCCGGCCCCAGCCTCCCCACCCGCGGCTCGCCACGCCTTGCGCGCCAAAGAGACGGCCGCTCCGCCGGACTCCAGTGAGGGAGGGGCCGCTGGCCGCGGGGGGGGGGGCTCCCCTCCGAAATGTGGGGCCGGCTGGGCGTCCTCCGCAGAGGCTCGTGCAGGGCGTCTTTCTCTCCCCGCGGCGGAGAGGGCTTCCCTTACCTGACCCGGGCTGGAGTCGCCGCTGCGCCCTGCTGCCTGCCTGCCTGCCTCTCCCGCTCGCTCGCCCGCCTGCTTGCTGCTGCCCGGGCTGACTGGGCGGGGACGGGGCGGGCCATCGCCTGCTGACGGCTCTTGGCTCGGCTCGCCTCCCGCCCCTTCCCCCGAGCCCAGGATCGGGGCCCTCTTCAGCCAGGGCGCGGCGGGGGGTCCCCTCCCCGGGTCCCTCCAGGGCAGGGGGCGCGTTCTGGGGGAGCCGTCGGGATTCCTCTTCTCCCCCCCCCCCGCCCTTCTCTTCTTCCCTCTGGGCTCGAGATTTGGGGGGGAGGGGGGAGATGGGGGGGGGGGGGTCTTCCGACCCAGTCCTGCTTCTCGATCGCCCTGGCGGAAGATGGCGAGGGTGGCGCGTTGTGGCGGGCGGAGGCGCGGCAGCCCCTCTGCGGCTTCCATAAATCTTGGGAGGGGAGAAGCGCCGCCGGGACCCGGGGAGGCGGGCTTAGCCTTGCTGAGGCGCGCGGCTCTCTGAGCTTACGCAGAGTGCGTCTTGGCGGCAGCCAGCCCTTGCCGGCCTGGGGAGGAGGGGGCAGCTCCCAAGCACGCTGAAACCCCTGCAACTCGAAGAAGGAGGCAAAGGAAGACACACACACACACACCCGGTTACTAAACAGCATCCCGCTTGGGGTTGCCAACTCCAGGTTGTGAAACTCCGAGACCCAGCAGGGAGGTGATGTTTCACAGCTCCTTCTTTTCATTCATTCACCTGTGAAGGTCTCTTACCTTGGAAATCCCGTGGCAGGGTCAGCCAAATTCGCTTAATGCAAGAGCCACGTAGAAAAAAATGTCCGCTGTTTGAGAGCCACAAGACGTGAACGTCAAATGTTCGAGAGCTGCAAGACAGGAAGGCAAACAGATGACGGGAGGGAGAAGTGTAAATAAAGCAACTTTAACTTTAAAGGCATTCTCCAAGCTGCCGGTCGGCTTGGCGTGCAGAAGTGATTTAAAGAGAGACATGCCTTCTCCCAGCTGGCCAATGGGTGGTGGGGGCTCTGCGAGCCACACAAGATGTGTGAAAGAGCCACGTGTAGCTCCTGAGCTGCAGTCTGGCCACCCCTGCCCTACGGGATCACCAGAAGTCAAACAGCAAAGACAAGAGAAAAACACCAAGGATGTCCCACCTTGAGTTTGAGCTAGTCGAGCAGTCGGCAAGTTAGAAGTCCCTATCTGCTTTCTGCCCACCAGGAAATCCCCTGTGGACCTGTGTGAGGCAAGGGGTAACCCCCACTCCATTCTCTTGGTGGCCCTTGAAGAAAGCTAGCAGCTGCTATGCACAAATAGTTACCCTGGGAAGAAGGTAGAATTGAGAAGGGAAAAAAAGATCAGCCCAAAAGTTCCTGGAACGAAGTCAGAACTTTCAGAGCCTCTTGCTTGGGGACACACACTGAATGTATTCCAGACCAGTCCGGCACTCCGCAGCCTCATAGCCTCAAGCGTCAGAAGAACAGGCATTTTTCCCTTTGGCCCAAAGCATCCCTAAGTTTTCAGACGTGCCCCATAAATCACAGACCTCTCGCTGAGACATTACAGAAGCTCCCATTTCGAAGGGCATCCTGAGACATCTTCCCAGGTCAGCTGTATGTTTAATCAAAACTGAAAGCTGGCTCTAAGCCTGACCGTGCTGCCAGCCCGGAGTGGCAGAGTCAGGCTGCAGTGGTGCCACTTGGCCACTGGAGGTGCAGGGCAGCTGCTCCGAGGTGGTAGAAGCCAGCCCCGGGAACGGCTGCTTGGATCCACGGGTCTAAAGTGACAGGGCCGTGGCTCATAGTAGAACATCTGCTTTGCATGTAGAAAGCCCCAGGTTTGGTCTCTGGCAACTCCAGTTTAAAGCATCATGTTACATTAGGGTTTGTAGAATCTTTCGGGCTCAAGTGCCGTGTTCTACTGGAGAAAGTTTTTCTTCCAGACGTTTCGTTCCAATGAAACGTCTGGAAGAAAAACTTTCTCCAGTAGAACACGGCACTTGAGCCCGAAAGATTCTACAAACCCTAATGATGTTACCAGCCGTGAAAACCTGAAATCTTTGACATCATGTTACAGGTGATGTGAAAGACCTCGACCTGAGAGGTCTCCAAAGAGCTGCTGCCAGCCAGAGTAGATAATACTGTCAGTGTAGGACAGTTTCATGCATGGCCGGTGTGTGGGAGTAGGTTAAGAAGGCGACCGCCTAGGTCACCGTCTGGCCTAAGGGGCGCAACCAGTTTTGCCTTCCCTGTTACAGACCCTGGAAACGTGAAAGTGGATGGTGCAGGGATAAATTAACCCATTGCAAAAGCTGAAGAAGAGCCAATTACAGTTTCTAAAAACTGGCTCCTATTGAAGTTGTATGCTGCCACTCATCCTTCCTACTCTACTTTGACAGAGCCATGGGGTGGGAGCCATAGCTCAGTGGTAGAGCATCTTTCTCGCATGCACAAGGTCCTGTCCCTGGCACCTCCAACGAAAAGGATCGAGTAGAAATGGTCGTGTGAAGGTCTTGTCCCTGGCACTTCCAGCTGTAAGAATCAAGTAGTATTCCCACCATTTTTATTGCTTAATCTCACAATTTTTTTTTGAAAAAAATAAAACTTAAAAAAAACTAAATATAAATAGTTTGAAGTCTCTTCAGTCCTCCTACAATTCTCGGTTTTTTAAATTTCAAGGGGGGGGGAGAGGCGCTAGTGGGCAGCTCTCCTAGGGCACCAAAAACCCTAGCACTGGCCCTGGTTTCGTGTGACCTGTGGGGCTATCCATCTCTCCCTCCCAACCAAGTATCTGTTCTAATCCAGTTTTTGCTTCAATATTTATTGTACTCTTTTCATACTCTTTTACTGTTTTCATTGCTGTTTCTCGTGTCATTCTCTAATTTTGCAATCCAGTTTTATTGCATTGCTGATTGCATGGCGTGCCCTGCTCGGTTTTCATTGTTTAATCCACTCTGAACGTCAGTGAGAAAGGGCAAGAGTATAAAAGAAGCAAATCAATAAATATTGCTTAGCTCAGTTAGCCTTAACGGAGGCCATATGGTCCCCCTCCCATGGGACAATTTAGAATGACATTTCCAAACCTGTGGGTCCTGCAACCCAAAAGTGGGTCACAAAGCCTATGAATGTGGGTCAAGGCTCTTGTGGTTTTATTGATTTGTTCATGCTCTATTTCTTTTTAAGTGGGTCACCGTACCAAGTCAATTTGGACTTGTGGATCGCTGCACCAGAAAGAGTGGGAACTACTCATCTAGACATTCTAGAGAGTGTTCAGAACTTTAAGGCCCAGGGGGGGTGGGGGGGAGAAGGTCATTCACAATTGTAAGCTGCCCCTTTGGTCTCATTGCAGCAGTTTCTGACAGCCAGCTGAGAAAAGCTGCTCTGTATTGCGCACCCCACCCTGAGAATTAAATCCAAGATTTCTTCTCCTTGGGGCCCTTAAAAAGTGGCACACTGCAAGTAGAAATCATGCCTAATGTTAAGGAGTTGGCTGAGGGCCATCAGACAAGAAGATCTCACTGAACGTATGCCTGAGATCTGTGTATCGCATACATATGTCATAAATAAATGACGGGGGACATGATTGCTTTCTTTAAGTCTTTGAAGGGCTGTCACTTAGAGGAGTGCAGGGAGCTGTTTCTGTTGGCAGCAGAGGAGAGGACTTGCAAGAATGGGTTTAAATTAAGGGCAGGAAGGTACCGGCTGGATATTAGGAAAAACTTTTTTGTTTTATTTTATTTATATCCTGCCCTCCCCACCAGAGCAGGCTCAGGGCGGCTCACAACAATAAAATAAAAACAATCAGTTTAAAAATTGCATAACATTAATACGACGATTTAAAATCCAATCATTAAGCAATCATTAAAACAATCTGGTGCTGATATCACATGTAGTTGTTTCGCATCCGATGGCTTCCGTGTTCTTACATTTTCTCCCACAATAATGGTAACTCTAGATCAGTTAAAGGCTAACTGGAAGAGTGTGGTTTTACAGCCTTGCGGAACTGGGTGAGGTCCAGCAAGACTCTCACATCCTCTGATAGCTGGTTCCACCAGTAGGGGGCTGCTACCGAGAAGGCCCTCTCTCTAGTAGATTTTAATCTTGCCTCCCTCGACCCAGGGATCACTAGTAAGTTTTGGGATCCAGATCTAAGTGCTGTCTGGCGAAGAGTTGACAGGAAGAGTTGTTCAGCAGTGGAATCAGCTGCTGAGGGAGGTGGTGAGCTCCCCTCACTGGCACTCTTCAAGCAGCGGCTGGACAAACACTTGTCAGGGATGCTCTAGGCTGATCCTGCATTGAGCAGGGGGTTGGACTAGATGGCCTGGATGGTCCCTCCCAATTCTGTGATTCTATGAAATGTACCTATAGAAATAAGCTTGCCATGTCTGGGATGCTGTTTTAATGTCCTTTTAAAAAAAGTGTGGCTCAGGGAGCATTTGGTGACACAAGTGTGAGAGCAAGTTTGATGCAGCGGTTAAGTATGTGGACACTTACCTGGGAGAACCAGATTTGATTCCCCACTCCTCCACGTGGACCTGCTGATGTGAACTTGAGTCAGTCACAAGTTCTTGCAGAGCTGTTCTTCTCAAGAACAGTTTCTGTCAGAGCTCTCTCAGTGCTACCTACCTCACAGGGTGTCTGCTGTGAGCAGGGGAAGGGAAAGGAGCTTGTAAGCTGCTCTGAGACTCCTGTGGGTAGAGAAGGGTGGGGTATCTCACCCCTTCTCCTCCTTCCTCCTCCTCCTTCTCAGTGGGTGGTTGTAGATTAAAGGTGAAGAACCTCTGCTCTAGTCCCTGTCAATGTCAGGAAGAATTAGAATTACCTGCTCCCATGAAGAGGCCAGCTGCAAGGAGGCAAGAATCATGCAGAGATTCTGTCTGTCAATGGGGATTTGGGGTTTATGAGGCACTTCCACTGAATTGTGGTATCTGACAAAGGGAGCTTTGACAGTCAAAAGCTCAGCCCCCAAAAAACCCTTGTTGGTCTCAGAGGTGCTGCTGGACTCGAAATTCACTGTTCCATAGCAGATCGACGCAGCCGCCCTCTGAAAGCATCTTTAATTGCCAAACCTTTTTTTTTACTCTTTTGGTAGCTCAAAGGTTGGGAATGTCTTTTGCAAGAGCAGCACGCAGCAGGAAGCCAGGAAGAGGATCGATAGCTAAGCCTCAAGTGGAAGCACCTGTGCACTCGAGTGATTGCCCGCCTCCAGCCAGAAAGCGCACAGCCTAGGTGACGAATGAAAGCAATGGAAAGGGAGGGAAGGAAAAGCGTGCGAGAGCAGTTGCATAGCTTCAATAGTGCTCTGGCTGGAGTTTTACGCTTCCAAAGGCCACTTGAGCGACCCTGAAGCTTTGCTGCTTTTATCTTTTCAACTAAAGGACTCGTTGTTTGCTGCATCTTTCCAGGATGCAAGCGCAGTCATCCAACATCAGCAAGGATTCAAAGAAGACGACAACGACGACTGCAGATTTATACCCCGCTCTTCTCTCTGAATCAGAGACTCAGAGAGCAGCTTACAATCTTATTTGTCTACTCCCCCCACAACAGACACCCTATAAGGTGAGTGGGGCAGAGCTGGTTCTCACAGAAGCTGCCCTTTCAAGGACAACTCTTACAAGAGCTATGGCTGACCCAAGGCCATTCCAGCAGGTGCAAGTGGAGGAGTGGGGAATCAAACCCAGTTCTCTCAGATAAGAGTCCACACACTTAACCACTTCGCCAAACTGGCTCCAAACGACAAGCCTACTCAGCCTCTTACATCAAATGCTGACACAACCAAGTCTAAAGATCTGTCCCTCTCTTTTTGGCCCCCTCATATAATTGTTTGGGGTTTTTTGTAACATCTGGCCTGATGAAGAGTTCTGGTGAGCTCGAAAGCTTGCATGGTGTTTTGTGTCATTTTGGTTGGCCCTAAATATAAGGTACTGCCCTGACCTGGATGGCCCAGGCTAGCCTGATCTTGGAAGCTAAGTAGGGTTGGCGCTGGTTAGTACTTGTATGGGAGACTACCAAAGTAGTCCAGGGTTGATATGCAGAAGAAGAATGAGGAAGACTGTAGATTTATACCCCGCCCTTCTCTCTGAATCAGAGTCTCAGAGCGGCTTACAATCTCCTTTATCTTCTTCCCCTACAACAGACACTCTGTGAGGTGGGTGGGGCTGAGAGAATGGCTGACCGAAGACCATTCCAACAGCTGCAAGTGGAGGAGTGGGGAATCAAACCCGGTTTTCCCAGATAAGAGTCCACACACTTAACCACTACAACAAACTGGCTATGCAGAGGCAGGTAACGGCAAACCATCTCTGAATGTCTCTTGCTTTGAACACCCAACAGGATCACCATAAGCCAGCTGTGACTTGATGGCACTTTTTTGTTTTATAATTTCTATCCCGCCCTTCCCAACAAGTGGCTCAGGGCGGCTCACAGCACAAAGTTCCACATAAATACAGTTTAAGCATAAAACAGTTAAAATAATTAATACATTTAAAATTTTAAAACATTTAAAGCATTTAAATATTTAAGACATTAGGGACAGTCTGGCACCAATGAAAGATACTACATTAATTTGTTTTAACATAAAGGTTTGCCCAACAAAAAAACCTGTTGTGAAATAAACTTCTTTAAAAAAGACTCTCCACATGGCAGGTCAGGGGGCGGCAAGAAGAATTGTTATCACCAGGGATGACTGGGTGCTATCTAAAAGATGCCCAAAATTTGGCACACACTGAAGAAGCCAACTGGTAGGACAATCTTCAGAAAATGTGTTTTGAAGAGAAGATGGGCAGCAGCCCACTTTCCCCAAAGGGTTTGGGAATGCTGAAACCGAATCTCTCACTTGCCAAGTCATATTGCCAAGTTCAAAGGTCAACACTCCCAAATTACTATCCCCTCCAAAGACTGATGGGCATGCCTGCTAAACAGAGGGCAATAGCAACATGTTTTTTGCATCTGCTGTTGTACTTTCAATCCCCACTAACATGATCAACACACAAGGAAGCTGCCCCTCAGCCTATGTATGTTAAAACTATTTTATAGACTTCTTAGCTGACAAGAGCACAAGGAGATATTCATAAATATTTCAGATTTAATTTCAAGTATCAGTTTAAATTGGGAGGGCGGACCAAGTGATGTAATATTACAACACGGAGAAACTCAAATGATTTCTAGTCACAAGGCAAATGAATGACAGTACAAAAGTACAGCACTTTAAGAGAGAAACCATTTCTGTAGGCAATAGATTTGCACTGTACTAAATGATTCACAAAGTTACTTTGAAAAAATTATTAAGGTACTGTGGTCTGTGTATAGCTTGTTGGAAGTTGGATCGGACTATGGGATTCTGTGTCATGTAATGTGTCATGTTAATACTTATGCTTTGCTTCACTTCAGATTTTGGTTCTACAACACTAATCCTATCGCATTAAAGGTCCCATCCGTCCATTATATTTACTCATTCTGTGTAATCCTCCTTCAGTCCAAGTGAGAAAGATGGACCATAAATAACATGAATGAATGAATGAAAAATTGTGAACCACAAACAGATTTTGTTAAATTTGTTCAGAACCACACTGTCTGTACTCTCACAGACTCCTCTACACATCAGGGTACATCCACATCACAAACCATTGCTTTGCACAAATCTGGAATTGGGGCAAGGCATATTAGCTTTGAGGATTGGTACAAGAAATGGTAGTGCAAGTTTTGGAACAGTAGCTTCTTTCCAAACTATGGATGGATAGCATGCTCCTGGAGGTTTAAATCATACTGTATCAAATGTCAGAATGAGGCCATGTGTTCAAGTAGGACAGACTTCATGAGAGTGGCTTGCTTCTGGTGTAGAGTACGCCATGAAAAAAACTTTGCTGCATCCCTCAGTATTTCATTCATCATGTCTTCATCCTTGAGTTTGTGAAATGGAGATTGAAATGGAGATTGACGGTGCCACACACTTTCCATTATGCCTTTGCATAATGAGACAACTATCATATTCTGTTATTGCCTGCAAGGGAAGGAAAGCGTCTAAAACTGGCTCTGTGAAGGAGAGTTTCTCTTTGATTCCATGCTCTGGGATGGACTTGTGACATTTGGACATGCCTGCTTTCATCTATGCTTTATTTTTAACTTTTGATTTTGTCAAAACGGGCCATCGGCAGCTAGGGCAGGGGTGTCAGACATGTGACTTGGGGGCCGAATCAGGCCCCCAGAAGGATCCTATCAGGCCCTCAAGCAAATGGCTGTCTTCTGCTTCCTTCTCCCTCTCTCTTGCTTCCTTCTGCATCACAGCTTATTTTGCCAGGCATGCTCAATCACACAGAAGCTACAGAACAAAGCCTCCAACTCCTCCCTTGGAGAGGAAGGGGGGAGAGGTAGAGCTTGCTTTGCCAGGCTCTTTCAATCACACAGTAGAGCTACTGAGCCAAGCCTCTCTTCCATCTATTGGATCTTTAATTGTGTTTATCTGTGTCCTTTATAAAGTTTATATCTTTGCTTCCTAATCTTAAATAGGTACACACATGGCCCAGCCTGACCCAACATGGCCTGGCCCAACAAGGTCTCATTTATGTAAGATTTGGCCCTCATAACAAATGAGTGACGCGCCTGAGCTACAGTTTCCAACTCCTGCAGGTTTCCCGCATATCACAGTTAGGGCTTGGCCATGCATCATCAGACAGCTTGCTCCATCAAGAAATCTCTCTGGGACACTTCACACCCTCTGTGTCAGCTCAACAGATGGGCTCTCCATGCCTTTGTGGGCAGGTATGTAAAGTGCTACCAAGTTGCAGCTGACTTCCGGCAACCCCAGAAAGGGAGGCAAGTGAGACGCAGAGGTGGTTGGCCATGGCCTTCCTCTGCAGAGTTTCTTTCGTTGGCCTGCTTGGCTTCTGAGATCTGATGAGATTGGGCCGCTACAGCTCACTGCCTTCCCTCCCACCCTGTGCCCTGACTGCAGTGAAAAGATTCATATTACAACTTCAGAAAGATGAATGTCTGCCTCAGACAAATCAATGGATGGGGACCCTAGGGTTTTATTGTGTCTGAATTTATTTTTAGATAGAAACTTATATGTAGATCCGATGTCATTGTTGTTAGATTTTTGTTTCTACTTTGTTTACTTTCCGTCCATTTTTTTTAAATTTCGTTGCTGGATTTTGAGTCCCTCCCCCACTGTTTTTCCTTTTCCTTTTTTAAAATAAACTCATCTGTGTGGGGGACTGAGGCTCACAAGCATTCATTTCTGCCTGATTTGGGAGTGAGAAAGGTATGCTGGTCTCCTGGCCAGCAAACAGGCCCCCCACCCTTTTTAAAAAAGAAAGTCCATGTTTTGTCACATTTTATTCTGTGAACTTTCATATGCAGTGAAGAAAGAAATGTCAGCTGTTTGTATAATAGAGCAGGTTCGATGCATTGAGTAGGCAAGGTTGTAGTGATAATCAGCTATTACATACAGCATAGTATGGGGCTGCACTAACAAAAACTGGTTACAGGGCCAACAGGGCGAACTATACACAGCTCTGGGTTCCCGCACAAGCATGTTATTGGATCATTCAAACCAACAGGGGACCCGTGATTGGAGCAGGGCAGATGGGATTTGGATCCTGCTGCCCATTGTTCCCAAGTCCCCAAACTCAGTCTTTCTGGCTCCAATGAGCCCAGCGGGGACACCCATCACAGTCTTCATTTTGGTCCGCATACATAACATCGTGACATGGAAGAGAGCAATGGAAAGGGCAGGGGTGGCCATCGGGGAGGCATGGCCCATGAACCCGTTTCAGAGGCTTAGAGAACAATCAATCCTAAGAGGGTCTACTCTGATTTGTACTCAAGTCTATTCAGTGGTGCTTACTCCCCAGAAAGCGTTCTTAGGATTACACTGCTAGTGACACACTTTTGCATTTTGGCCCACAGGTTGCGAAACACTGATTTAAGGGAGTGGGGTTAACCATTCCCCTTTCCCCTTCTGTCCCTGACACGTGTGGGCTGAGCAGGGGCTTAATGCGGGTCACAGAGATCAGACAAATTTTAGCCTTGAGTTCGAAGCATAAGGCATTTCACCATCGTTTGCCAGAACTGTTTTGCTGCCCGCTTCCAGCTCATAATTGATTACACACTGAAGTACATCCCTGCCTGCCTTCGACATGCATTCTTTCCACCTGGCGTCCACCCAAAGAGCGATGAGAAGATCAACGCATGTGACTCGAGGAGTGGATCTGTGAATGTTATTGTCCTGAGCCCACAGACAATAAGTCTGTTCTTCACAAAATGGTTCCGTTGTCTTTGGCTCTGTTTCCTCAGTTCCCAGGAGACATTTTGGAGCACCGCCGGTTGCCAATGTCTTTGTGGCGGCATTCTGAAGAACATAACAGGAAAGCTGTCGCACAAACATGTTGAGTCTCCTGCAGAAGTGACACAATATTGTTTTCACCATCATCGTTGGTCGACCTGGGAATCGTCTGGTAATCAATTCCCAAGCACGAAAGGTTTCTTCATTTCGGTGGCAATGCAGGTCGTAAGAAGAGCTCTGCTAGATCAGAGCAGTAGTCCATCTAGTCTCGGGGTCCCCAATGTAAGTGCCTGTAGGCCCCATGGACAAGGCCATAGCTAACCAGGGGCCCATGGGGCCTGGCTCCGTGACTGGGTTTTTTGGCCCCAATTTAATTGCACAGGAGGGGCACCCAAGAGCAGCCACTGCTATCCCATGCCATTTAAAGGGTGAGACAATCATCTTATTGGCTGGCTCTAAATCACACAGGGGGGAGGAAGAGGGGTGGCATGGCCTCCAGCCTCTTCAGCTTCCTGCTCTCAGCCCCATGGTCTCATCCCATGGTTCCTTCCCTCCATGGCCCCTAGCTACAGGGCTGCCATGCACCACCACCTCCGGACACCTTTCTTGGCACCCACCCATTTTAAGGAAGTGGCTTTTGCCCAGGAAAGCTTCTGGTTGACTGTTAGAGGTTTGATTGGCTGTGCAGATTTTTTAAAAATGTTGCTTTGCTGGCAGCTGCCAGCACAGCACAAGGATCTTCGCTGTGTGACTGGAGTTAAGCTGTGGCAGCCATTTTGTGGCTGGCTCCACCTCCTCTGGCAGCCATTTTGTTGCTGAGTCTAGCATGCCATGTCAGAATTCCAAATGTGCCCACAGGCTCAAAAAATGGGGACCCCAATGTAGCCCAACATCCTGCCTCAAAATAGCCAACCAGAAGACAAGGCATTCCCTGGATGGTGCCTCCAGGTCCTGAGGTTGTAATCCAAAGACTATCAGCTGAAGGCAAATGTGTTTTTTCTTGATCCTTCCTTCACTGCTGATTGTATCGGAAATCATCTAGGTTGGAAATGGAATCTGCTTAGTTGCATTTCTGCTCTGCTCCCTTCCCAACCACGTTCCCTTTCGCAGACTCAACTTTACCTTCATCAGATGGTTCATCTCAGTCAATTACATACAGCTTAATTGGCACAGCCAGGACAATTGTAATGGTAGATTCCCAGAAGGCAAATAAACCAAGGTTTCAAGCACCATCATGCTGGGCTCTGCTGAACAGGAGTAGGATGCATGCCCATATTAAAGCATTGCCATCAGCATGGAGAGATGACGCTTTTTCAGCGCCTAATATAAATGGAGCTATGTGATTATGCAAGTCGGTAAATGACAGTATTTTGCCAGAACACTGATGCTCACTTGACACTAAAGCAATCACTAATTCTTCCTCCAAGTCAAAAATCTTGGTCTCATTGATTTAACAGTTGTTGAAGAAATAGTAATTGGCATGTAGCTTGCAGTATTCGTTTATGTGCATGTACTTCCTTTGCAAAAGTAGGCATGGTCCCTATCAAAATGAGTCCCCAAAACTCCTCTTTCTACTAACCAAATAGTCCCTAGTTCAGAATTTTGCCTGTGTTCTCCCAAGAGCAAGAGCTTCATAAAGCTCTTTGACTTTTGGAGAGAACAGGCCCATAACCAGAAACATGTATGTATCTTGGGGTAGGGTTGCCACTGTTACTTCATCATCCCAAAGCCTGAAACTCATCAGGAAAGACCTGGGAATATCATGTGGAACAATAATATTAATGGCAGCACTTCCATCCACCGCTAGGGATTATGCCACAAGGGATCTGTGAATATGGGTGGTCGACAATCATACAGCTTTGAATACGTCAAATATACAGCACAATTTTTTTTAAAAAAGCCATGGTGTGCTGAGGTCTTGCAATCATCAGGGAGAGATGGGTGTCATCGTAAATCAACTCGAAACAGCAAAAAGTAACCATGACATGATTAAAGGGCACTTGGCAGTCCAGACTGGCCCGATCTCATCAAATCTGGGAAGCTAAGTAGGTCTGACCTTTGTAGTATTGGGATGGGAGACCACCAAGGAAATCGAGGGTTGCTCTGCAGAGGCAGGCAATGGCAAACCGTCTCTGAACATCTCTTGCCTTGAAAACCCAACAGCATCGCCATAAGACAGCTGTGACTTGTCAGCACTTAAACATACCCCAAATCCAGTGCCGTTAGACCGGCCATGTAGTCAATATTTTAGGGTGACCATCCGCAGCACTGATCAATATAGCCAAATCTGAGTGAAAAATGTTCATCCTACAAATATTACACAACAACTCTTCTGGTACCCATAATGATGACATCAGAGGCCTCCCAACAGTTGAAGGAATGATAATAACGTGCAAGCAGAAATGCATGATTCTGAATTCCTTTTCCAAAAGAGCTGCCTGAGAAGACCTCAGGTTTCGGTTAAGGGTGGGGAGAATGGAGAAAGATGACATGGCCCCAAAATCAGTGGGGTACTAGGGAATATATATTCCACATAACCCACATACCTGCTTTGTACTCTCAGATTTCATTGCTCTACACTCCTGCACAAATGCCAACAATTTTTTTTAAATTCCATTCAGGGAAAAGTGATCATACTACAAATCCTTTGTTGATTTAATTAGCTTCTGTCTATTCTTCTCTCAGGGCACAAGATGGTAATGAAATGCTTTCATCGCTAACATGGGAGCATCCTGAATTACCCATTTCTGCAAGTCGCTCCTTCAACCTAGAAATTTGCCTTAAAATTAGGGTTGCCAGCCTCCAGGTGGGGCCTGGAGATCTCCCGCTTCTACATTTGATCTCTAGACTACAAAAATCAGTTCCCTTGGGAGAAAATGGCTACCGGGGTGGTGCTCTATGACACTATACCTGCTGAGATTCCTCCCCAACCCCCTCCTCCCCAACCCCCACCTATGACACTATACCCTGCTGAGTTTCCTCCCCAACCCCCACCCCCCCAGATCTGAAGAAATTCCTCAATCCCGAGCTGGCAGCCCTACATAAAAAAACCACGTAGATAGATGTGTGTGGTTACTCTGCAGTGAGAGGGAAAGCCTCAGGCAGAAAG
The DNA here is from genome assembly GCF_032191835.1 of Heteronotia binoei. Lineage (NCBI taxonomy): Eukaryota > Metazoa > Chordata > Lepidosauria > Squamata > Gekkonidae > Heteronotia > Heteronotia binoei. The sequence goes on from NC_083240.1 coordinate 21,254,149, forward strand.
TATAGTGCAGTGGTTAGTGGTGGACTAATATCAGCCAGACCCAGGTTTGAATCCCACATCCTGCCATGGAAGCTTGCTAAGTGACCTTGGCCAAGTCACATGCTCAGCCTAACTTGCCTCACAGGGGTGTCGTGAGGTTAAAAGGGGACAGAGAGAATGTTGTGAGCCACCATGGGTCTCACCGTGGGGGAGAAAAGTGGGGTGTAAGTGAAGTAAATAAGCTGCCTTTGAGAACAAGATGTTTGTGCCAGAATTTTACAAAGCTGGGGGGAAGGGAACTTTTCAAAGGGAAGAGAAGAAAGGGGACTGCAATTGAGGGGAAAGAAAACTCAACCCTCAATTGCACACAGAAAGCATTAGGGTTTGGAAATATCTGGAGTTTTTTGGAGGTGGTGGTGGTGGTAAAGGCTGAGCAGGGCAGGGTTTGGGGAGGAGAGACACTTCAGTGGGGCATAAGACCATAAATTCTACCTCCTAAAGTGGCCATTTTTCTCCAGGTGAACCCATCTCTATCACCTGGAGATCAGTAATAATAGCAGGTGATCTCCAGCCATTACGTTGAGGTTGGCAACTGTAGGAAATGCAAAGGAGAAGGAAAATTGATTTTAAAAAATATATATTGTTTTGCTTACATCTGCAATATGGCTGTAGCCACCTGTACTGGGGTAAGAACATAAGAGAACCTAAAAGAGAAACGAAGAGATGAGCTCTGTTTGGGTGGATGGCAACAGCATTAGGCTGCGTTCATTAGGGACCAAAGCATCCTGCAGCCCTCTTTGTGTTCAGTGACAGAAAAACAGCTGAGTGCTGTGTTTGGTCACACAGCAATTCATTTATTTGGTGCGCGCCATGCCCATGTGCCTTCTCCTCGCACTTCCATCTGCCTGGATTTGTTCTGACTCATGAGCCACTGGGGGGAAGGGGTTGGGGGTTGGAGAGAGAGGGAAGGAAGAGAAAGCTAAAACAGCCTTTCACAGAGAAATGTCACTCCTCTTCTTGAACACAGCCGCATGGCTGCCCACTCGGGGACGGTTATTTATAGACAGGCTAATTGCAAACTCCCTAATGAGACTCCAACGCTGTGGACTAGGGCAGGGGCGTCTTCTCCTACACTACTCAGGAAAAACACCCTAGACTGCTGTCAAAATATTACACTTATTTTTAACAGGTAGGAACGCACATTTCAGATTTTAGCACAGGCTTAGCCCCCAAGTGTGTTTTCATGTTTATCGGGGGTGAGCTGGCAATCGTGGCAATCGGGGGTGAGCTGTCCCAGAGGCACACACTAGATTGTGGGGTGCCGCAGGGAGCAGTTCTCTCCCCGATGCTATTTAACATCTATATGCGCCCCCTTGCCCAGATTGCCCGGAGGTATGGGCTTGGGTGCCATCAATATGCAGATGACACCCAGCTCTATCTGCTAATGGACGGCCGGCCTGACTGCGTTCCAGAGAATCTGGACCTGGCATTGCAGGCCGTGGCAACTTGGCTTAGGCTGAGTGGGCTGAAGCTGAACCCGATGAAGACAGAGGTCCTTTGCGTGGGCCGCGGCGCCCTAGGGAGAGAAACTCCTCTCCCGGTTTTTGACGGTGTGCCGCTGAAAGCTCTCAGCTCAGTGAGACAGCAGAATTGTCAGTTCCCAACACAGACCGGTTAGACCAAGATTTTTTGGGCTTAAAAAGGACATTTATTTTGAAGGAGTTTAGGCATAACAGCTTCAAAGGAACTCTGGCTGGTTGCCCCATCCTCTGCTTCCCACACCTTATCCAGATTTATGTCTGTCAAACTTTACAACTATTTTGCCCCGTTGCTGTTTCCTGCAGCTCTGCGCCACCAGCAGACAATTTAATTATAAAAACAGCATACATACCACTTTCCCCATCCCAGCGTACTTTCTGTTCCCAGTTTAATCAGGAATGTCTCTGAACGGTGCCCACTTGCTGTACTGCATTTATGAGATGTCAAACTGCTGCAAAACTGTCTAACTTTTGGGTTTTCTCTCTCTCCCCCCCACTGCTCTTCCCACCTGCAGCAATTGGGACTTTTCTGGGAATCCATCCATCAATTTGCAAATCTGGGTTGTTTTCAGTGTAGGAAGAAGAAAACCATAGATTTATACCCTGCCCTTCTCTCTGAATCAGAGTCTCAAAGCGGCTTACAATCTCCTTTATCTTCTCCCCTCACAACAGACACCCTTGTGAGGTGGGGGGGGCTGAGAGAGCTCTCCCAGAAGCTGTCCTTTCAAGGACAACCTCTATGAGAGCTATGGCTGACCCAAGGCCATTCCAGCAGGTGCAAGTGGAGGAGTGGGGATCAAACCCGGTTCTCCCAGATAAGAGTCCACACATTTCACTACACCAAACTGGCTCTAATCAGCTCAAAAAAGATCCAACATTTCTCTCCTTTCACATTCCTGGGTTTACTTGGCTTATAAATCTTCCCCATCATTCCCGTGTTCCAGACAGCTCCTAGCAAGCTATATAAAACAGCCAATTGCTAGCACCATACAAAAAGCCATTTTATCGCACCTGGCTGAAGATGATACACGGCAAAATGCAGACGCTAAAGGTAAAGGGGGAAATGCCAGATTTTAATGCTTTGAGCTTCAACTAATTTCACAGTTTAGGTGGACTTTAATGTATAACTACAGCACTTGAGTGCTGGAGATGTGAAGTCAGATGTAGAAATAAAAAATCCAGAGAGGCAATCTGTTGGAAATGGCGTGGATCAGGACATGAAGCTAGCTTGTATTTAGGGGGCTACGTTCAAACCCGACTCCAGGCACTGGTTCACCTGGGCCGCTTTTGGTAAACCACCATTTGTGTTTTGAGGTTCACCTTCACAAAGGATCGTTCTTGAACCATTTTGGCAAGGATGAACCTGGATTTTGCAAACTCTGCTAACCTAGCCAAGTTAGTTGTGCCATAGCTAATCTGGGAGGTGTTAAACCAGAGCTCGGCCAAGGCTTGCTATTTTGTGCTGGCACTGATCTTGCTCATCCCTGCCGAAAAAGCAGCAGACAATGGTTTACACAGGTTCTTGGGATATCTGGATTTGCCTTGATAAGCAGCTCAGGTGCAAATCCTAGCTTAAGGGAGGCAATAGCCGAGGGAAGAACACTGGTGCCCTCAGCTGATTATGTGGATGACACTGAAATTTGTGAGACAGCAAGACCTGGAAGAGATAATCAGGCCTTTTCAGAGGCTCAAACCGGCTGGATTGGAGTGTCAAACATGCAGCCTGGGGGCCAAATCAGGCCCCCAAGCAACTGGCTGTCATCTGCTTCCTTCTCCCTCTCTCTTGCTTCTTTCTGCATAACAGCTTGCTTTGCAAGGCTTGCTTGATCACACAGGAGCTACAGAGCAAAATCTCTATTTTCTCCATTGACTGAGGCTCCTCCTTTGGGGAGGAAGGGGGAGGAATAGCTTGCTTTGCCAGGCTCTCAATCCCACAACAGAGTTACTGACCCAAGTCTCTCTTCCATCTATTGGCTGAGGCTCCTCCCCCTCCTGGTCCCCTGGGGAAGGAAGGAAAGAGCCAGAGCTTTCTTGGCCCAATTCTCTGGATCACATGGGAGAAATACAAAGAAAGCACTTTTAAGACCAATGGGCGCTAATGTTTTAAGTCTTTTTTAAAAAAATCTTAATCGTGTTTGTCTGTGTCCTTTATAAAGTTTGTATCTCTGCTACCAAATCTTAAATAGGTACACGCATGGCCCAGCCCAACATGGCCCAACCCAACAAGGTCTCATTGTCAGATCCGGCCCTCATAAAAATGAGTTTGACACCCCTGGGCTAGATGGTCTACAAATTTTGCATGCTTCTGTACTCCACAGGACGCTTCACCTACCCAAAGAATCTTCAGAAATTTTAAAAAGAACTCGACACCTGCTTGGGCTTCACTGAGTACAAGGCAAACAGCCTTTATTCACAATATTCTTTAAATAAATTAAATACATACATATATATATATATTTATATATATATATTCAAGAGAAGTGAAATGGAATGAAGACTGCCCGATATACTGAGCAGCGTTTTCAGCTTGCAACTAGGAAGAAGCAGCTTCTCGTGTTCACAGGAATGGAAATGAATTATGACGTTACAAAGTTGTTGGGGACCCTTAATGGCATCTCTGTTCTTTGCAGAAAGCTCTAGGACTTGGGGATGGGCAGGAGGCAAATCCGAGAGAGACCCAGCATTATAATCACAAGCACCAACCTACTCCGGCTTTTAGACACCCAAAGACTTAGATTCGTCTCTATGTGCAGAGACTTCAAGGCCATTTCTTTTCAAAACTGGTGATGTGCGCCAGTCTTTATAAACACACACACCAAGCTTTGGAAACTGCAGGCTGAGATCCTCCCCCCCTCCCCCCAACAGTCCCATCTCCCCTCTTTCCCCTCCCACAGCCTGGGAGACCTTTCCCATTTACATCTTAGGTTTGATAAGGGCTTTTCCTGGAGCAGCGACTGGACAAACTATCATTGTTCATATGACAAGTTATCCTTTTTCCAGCGAGTTGGGAGGGTAGGGGGTGGGAGGGAGGTTGGCTTCAAAAGCCCCGTGTGCCCCCTCCCCCAGCCAGATCTGCAGTGGATCTGGCTGAAACGAAGATTCCCTAATGTGAATGCGGACAGCGGGCTCTCTCTCCTGGAAGCGAAGGCTGTCGGAATGTCATTGCTGAGTCAGTGGCTGCATCGTTGCCTGGCGCTTGGCTTTGGTTTGGAGGTAGCGGCCCTTCCCTTCTTCAAAACGCCTCCGCTCCTCTTCTGTTTCCACCTGTTGATCGAACAAAAAAACACTGGCACGTTATTACAAAGCATCTGAAGGCTATTCACAGGACTCTTTCTCCCCCTGTCCTAACGTTCAAATGCCCAGTGAAATAAAATGTAACAAGGCCCTCTGAAAAGGGACGGCTCTAGAGCAAGTGGACACCTTGGTGCCCACCCTTTCCTTGTATCCACTGAGTGTTTTAAGAAAGAGGGCAGGGCGGGTGGAGTTTTTGCCTACTAAGGCTTCTGGTTGGCTGTGCGCAGGGCTTTTTTTGTAACAGGAACTCTTTTGCATATTAGGCCGCACACCCCTGATTTAGCCAATCCACCTGGAGCTTACAGTAGGCCCTGTTCTAAAAGCCTTGTAAGCTCTTGAAGGATCGGCTTCCTCAGTGGGGTGTAGCCTAATATGCAAAGGAGTTCCTGCTACGAAAAAAATCCTGGTTGTGCGGATGTTTAAAACCACTGCTTTGGCAGCAGCTTCCACCAGAGCTCAAGGATCTTGGACTGCGCTACTGGAGGTAAACTGCAGACACCATTTTGTGGCTGTCTCTGCATCCTGTGGCAGTCATTTTGAAATTCTGGCACAGCCTGGCAGGCACAGCCACAAAGGTGCCCACAGGCTCAAAAGGGTTGGGGACTCCTGCTCTGGAGTATCTCTTCTGGGAGGCTGTTTTCTATACTGGTAATTACCACCCCAATTCCCAGTGGTGGCCAATCTCACTTCAGCAGGCAAAGGCACCTGAAGCAGGGCCTCATCTCTCGCACTCCTGTTATGACACACGTGGGTGCTGCTTACAGAACCAGGCTCTATGGCGGTTTGAAGCTGAAGATCAGCCCCTTGAATGTAGTTCTACAGCTGCCTGGTAACCACTGGAACTCTTACTGCAGGCTGCAATTTGCTCCACATAGTCAGCTCCAGTCAAAAGTCGTGCTGCCGTGTTCTGGGTTGGCTGAATCTTCCAGACAGCCTTCAAGGGCAAGCCCATCCATATTACATGCAGTGGTCAGGGCGGAGAACACTGTATTATCCTGTCAAGTGCATTATCACTGCAAACAGCAGATGTAAGAAATGAGGTGAATGAGAGGTGATTTAATCACCATTTTCAACTTGAAGGGCTGCCATATAGTGTGGAATTGTTTTCTGTGGCCCCAGAAGGTAGAACCAGAGCCAGTGGGTTGAAATTAAATCAAAAGAGTTTCCATTAGAAGAACTTCCTGACGGTTAGAGTGGTTCCTCAGTGGAACAGGCTTCCTCAGGAGGTGGTGGGCTCTCCTTCCTTGGAGGTTTTTAAACAGAGGCTAGATGGCCATCTGACAGCAATGAGGATCCTGTGAATTTAGGGGGTGGAATTGTGAATTTCCTGCATCATGTAGGGGGTTGGACTAGATGACCCTGGAGGTTCCTTCCAACTCTATGATTCTATGATCTCATGGCAAGAGACCTGCTGTGCCCCTTTCCTTTTGCTGGGCAGGTTTCCAAAGATGATGACTCTCTCACATCTTCCAGTAGTGTAGTCTACTTTATGTGAACAAGCTTTGCTGAAGAGGGGCTGATTCCCTTTCTCTGTTAGGATTGCTAAGAACATGTGGGGACCAGTGTCCTTCCCTATGTGCCTAAATGCGGTATGCCATCCAACACACCGCCAAATCCTTCCAAAACCTCCATGAAAACCATTTAAGATGTAAAATCAGAACAGCTTTATGTGGGGGAGCAGGGAAGAGGAGGTGAGCTCACACGACCTCTTCAAATCCGATGGCACCCCAACAGCTGCTGGCTAATACAGTGCATGTTCCTCTCTCGAAAATGCAAGCCTCACTGAAACGAATCATGCATTCCTGAATTCTTCACGACTCCTGCGCGTTTCAACAGAGCTGGCACAGGAGAGCGTCCCAGAAGATTGCGCCTCCTGGGTCAGAGTCATCTCTCAGATTCACCAGCTTTAATGGCACCCCCAAAGCCACCAACCAAGTGGCCAGGTCACCTCTAAAAGAGAAGGAGCTGATTCACCTCTATGCACCAGCCATGGAACATAAGAAGGGCCCTGCTGGATGAGGCCAATGATCCATCTAGTCTGGCATCCTGTCTCACACAGTGGCCAACCAGTCCCTCTGGCGGTCCAAAAATAGGGCACAGGGGCTGAGACCTTCCCCTGACGTTGCCCTCTGGTCCTGGGATTCAGAGGATGAGTGCCTCTGAACATGGAGGTTGCCCCTCGTGACCACCTGTGTTCCCTCTAAGCTGCAGAATCTTGTGAGCAAAAATTCCACTTTGTGAGCTACTGGCATTAAAGTTGTGAGCTACTTGCATAAATTAGTTTGCTCTAGGGCCATTTTTTCGGAGCTGAGACAAAAATATGTGAGCTTAAGGCTAAAAAATTGTGAGCTAGCTCACACTCAGTCAGCTTAGAGGGAACACTGGTGACCACTGATAAGACTTCTTCATGAATCTATTTAATCAATTTTAAAGCTGATATTTCTTGTGGCTATCACTACATCCTCCGGCAGCAAACTTCACATTTTATTCACTCTTTGTGTAAAGAAGAGGGATGGTGGCTCAGTGGAAGAGCATCTGCTTGGTAAGCAGAAGGTCCCAGGTTCAGTCCCCGGCATCTCCAACTAAAAGGGGTCCAGGCAAATAGGCGTGAAAAACCTCAGCTTGAGACTCTGGAGAGCCACTGCCAGTCTGAGTAGACAATACCGACTTTGATGGACTGAGGGTCTAATTCAGTATAAGGCAGCTTCATATGTTCAAATGTTCCTTCTGCCCGCCCTGAATCTACTGTCCAACAGTTTCGTTGGTTGCCCTCAAGTGCTAGTATTCTGGAAGAGGGAGGACGATTTCTCTTTGTCAACCCATACCTAATTTTATAAATCTCTATCATGTCCCCCTTTAGTTGTCTCTTTTCTAAACTGAAAAGTCCCAGACTCTTCAGCATTTCCTCATAGGGAAGCAAGGGGGAAGGAGCAGGAGGAATTGCACTGTAATGTTTGCTTTCCCCAAAGCAGGGAATGAGTCAAGGACTGGATAACCTCCGTGTATGCTGCAAGGGCTGGAAATCAACACATCTATTTGGCGATAATTTAGCCATTTATAAATATGCCCACTCTCAGTCTGTCCCCCTCCAAAGGCCAAGCCACTGCAACATAACCTGACTTTCCCTTTTGCGATTTGTTGAAGTTAGCATAGAGAACTGGATGAGTACTTTCAGAGGGCTGGATAAAACTGGTTCGAAGCTTTTGGATACCTAAGACAAAGCGATCTCTTCCTCTAAGGTCCCCTCCCACCCTCACCCCACACAGCTGTACTTCTGGTTGGCTCGGCCACACCCATTCAGTGACTGGGAAACATCTGCATGCCATTCAGTGACTGGGAAACATCTGCATGCGGCAGTCTCCGTTAAAAATGACCGGGGCTGCTCCCTCAACGTAATAAAAACAGAGAAGGTCGGGCATAAAAAGGAGATAAAATCAGGCAGCTGCGGAGAGATTAAAAACGCATCTCGTTTCCTAAGACGAACCCCATCAGTCATGGGAAACGAGCAAGTTCTGTTTCCCTTCTGCATAACGCCAGCTGATGCCGGGGTGAGGGAGCAGAGGGGATGGTGTTCTGTGTTGCGACTGAACAGGTTAGCAACGCTGGCGACACCGAGGGTGTTTCGCCTGCGCTTCATTCACGAAACACAAGTTTGGATGAAAGCCGTGGCTGCTGGGTGCAGCAGTCCGAAAGCGGGCTCCCAAGCCCTGGTGTTAACCGAGCTGAGCTGGAAGGACGCAAAAGCCTCCTAAGCAGCCCAGCTTCCTAGGCCCAAGTGGCTGGAGAACACACACAGACACAAAATCCAGAGCACAGTACAGAACCGGCAGCAAGCAGGTGCAAAGACAGAAAGGCACCAGTGGAGCAAACAAATCCAGAGGGGGCCGAAAGCAAGAGTCAAGCCGACGTATCTTAAGGAAGGCACGTTCTACCACCCTGAGGGATTTTTTTGAGGGTAGGGGGCAACGTTCCCTCTAAGCTGCAAAGTCTTGTGAGCAAAAATTCTACTTTGTGAGCTACTGGCATTAAAGTTGTGAGCTACTGGCATTAATGTTGTGAGCTACTGCACAAATTAAGTGTTCTCTGAGGTAACCTTCCCAGAGCTAAGACAAAAATGTGTGAGCTGGAGGCTAAAAAACGGTGAGCTAACTCACACTAACTCAGCTTAGAGGCAGCACTGGTAGGGGGTCTCTCCAGTAGGGCGACCACCACCAGCCAATTATTGTATGAGCAAATCCTGCTCACAGATTCATCCTGCACCAGGGGTCCCCGACGTGGTGCCCACCAAGACTTTTGCTGCTGCCCACTCAGTGTCTTTAGAAAGAGGGAGGGGTCCATGTCTTGGTGACTGGCTGTACAGATTAATATAATGGTGCTTTGGAGACAACTGCCACCAGTGTCAACTTCATTCTATCATGCCTCTTCCTCAGTGCTTTTAAAAAACAAACAAAAAACCCTTCTTCTCCCCCGCAGTTGGGCTCCCTCTGTATTTCTGTGGTGAGCGTCGCCTCCCCCAGCAGCCATTTTGTAGTGGTGCCCATGGTCCTGTGTCAGAATTCCAAAGGCGCCCAGGGACTCAGAAAGGTTGGGGACCCACGTCCTGCAGGATCCTCTCTCTGCCCGGCCTCTCTGCCTTCCCTTCGAGAGGAAAAGGAAATACTTCTTTACACATGCAGAGACTGGGTGAATAAAAGGTGCAATCTCTCCCCCAGGGACTTTGCACCCTAGAAAAGGGCAAGGCACTAGGTATTCTGCATATCTGTCAATATCTCAGCTGACAGGTATGCAGAATATCCAGTGCCTTGCCCTTGTCTGGGATGCAAAAGACGATTATCCCAAAGCCAAACACAGGAACGTGTTTGATATACCAAACAAAGTCATCCATCACCTCCCAGTTGCTGGCTGGCTATCCTTTAGTGGCTTCAACAGAGGCAGCAAGGGAGCATTCCTGATTATGCACTAGACTGCCTGTATGTTTGCGTGTGTGTGTGTGCCTGCACCAGAAGTCATGGTGACCTCTGGTGACTGACTCCTACTGGGGGCCTGGAGGATATTCAGAGAGGTGGCTGAATAAAGCCTGCCTCCACCTCTCAACTGCTGGTATTTCAAGGAGGTCTCCCATCTAAATACTTGCCAAAGTCGACCCTGCTTAGCATCTGAGATCTGATGGGACTGGGCTTGCCTGGCCTTTCCAGGTCAGGGTCACTCTTTAAAAGCACCAGGAAAAGATTCAGTGGGCACCGTCATGCCCTCAGTCACCATGTTGGGGACCCCTGAACTAGGGAAGGCCTGATGAGCTAAGTTCGACTGAGCAACCGGTGACTACTTGGCCCTCACCATGTCATCTGGATTCTATTCTAGGAATCAGGGGGGTAAAGGCCTTCTCCTGCTTAATTGTACAACATGCCAGCCCCAAAGACAAGCCCGTTAATAGCTCAGGCAAATCAGAGCGTCACATTCCACCACTGTCCAGCATTGTTCTTCAGAAATTAAGAAACAGAGCTTTCTGAAAGGACGCTTGCATTGAGGGAATGACGTTGCCCCATTCATTGAGGCTCGACATTCAAGTTCAGAGCCGAGACATTTTCTCAAACCAAGCGCTGGTGTGGGAAACGCTTACTGGTGAAGCAGCACTGCTAAATGTCACTGGGAGCCTTAAAAGAACCCCCTCCCTCCTAATCCCAGCCCAATCACATAAAAACAAAGCACGTAATTTGGCCCCCGGAGCTCCTGGGATTTTGTCCTCCAAAAGAGCATCGAAGCCCACACATATATTTCTGAGTATTGCACAGATGCCAGCCTGGAAAACAGGCCCCCTGTGGAAAGGTCTCTGGGCAAAGCAACAGCGACCCTTCAAAGTTCTGACTGCCAGCCTGCGATGTTTACACACACGCAAACGCGCAACCTGCTAATACTCTATAGATGCTTGATGCGAGTCAATAGGTCTTTTGTACGCTGAGAGGATCAGCTTAGCCTCTCTTCAGCCAAGCACAGGTCTCAGGTGTTGCTATAGAAATAGCAACAATGGCAGTAGATGCTTTGGAGAGTTAGTGGCAAGCTGGTCACAACGGCAAAGGGCATGCAAGCAGCAGCTTCTAAAGAGAAAGAGATTCCTGCGTGGGCCACCAAACCAAAAAGGAGAGCAAAGAAATCCACCAAGCCTTGAGCAAATGACATGTTCAAGAGTATACCTGACTTCTCCTCCCTGCCTTGGAATCATAGAACCATAGAGTTGGATGGGACCTCCAGGGTTATCTAGTCCAACTCCCTGCATAATGCAGGAAACTCACAAATATCACCCCCTAAATTCACAGGATCCTCATTGCTGTCAGATGGCCATCTAGCCTCTGTTTTAAAACCTCCAAGGGAGGAGAGCCCACCACCTCCTGAGGAAGCCTGTTCCACTGAGGAACCACTCTAACCATCAGGAAGTTCTTCCTAATGTTGAGCCGGAAACTCTTTTCCCCCGCAACATATTTTATTAAGTTTCAATTAGAATTACAACTATCAATACAATATAATATAAAATAAAATGATGACTAACAAGCTTGCATAGAGCCGGGAACTCTTGATTTAATTTCAACCCATTGGTTCTGGTCTTACATTCTGGGGCCACAGAAAACAATTCCACACCATCCTCTATGTGACAGCCCTTCAAGTACTTGAAGATGGTGATCATATCACCTCTCAGCCACCTCCTCTCCAGGCTAAACATCCCCAGCTCCTTCAGCCTTTCTTCACAGGATATGGTCTCCAGACCCCTCGCCATCTTCGTCGTCCTCCTCTGGACTTGTTCCAACTTGTCTATATCCTTCTTAAAATATGGTGCCTTAAAAAAGCAAGCCTCAGGAAACGATAACCAGGAGGCCCCGTCCCTAGTGCTATTTTCATGTCTGATTAGCAGCCCTCAGTATCCAGGAGGCTTGGGGACAGGTACATTTCTGAACTGTGTTTATCCATAAAGGCACAACTGGAGCCAAGGCTGACTGTGGACACAAGGGCCATCCAGTAAAGCAAAAAACATGACCTGGCAAGATAGAAATCAATTAGATTTGCTCAAACGCATGGCCTGCTCAAGTTCCTTTTGCTTTGACGTGGCTGGCACAGGAAAATGGCGTGATTCCTAGAATCTGCTATCACCCCATAACAATGAGTTGCAGGAGATTCTGAACAGACAAAGGAATGTTCTTTTTCAGACAACGCCCAATGATCTTGCAGGATTCACTGGAGATGGCATCTGGGGGGAGGGATATCCACTATGAAGATCCGCAGGGGGACACCGGCCAACAGCAGCCCCATCCCTCTCTCAATGCCCAAGCAGCCTCTGGCTTTTAGGAGACAATCACTTTCTCCTACTCTCTAAGGTATGCCATGGAAGAACGGGCAGTCCTAGAGCAGGGGTGTCAACATGCGGCCCAGGGGCCAAATCAGGCCCCCGGAGGGCTCCTATCAGCCCCCCCCCGAGCAACTGGCTCTTGTCTGCTTCCTTCTCCCTCTTTCTTGCTCCCTTCTGTATCTCAGCTTGCTTTGCCAGGCTTGCTCAATTGCACAGGAGCTAAGAGCAAAACCTCCATTTTCTCCATTGGTCGAGGCTCCTCTGCCTCCTGGTCCCCTGGGGAGGAAGGGAAAGAGCCAGGGCTTCCTTAGTCCAGTTCCCTGGATCCCATGGGAGAAACACAAAGAAAGCACCTTTAAGACCAACAAGTGCTAATGTTTTAAGCATGTGTTAAGGGTTTTTTAAAATCTTTAGTCATGTTTGTCTGTGCCCTTTAAAAAGTTTATATCTCTGCTACCTAATCTTAAATAGACATACACATGGCCCAGCCTGACAAGGTCTTATTTATGTCAGATCTGGCTTTCATAACAAATGAGTTTGACACCCCTGTCCTAGAGCATCTGCCCTCTGCAGTCACTCTAAGGCTTCTGGTTCTCCTAGACTCTATGGCAGTATTTCCCAGCCTGTGGGTTGGGACCCCAAAGAAGGCTGCAAAGCCTCTTAAAGCCTCTGTTGGCCAGCCCTCCCTCATGGTCACCCCTGTCCTTTCCACTGTACTTTTTTTGTATTTTGGAAACAAAGATCTGACCTTGGAAACAGTATTTTCCATGTCACACATCAGTTGGTATAAGCTTCGTTGCTGCGTAAACATGGAGATCAAGAAAAACGTGTCCTGGCAGTTACTAGAGTGAGTTTCTTAGAATCTTAAGGGGTGGTGGTTAAAATGAGTAATGGTCAAGGGCTAAAATGTAACCTCTGGATTAGGGTTGCTAAGTCCAATTCAATAAATATCTGGGGACTTTGGGGGTGGAGCCAGGAGACATTGTGGGTGGAGCCAGGAGCAAGAGTGTGACAAGCATAACTGAACTCCAAACGGAGTCCTGGCCGTCACATTTAAAGGGACCACACACCTTTAAAATGCCCTCCCTAGGAAATAATGAAGGACAGGGGCACCTTTTTTGGGGCTCATAGAATCGGACCCTCTGGCCCAATCTTTTTCATACTTGGAGGGTATTTTGGGGAGAGGCAGTGGATGCTGTGTTGAACATTTGGTGCCTCTATCTCAAAAAAACAGGCCCCTCCCAGAGCCTCAGATACCCACGGATCAATTCTCCATTATACTCTATGGGAATCGGCCTCCATAGGGAATAATACAGTGCCCAGCAGACATTTCCCTCCCCCCGCTTTCGGATGACCCTGATGTGGGGGGAGGGCCTCCAAACCGGGGGATCCCCTGCCCCCAACTGGGGATTGCCAACCCTACTCTGAATGCAAAGGCTGTGTGTGTCAGAAGGCCGCCCACTTGAGGTACATAGTGGGCGCTGCTGGACCCTTTTATGCAACGCTGCTGGTTTCTCAAAAAAAGCTACAGCAAATGGACTGCTGGACTAGATGGGTGCTAAGAGCATAGTGGGCTGAAGGCACCAAAAAACCCTGGGCCAGCCATGGATGGGTTACTGCACCAAGTCGATTTGGACTTGTGGGTCCCTTTACTAAAAAGCTGGGGCACTGCTGCTCTAAGGGACCCCATTCTGCTTGCTCTCTCAAGCTGCCACTTCCTCCAGGGGAACTGATCTCTGCAAGCCCAGACATCAGTTGTAATTCCAGGAGAGCTCCAGGCCCCACCTGGAGGTTGGAAACAGATCAAACCTGTCTGTAAACTGTCTGAACAGATTTCTTAAAGGAATAAAGACATAAAACATCAAATTAGAAGAATATCTAGTTTCCTTATTAGTGCAACTATTGAACATATAAAACCAACGAAACAAAGCAGTAAACTGGAAGAGGACACAGCCTCCTAAATATTTCAGTCCACAAGCATCTCAACAGGTAAGTCCTCCCCACCCCCACTTTCAGGTCTGACGTCCACGTTCCCAGTGTGCTCAAGTGAGGTGGCTGCAAACCATGAAGGCAGCATTAATCCATCCGGAAGATTCTCTGGTGTGAAATAATTAAATGAAAGTCCTCTTATGCAAGCTCAAGCTGAACGGGCTTCCCGGGAGTTCTGGGCCTCGTTTTCACCCGCTGGGCTTTCTCCGAGCTTTAATGCATTTCCTAGCACTTCCAACCGATCAACATTCTTTCCACTCTCTTACATTTCCCAATCAGGTTACAATCTCAGCCATCCGCGAGTCTCACTTGTGTTTACCGTATCCACCTGGAGGTTGGCAACCCTAAAATGACCTGGAGCTTATATGGCTTTCAAAAGGGATAGAGGCATTCATGGAGAAGAGGTCGGTGGCTAACCAGCCTCAAGAGTCTGATGTGAAACTCCACATTCACAGGCAGTGTGCTTTTGACTACCATTTTGGGAAGGGGGCACACAGCAAGGGTTGCGGCCTTCTTTGTTGGCTTGTGTGCTCCCCAGGAGCATCAGGGCTAGGGCCGTAGGAAACAGGATTCTGGACGAGATGGATCCTCCTTGAAGTTATGCAGGATGGATCTTCTTGGCCTCTGAACCTACATCTCCTTGTCCAAGTTCAACCCCCTTAAATACCTATTGTCCAGCAAGTCATTTGGGATGAAAACAGAAGAAGAAGACTAGAGATTTATACTCCGCCTTTCTCTCTGGATCTGAGACTCAGAGCGGCTTACAATCTCCTATATCTTCTCCCCTCACAACAGACACCCTGTGAGATGGGTGGGGCTGAGAGGGCTCTCACAGCAGCTGCCCTTTCAAGGACAACTCCTGTGATAGCTATGGCTAACCCAAGGTCATTCCAGCAGCTGCAAGTGGAGGAGTGGGGAATCAAACCCAGTCCTCCCAGATAAGAGTCCGCACATTTAACTACTACACCAAACTGCCTCTCCATATAGTCTTTTAAAAAAGCCCTACATTTGTAACATTTCTCTGTGCATTTGAATAAGTAACAAAAAACCCCTATTGCTTCGTACAGTCTAGAAACTGTTCCTTTTTGCAACGGTTCCTTTTTGCCCCCCGCTCTGGAGGGGCTTCTGGGAGGTCTGTTGCTCTGGCTGGCTGATTTATATTCCTTCCTGCCTTGTTATGCTTCTCTTTCCTTAATCTGGCTTTTATTGCATGTTTTGGAAAGCAGCTTCGGAACAAGTATGGAAAACAGATAAATGAGATTCTCCACAAGGCATGCCCACCTCCCTCCGGCAAATGCAGGGAGCTATGCGCACACACACACAAAACACAACTGAGCAGCTGATCTTGAAACTCCCAGGAAGCATTAATGAGCTCCAGAATTTTAGAAAAGCCAAAGCTCTCCCTCTCTTCAGGCAGCGTGTTTGGAAAAAGAAAACATTCGCGGCAAAACAATGGCATTCAACTTGGATCACAGAACAAGCGACGAGGAAAGGGAAAAGGACGGCAGGACCAACATTACAAAAAAATGCTATTCTGATGGCAGAAATCAAACTGGGCTCTGAAATGCTGAAAAGATCTGTGCAGCGGGGAATTGACAAGGCATAACATATTAATCGAAGAAGGACTCTCTCTCGCTCACTCCGTCGCTCTCCTGGGCAAAAAGAGCTGCCAGGATGAAGAGAGCTAAAAATAGACCAGAAAGGGGAAGTAGAATTGACAATAGCAGGTACGAAAAGCCAGCTGGGGAGGAAAGGCGGGGGGGGGGGGGCACAGAAACGGACTAGAGACCTGCTGGCTTCCAGAACCTTCGTCATCTCTATCTTAATGCTAAAAAAGTTGAAATAGCAAAAGGGCAGTTGGAGAAGGCGGCTTTAAAAACTTCCAGTAAAAAAAAAATTATAATAACTTGAAAGAAACTCTGGTGACACTAAAGACAGAATTACACATTCTAGGAGAGAGACAGGCTCTTGTCACCATACAGCAAACACAGAGGTTATTTCCAAGGTAAAATAGGCACAGAGGAGCACAGCTCCTGAACCTTTCTGACGGTTCCCCCTGCTCCTCCCCACCTTGTCCATTGAATAGCAGGTGCAGCTGCATAACAATCCCTGGATGAGCTCCACCACCTATTTTTCTACAAAACGACACCTGGGAATCTCCAATAAATGCCCTCTTTCAAGGCTTTTTTGTAGCAGGAACTCCTTTCCATATTAGGCCACTCCTCCCCGATGTTGTCAATCCTCCTGGAGTTTACACAGTAGGCCTAGTATTAAGAGCCCTGAAAGCTCTTGGAGGATTACTACATCAGCAGGGTGTGGCCTAATATGCAAAGGAGTTCCTGCTACAAAAAAAGTCCTGCCCTCTTTCAATTTTTATTTACTTTATTTGTATCCTGCCTTTCTCCCCAACGAAGACCCGGTGACTTGCATCATTCTCCACATCTCCATTTTACCTTCACATCCACCCTGGGGAACCAGGTTAGACTGAGCCTGTGACTGGCCCAAGGTCACCCAGTGAGCATACATTGCAGAATGTGGAATCTTCACCTGGGTCTTCCAGCTCTTAGTCCAGGTCTGTAACCACTAAACCACACTGGCTCTTTGCCCCGGCGTTTTGTTACACTGGCAAAAGAAGGCTTGGGACCCTGCGTGTGCCAAGATAACAGAGCCTCACCCTGAAACCAGAGACAAGACAACTTTTGAGAGTGAGAAGCGAGGTGCAGCAGGACTCTCACCCCGTCACGTGTGTGTTGTGTGTCCCTTATTATTGTCTCTTGTCAAATACATCTGGTGGGTTTTGGACTACAAAAATCTGCAAACCTCATTGAAAGAGATAAGAGCAGGAAGAACATGCATTGCACACTTGCAAGTGGTCCTTCAGTTGCCCCTGTGAGTGTATGTGTAGATGACGGTCTTCAGCTTGATTTAACACCCCCCACCCACATACCTTTATTAAGAAAGGTTCTGCTGGACAAAACCCAGTTAAAAAAAAAAGTCCTTCGTGACACAGCAAAAGAAACGAAACCGGGCAGGGCACTGTATCTATATAAACAAGAAAATGGATTCATATAACCTTTCAACTCTGGAAGCTGAGAAGGACAACACAGCACCGGAGGGTGTTTGCAATGCTTTGTTTAAAGAATACATTGCAATGCAGCTGGAAATACTTCCTGGGGGAAGGGGTTTCGTCTGCATGAATGTATTTCTCGCCAACCACATGTTCTCCTAGGACGCTTATGCCTCTGGAGTCATCAAGCGATTTGTGCCAAAGGGAGAAAAAGAGCCACAAGAATTTTGCCAATGGAGGACAAGGACAGAACTGCATCGCTTACCACCAGCTGTGGGACGGGGAGTGGTTTCCCTTCCTTACTCAGGGACACGTAGGTGAAGAATGCACTGACAGCACGGTATCGTTCCTGAGACTCATCCACAAAAGGGTCGGCATCCACAAAAACCTCGATCTCCATGGACTTATTGCTCGTGAAGGTCATGCGCCCTGAAATCGTGATCACGCTGCCTGCAGGACAGAGTTGAGTTGGTTAGCCAAGCGCTCCGACTCAGCAGACAATGATCGGAGTCCCGGATTTTCTAGAAAGCCAAGCAATTTTTGTATGTGAGATGTACAATTTTTGTGACCCCTTTGGGCAGTGCAGGGGTGGAATTCTAGCAAGAGCGCCTTTGCATATTAAGCCACACACTACTGGTGTAGCCAATCCTCCAAGAGCTTGCAAATAAAGAGCCTTGCAAACTCTTGGGAGGATTGGCTACATCAGGGGCGTGTGGTCTAAGATGCAAAGGAGCTCCTGCTAGAATTCCACCCCTGGGCCAATGTAAGGTTGTATAGTAACCCTCCCTAAGTAAAGACTTCCTTGCAACAAGTGATTTGGTTTTGAACACGGGAAGCAGGGGCAAACCAGAATGGGAAGCAAAAATGGGCAAAAGAAATATTGCAAACATCACTTCAAGAAATGCTTCTCTCTCTTTTCCACCCATTTCTATAGCTCAGGAGTCCCCAGCAATGCGTTTTCAGAAAGGTGAGGGTAGTCTTTGAAGGGTTTAAAAAAAAAAAAATCTTTATGGCATGACAGCGCGAAGAGGTATTCTCAGAACAGTGGGGCTTGATTCTGAAGAAACACAATTGGGTTATGTGGCTAAAATGCTTAAGGCACCTAACTGAAACAGCTATTGAAGTCGTCTGATCTTCCCAGTTTTAATTTATTTTTATATAAAAAGTAGAAGCTGATCACGTTGCTACATCAGATTTTGTTCACTTTTATGTTCCTATCAAAATCTGGCCAGAATCCCTCTCTTACTCTACTTTGCAGGCAAAAAACATCTAGAGAGCTACCATTGGCCACCCCTGCTTTAGACTAAAACATCCAAAGAAAAGAGGGCTCTTCAAGGCTCACTTCCCACATTTGAGATGTTAACGCTTTGGGTATAACCAGAGTCACTGGTTTTAAAATTAATACAGTTGGGCAAATAAAACTGGGGGGAGGGGGAAGGGTAGGACATGGAACAGCAGTGCATAAATATCCCTTAAAACGGGAGGGGGGGGGGAAACAGAAGAACAGCCACGTCAGCTGGTTTCCCCGGCGCTCTGCAAATGGAAGAAGAGCACCTAATCAGCTTTGACATTTAGAAGAGAAACAGCAGGTTCCTTCGGCTAAGCAGTGCTATTATCTGTAATTTCAAGCCTCTTTTGTGATGAGGAAGAAGGGAAGTGGATTCCTTAGCAGGGAAAGCAAACAAGACTAAGCCCCGGAACGAGGAATTTTCCTTTCTCTGGCATCTGGATAAAAGGGAAAACGCAGGCTGCGGCCAGCGTGGAATTCCAGCTGCTCACTGGGCCGTTGCAGTGAAGACACAGCTGGCTCAGCAGGGCCCTAAGCAGAGCATTATATGGGTGGGGTGGGGTGGGGTTTGTCACAAGAGCCTGTCTGTTATGATCAGGATAGTGGCTGCCCCCCTCCACAGTGCATATTAGTACACAATTTGGCAACCAGCAAGCACGAACTGGAGCCATTAAAACAACACCATAGCACCTGAAGTCACGTGCAGGTTCTTGCTGGGAATGACCCACTCCAGGGCCAGTGGCAGCATACTCTGTGGTGGGGCAGCCACCAGGGCCCACTGCCTCCCACCTAAGCACCTCCTCTGTCACTTGTCTGCACCCATGCTCCCAACTGTCCAGAGGCACTGAGGAAAGGGATGTAGGTGGTGCCGCCGGTGCACAGTGGCGGCCAGGACTTTTTTGTAGCAAGAACTCCTTTGCATATTAGGCTACACCCCCCCCCCGATGTAGCCAATCGTCCGAGAGCTTACAGGGCTCTTCTTACAGGGCCTACTGTAAGCTTTTGGAGGAGTGGCTACATCAGCGGTGTGTGGCCTAATATGCAAAGGAGTTCCTGCTACAAAAAAAGCCCTGCTGGTGACACTCTTGGGAACCATGGCAGGTTGTGCAGGTAACTAGGTGTGGATCGTGGGAGGGTCTGCAGACAGGGAAGGAATGCACAGGTAGGTGGAGGGTGGCATGCAGGTTTGGGGGGTGGAAAGGAGGGCAGGGAAGGGAGCATGGCAGCAGGCAGATAGGGGGCCCTGGACACTGGCTGCTTGGGTTTCCCCCTCAACTTGCCCACCAGTGAATAAAATCCTGCATTAGCTCTTAGGGGAAAATACAGCAAGCTAGGAAGAGCATTTGGTTGTGCAGTCCCTGCTGACTCCTGTTGGGAGTGGGCCCTTCCTCTCCCCATCATCTGCAAGCCCAATGCTATTGATGAATCCTCCTGCCCTTAGGGGCAAAGAGAGGACACAGAGCAGGCTCTGAGATAACAGGACTGAAGGGGGCAGCAGAGAGAGAGAGCAGGAGAGGGCACAGATCAAAGCCTCCTCTCACAGGCAGGCAAGGGAGCCCTGGTCCACAAAGCCATCTTTCACTGTGAGCACCCCCCCCAAATCTATGCCAGGAGTGGCCAAACTTGCTTAATGTAAGAGCCACATAGAATAAATGTCTGAGAGTCGCAAGACATGAACATCAGATGTTTGAGAGTCACAAGACAGGAAGGAAAGTGGGTGGGTGGGTGAGTTGAAAGAAAGCAAATAGATGGGGGGAGAGAGGTGGAAAGAAAGCAACTTTAACTTTAAATGCATTCTCCAAGCTGCTGACCAATGGGGCAGTGAGGGCTTCAAGAACCACAGAAAGTGTGTGAAAGAGCCACATGTGGCTCCTGAGCCACAGTTTGGCCACCTTTGGTCCATGCTGTTGTAGTGTACATATTTGTAGCCATAACCAACCTTTTACTAAACGAACACCATAAAGGTTTAAGAGTTTCTCCCTAATCTGTACCCTGTCAAGAAGCAATTTTTCTCCAAGCCAGTTTGACCAGGGATCCTGGAAGGGGTTTTTTTTGGGGGGGGGGAGCATCTTCAGGGCCTGGAGCAGGGGTCACTGGAGGTGTGTGTGGAGGAGGTATTTAGGAATTTCCTGCATTGTACAGGGGCTTGAACTAGATGATGCTCTATGATTCTATGTAAGGGGGCTGTATGCACTGTAGTCAGAGGTGGAAAAAACCCTTCTTCCGCTATCCTTTGTTTAAAACATGGCATTCGCTGGAAGGGCCCTGGGATCAGTGAGGCCCCCACAAACATGAAGAAAAACATGCAAAATACTGTGCATAATGTGGATTCAACGCAGCACAGCATTCCAAGACAGTGTTCCAAGAAGTGATTTCAAGATTGCACTGCTTAGCAGAAGGAAATGGGAATCCTAAACAGTTCCAATATAATATCAAAACACTACCGGTAGGTGTCTTGTTGATGCAGTTGTGAAGACAAGAAACTATTGGTCGCCCGTAATGCTTTTGAGATTCGCTTTCTTTGAATTTACTTTAAAATATTGCTCTCCTGCCTTTCCCCTTAAATATGGCATGCATCCTTTTAAAAAGTGAAGGTAAAGTCAATCTGATAAATAAACAACACGGTCAAGTCCATTACCGGGGAAGAGGGTGTAACAGACGTAGCTAAGAAACAGGCTTGCAGCGATTGGCTGGAATGTTGCCCAAGCAACAGAAAAGTATACTTTGGAGGTTTCCTCAGCAGAAAATCACCTCAGGATTTTCAGTCTTAGCCAGGGGGTCTTCGAGAGAAGTCTTCAGAATACCAGTCTGAAGTGAAGATAGTGGGCTTAGGCCGGGCAGTTGTAAAATCAACTGGACGAGGGGCTGAGAGCTGCCAGAATGGCTGAGCTCCTTGTGGCAGACAGAGTTGAGTGGACTCTGTCTGGAAAAGGGAGTTTTCAGATGGTTTGAAACTCTCTGAGGGAAATTTTGCCAGCGCATCAGGCAATCTCCAAGTACAAACTAGATCACACAATTACATTCTGAGGGGAGAACTGGATTCTGGGGGTCAGCAGAGGTACCCAAAACTCAGACCAGAGGATTAGCTGTGGGGCTGAGACGCAGCTGTTTAGAGGGGTGTGAGTCCTGGAAGATAGCTAGTGTGAAAGGGTCTGTGAGGGAGAATACTGACACCAGTCAGGAGTTCTCTATGTGTGTGCGGAAGAGTGATTGAAGTTTGTTATTTATGGCCCTTTTCAAACTTACCAGTGGAAACCGGAATGGAGTCGGTATTGTGCCGCCTTGCAGTAATCCGAGACAGGGATGGGAGTTTTCAGACACATGTTTTTTTTCCCGGTAGGGTTCCGCGATTGAAGCGAGCCATTTCACACTGTTCCGCTTTTATCTCGCTTCCACCAGCGCCCGCCATTTTCACGCCCTTTTTCACCCGCTGTCACACGATCTCCGGCTTTTTTTTTTTAACGTCTTTTAAGATCGCTATAGCGCAATAGCGACGTATCACAACAGCAACACCATAGGGATGGCTGGGCTCCATTGAGATGCCAGAGATTGCCGCTGCTGAAACTTGGTAACAGGTGCCCCATTGGATACACAGTTCAAGCGGGAGATCAGGGCACCAGGCGTTGGTCTGTCACCTGTTGCTATCACTTCCATGCCCACACAGGAATCAGGGGAATGTGACTGGTTTGTAGGTTTCTCTGAGGTACATTTTTTGGCGGGGGGGGGGGGGGGGCTGTTGCCACCTGGAGATGGGTTGCCCATAGGTCAGCAGGTTTCAGCGGGAGAACAGACCGACAGTGATTGGTGAGACAGATGTTGCTAACCCAGCCTGATGTGCACCCATCCATGCCCACAGGCTATTGGCTGGAAAGTGACTTGTGCCAAGCTGCAGCAGGTATAAATGTCAGGGGGGGAAGCCACAGATTTCTGAGGGTTGTAGTTGGTGAATGGTTTGTGTGGAAGGCTATTGTTCTATTAGTTCTATTGTTCTAATAGTCATGGTTTCCATCACAACAGTATTGAGACTTTTGGATTTCATCATCTCCCCATACTGCTTGGAGATCCAGAATCTCCTGCTCGCTCCAAGCTACACCTCTTGATCCACACATCCTCACAATTCCTGACACACCACTCACCAACCTATTAAACCAGACAATCCGACAAGCCCCCCCCCCAAAAAAAATGTGCCTCAGAGAAACCTACAAACCAATCACATTCCCCTGACTCCCGTGTGGGCATGGAAGTGATAGCAACAGGTGACAGACCAATGCCTGGTGCCCTGATCTCCCGCTTGAACTGTGTATCCAATGGGGCACCTGTTACCAAGTTTCAGCGGCGGCGATCTCTGGCATCTCAGTGGAGCCCAGCCATCCCTATGGTGGTGCTGTTGTGATACGTCGCTATAGCGCTATAGCGATCTTAAAAGATGTTAAAAAAAAAAAGCCGGAAGTGTGAGCTACTGCATAAATTAGTGTGCTCTGGGGTCATCCTTCCTGAGCTAAGACAAAAATGTGTGAGCTGGAGGCTAAAAATCTGTGAGCTAGCTCACACTAACTCAGCTTAGAGGGAACACTGTTAGTGACTCGCTAACAGAAAGGGACTGGATGAAAACGCCGGGAAAGGAACTCCTTCACATCAAACACCCCACCACCACCCGTATCACCAGGAACACGGCCCACGAACACCACTCTCCCCATCACCGAAGTCTGGCGCAAGCCGAGCTTGCGAGGAGAGAAAATGCTCACATTTTATTAACTTCAGAGCAGAAAAGGCCCCACGGGACCTCCGCCTAGCTGGCTGTGCCCGACGTCGCGTGCCTCTCTGCCCAAATGCCCATTTACCATTGTGGTAAAAGGCTTGACAGAGAGAAAAAGAGGCAAGTCGCAGGGTTCATGTAATTTTAAACTCAGCTGCGAAAGCTGTCCACCCCAGTCACTTGCAGCTGGTGAGCTGTCACTTCTGGTACCAATTCGCCTCGGGAAAGGGACAGACAAGCAGCAATTATTCCTCGCTGTGCGCCCTGTGTGGGGGAGGCTGCAAAAGGAAGCTGCCGCTGCTTCCCCAAAACCCAACCCTGAGAAAGAATGTTCAGAACCTTTTGCGTGGCTCAGCGGGGCGCAAGCTGCATTTCTACCAATTGAAAGGGCTGCCCTCTGGACACTAACCATGAGGCTCAGGGAAGCGGCCCTCGAGGTTAATGAACACTCTAACGATTCGGATAGGGAAGTGAAAACCTCTGTATCCAGCTACACGGAGCGAAGTGTGGGGAAAGACTAAATATTTTGGCTGGAAATACCTTGGCCGGAGGCAGTATGTCCCCCCCCCCCCCCACCACCACCACCAGCAGATGGAGCCCGGCATGCCCAATTTATATCTGCTGCAACAGCCTGTAGTCCATATTTGTTGACCTGCTAGTGGCACAATAATTCCTCATCTCCTTGTTGGCTTTTAAACATTTCTCCTCCAAATGAGGAACGCCTTGGGTGAAGACTCGTATTGGATTTATACTTCCATAAAGTTATCTAAAGCCTTTCCTTCAACCGGCTCAGCACCTCCTCTGCGGTTTGCTTGTTAGGAACTGTTTGCCTCTGCCTTTCCGACAGCCATGTTGCATCCTGCTCTCTGTTCTGACATGATCTTCAGGCTTCCACTCTTGAGTGCTTGCTTTCGACTCTTTCCCAGTCCTACTGAATGTCTTTAGGGGGGCGGGGATTTTGCAAGATTCTGCAAGATCGCTCTGTGAAGAATAATCAGAAAAACAGAGGGGAGCTAGAGCACATAGGAGGAGTTCCTTGAATTCGGGACTGATGAGAAAGGATCGCTGTCAGGACAGGCCCAGGGAAGATGCGCATGACTCAGGACAGTTCAAGGAAGCCCAGAGTTAGCAGGGTTGCGATTGTCTCAACATCACACCAGACTTGTACTGTGCTTTGTGTTGGGAGCACCTAGTAATTTTTAACATATTCATTCTTGGACATGCCTTTCAGACAAAGGCTGTGGGCATCAAGGAGGGAAACATAAATTTCCCCATCACAGCTTCCCTGAGCGATTTTAGCTTGGAACAAAGAGCATGGGGGAGGCTTCAGCTGAATCACACAAACACCGGCTTAAAAAATTAAGTTTTTAAATAGCCAGGGCTTTTTTTGGAGCAGGAACTCCTTTGCATATTAGGCCACGCACCCCTCATGTAGCCAATCCTCTAAGAGCTTATAGGGCTCTTCCTACAGGGCCTACTGTAAGCTCCAAGAGGACTGGCTACATCAGGGGTGTGTGGCCTAATATGCAAAGGAGTTCCTGCTACAAAAAAAGCACCCTGTAAATAGCTACAAAACTTTGAACCCAGAATTCTCAACATAGGCCAGTTCCACACTAGACCTTTAATCCTGGCTTAGCCCTGTCCCCAAACTGATTTTCTGCATTAGAATCATAGAATCCTAAACTCATAGAGTTCCACCGAGCCACGGCCCCTCCTTGTGGAAAACCATACCCTGAACCATTTCACCCACCAAATGTTTGCCAAAGTGGATCTTGTAGTCATGAAAAACTGCGGCTGGTCCTCAAGACAGCTGTCTCGCTCTCATCCATTCTCTATTCAAACAAGAGGGAGGTTTTGTATCACGTTACTAGATAGCTGCAGATCTCCAATTGCCCCAAACGGTGCCATGAAAGCAGTAGCTTCAATAGAAAGGAAGGGAAGAGAATGAAAAAGAGGGACACCGTGAACTGCTGCTGCTGCCACCGCCGCCGGTTTTTGTGGGATTTTTCCACTGCCGTCAAGAACAGAGCGTTGAACTGGAAAAGTCGGTTTCTTGGGAGACAGTTTTTCTCCACTTGGGGGTAAGCTGCTCTGACCCACATTCTCCGTCTCTCTCATCAAGCTTTAAAAACCTTCTTTAATCCGATGCAGTCCTTAGAAGTCGCTGTGCCTAGCTGCCAGAACAGCAGCGCTTGGATTGCCGCACAGGGCTAAACGGTACTGAGTCAGATTCAGAGCAACTGTGAAGGATTCCATCCCAGGAATATCTTTATTGCTTTGCTCCTGAAGGGTCACAGCTTCAAGATTGCTTAAGTCTCTCTCAAACTGTGCATGGCAAAAATAAATAAGTAACTGAAGGCTCCTTTGACCAAAAAGTAAAGGTAGTCCCCTGTGGAAGCACTGAGCTTCCCTGTGGAAGCACAAATGCAGAACTGCAACAGGCAGCCTCTTGAGTCAATGTCTAGAATGGGGTGGCCAAACTTGCTTAACTAAGAGCCATGTAGAATAAACGTCAGATGTTTGAGAGCCGCAAGACATGAAAGTCAGTGGTAGGTAGGTAGGTAGGTAGGTAGGTAGGTAAGTAGGTAGGTAGGTAGGTAGGTAGGTAGGTAGGAAGGAAGGAAGGAAGGAAGGAAGGAAGGAAGGAAGGAAGGAAGGAAGGAAGGAAGGAAGGAAGGAAGGAAGGAAGGAAGGAAGGAAAATAAATGGGGAGGGAGGGGTGGAAAGAAAGCAACTTGAAATGCATTCTCTAAGCCACCAGTGTTGAGGACTTCAGAAGTCATACAGTATGTGTGGAAGAGCCACAAGTTTGGCCACCTGTGGCCCAGGACTTGCTTTCTCCAGTTGCCCTGGAGTGTATATGTGGGGGATGGGGTGTATATGTAGGGGATGATTCCGCCCTGTCTCTGAACCAAATTTGATTGGGTCACTGCTGCTGATGGAGAAAGGCAGCAGAATTACCCTCAAAGAGCTTCCAGGTCCAGTTACCCAAAAGCTCAACATTAAATCAACAGTTCGTGAATACAAAGGGTCTCTAAGCAATTTGCCAAGATTTGCAAATAAAACCTCTATGCTCAAAGGCAGTGTACCACTGAATATCAAATGCTGGGGATAAAGGGAACCATTGCCTTTATATTCCGGGAGAAGAAAAGAAGATATTGGATTTAGAGCCTGCAATTCACTCTGAATCTCAGACTCTCAGAGTGGCTTACAATCTCCCTTATCTTCCTCCCACACAACAGACACCCTGTGAGATAGGTGGGGCTGAGAGAGCTCTCCCATAAGCTGCCCTTTCAAGGACAACTCCTACAAAAGCTGTGGCTGACCCAAGACCATTCCGGCAGCTTCAAGTGGAGAAGTGGGGAATCAAACCCAGTTCTCCAAAATAAGAGTCCATACGTTTAAGCACTACACCAAACTGGCTCTCTATTGCTGGAAATTGACTCTGTTCCAGTGGGCCAAAAAGATAAGGAACAGGATACCAGCAATGATGGAAGAGATAACTGCAGATGTAGACCATACGCTATGCCACAGGCGGTGGGACTTGGAACCCTGAGGTGAAGCTGACAGTCCCACGTCCTTAACACGGGCAACAAGAATGGCCTTGCTTTCCTTCCGCACTTCTCACAGGATCAGACAGCAGAACTTGGACAGTTAGTTATTAACTTCTCTGTTGCCTTTTCTGGCAATGCTCAAGAGATTTAACGAAGAAAGAGCTCATGCATACATGAACAAAGCCCGACCGAGAATAAAAACAGCGGCACATATGTAAGCTTCTCTGGATCCCTCCGGGGAGAAAAGCAGCCGAGAAATGCTTACATAAATGAATATGAAGATGTCACAAAACTGCTGAATAACAAAGTATTGATTTGGAAACATGCCTATTACACATATATGTTGCCTAAAACTGCCAGAGATGCACCCTTCTGTATAGATCAGCCACGAACTCTCCCTAGAGCAGGGGTGGCCAAACTTGCGTAACGTAAGAGTCATGCAGAATAAACATCAGATGTTTGAAAGCCAGAAGACATGAATGCCAGATGTTTGAGAGGCGGAAGGAAGGAAGGAAGGAAGGAAGGAAGGAAGGAAGGAAGGAAGGAAGGAAGGAAGGAAGGAAGGAAGGAAGGAAGGAAGGAAGGAAACTAGATGGGAGAGAGGAAGGTAGAAAGAAAGCAACTTTAACTTTAAATGCATTCTCCAAGCTGCTGGCTGACTTTACTTGGGTAAGCGATTTAAAGAGACAACTGCCTTCTGCAAGCCAGCTGACAGGGTGGTGGGGGCTTTGAGAGTCACACAATATGTGTGAAAGAGCCACACATGGCTCCCAAGCCTCAGTCTGGCCACCCCTGCCCTAGAGCCTTGAAGCAATAGCAGAAGAAAGCCTTGTTTATGTTCCTTTTAACCTCTCTGGGAGCCCTCTTCTTTGACTTATTCATTTACTTGTTTATTTATATCCTGCTTTTCTCCCCAGAGGGAACCCAAAGCAGCTCATGCCCCTCTCCTACACTTTATCCTCACAACAACTCCGTGAGGGATGTCAACTAAGCGTGTGTGACCAGTCCAAGGTCACCCAGCAAGCTGCTATGGCATGAGTGCAGATTTGTGCCTTCGTTTCCTAGCCTGGCACTGTAACCCCTACACCACGCTGGCCTCTGAGCATGGCCTCCCCACAGATTTCTGGCAATGTATGTGTGTCTTAAGGGGAGGGCCAAGCATTCATGTATAACTGGAAGGTCCTTAACAAGAAACGGTTTTAAAGGTAGAATTCACAGCCACAGGAAGTGGGAGCAGCTACAGTCACAGACTGCTTCAAGAGGCGATTAGATAAACCTGTGGAGCAGAGGTCCATCAGTGGCTACTAGCCAAAAGGTATAGATGGAACATTCTGTCTGCGGCAATGATGCTCTGTAATCTTGGTGCTTGGGGGCGGGGGGTGGGTGGAACAGTGGGATGGCTTCTGGAGTTCTGACCCTGCTGGTAGATCTCCTGATGACATCTGGGTTTGAGCCACTGTGTGACACAGAGTGTTGAACTGGATGGGCCGTTGGCCTGATCCAGCATGGCTTCTCTTGTGTTCTTATGTTCTTAAGATCAAAGGCAGCACCTTGATCTGGGCCCAGAAGCTGGAACTTTGTGTGTCGTGTTATTCTATGGAAGCACAGGGTAGGCGGTGGTGGGGAGAACCAGAATACAATACGGGGTGTGGAATTCAACACCCCGAGAATCTCAGCTTTCCAGTTTGTTTGTTGGGGGGGGGGGGATGTTTCCAACCCTAATGATATGCTGGAAAGCATGTGGGTGATGCCGAGCGAAGCGTTAACAGCACAGAGCAGCAGCTGAACACGATTTCCAGCAGCTGGGGATTCAATGCCCTCCATCGCTCCTAGCTCCTCCCTGGAAGCTGCAAAGCCGTAATAAATTATGCAAAATAAAGAGAAGCGATGGAAAACATGATTAATCTACATCACAATTTATACAGGCGGCAGCAGGGGAGTTTTTCTCAGTGCAGGACTGGGCTTGGGAGGGCATGGAATTTTTGTTGCGTGCAGCATGAAATGCACACAGCTCTGTTGGAAGCCGGGGGCTCTCCCCATCCCCAAGTTTAGCTTTATATGCCTGCGAATCCCGGGAAGAGACAGACCACAGCATTCTAACTCCAGGCAGGGCTTTCTTTGTAGCAAGAACTCCTTTGCATATGAGGCCACACACCCCTGATGTAGCCAATCCTTCTGGAGCTTACAGCAGGCCCTGCACTAAGAGCCCGTTAAGCTCCAGGAGGATTGGCTACATCAGGGTGTGTGGCCTAATATGCAAAGGAGTTCCTGCTACAAAAAAAGCTCTGACACCAGGTATAGTTTTGTCTCATGCTCTTGTACGACAAGGCAGAAATCCAAAGAGCAGAGATGAAGAACAAAAGCTAGATTGCATTTCTGCCCGCTCCAAGTTAGAGTACAGTCAGCCGTGCCCAAGGTGCTGTGTACGGGACGTGAGCGTAGAGATCGGCCCAGCAGTTTCTTGTACTTGAAGTCACGGTTCAGATGTTCCCCCATTCCCACAGTCAGCAGATTAAAGCGCAGCCGAGCTAAGATGCGGCATCTGCAAGGCAAGGACGAAACGCGCCCCCTGCTACCCAAGCTGTGTGACTTGGCTATGTACCTTTTTTAATCTTCTCGTGGAAGTTAATGGCATCCACCGATGCTGTGACTATGTTGGTCTTGCAGTGGCGAGCGGCAACAATTCCAGCTACCTCGTCCATCAGCTTCATCGTGACGCCTGCAAAAAAAAAAAAAAGAGACCAGACAGACAGGTGTTAGTTGGCCAAGTCAACTGTTGCTAGCCGCAGCAAACCTACAGGTGCGATGAAGGAATGCTAAGTCTCATCTCTGCAAGCTATGGGCTATCCATACCACCATCTAGATTTTAGATCTTTAGCACGTTAGCCGTTTTTAAGGCTCTCCTCTGTACTGAAAACTAGAAACTTGCTCTCTCTGGGGCCTACTTGAATCTTGGCTGGTAACCCAATTCAGGGCTGCTGAATGAATTCTGTAATTGACCTGTGCAAGAGCAGAAATTGATACTGCCTGCAGAATTCAACTGCCTGGAAATTGCAGATTAACTTTAAAACCTAGCAAGTTCAGCCCTGACCTAGATAGCCCAGACAATCCCGATCTCGCCAGATCTTGGAAGCTAAGCAGGGCCAACCCTGGCAAGTACTTGGATGGGAGACCTCCAAGGAATACCAGAGACTGAACGCAGAGGCAGGCAATATAAAGCCGCCTCTCTGAAATGTTGGCCAGAAGTTGGCCATGGTTGCCAGGCACGCACGCACGCACACATCCATTCATTCATTCACACACACACACACACACACACACAATTACTAGTCAAAAACAGACAAATAAAACCTCGCCAGTTCCTAGCTGTTAAGACTATAAAAAAAGGCTTGAAAATGCTTGGTGAAATATCAGAAAGGAGGACTTCAATGCCCTTCACCAGCGGTTCACATTTTGGCTCCAATTGGCAACCAGCTGAACTTGCAAACTGCTAGTGTAGGGGTGTCAAACTCATTTGTTATGAGGGCCAGATCTGACATAAAAGCGACTTTGATGGGCTGGACCAGGTGGGTCATAAAATATAATGCCAGGTAGCAGAGTTTAAAGCATACAGGCAAACACAGTTAAAGGGGTTTTTTAAAAACATAAAACATGCTTAAAACATTAGCACTCGTTGGTCCTAAAAGTGCTTTCTTTGTATCTCTCCTGTGCAATCCAGGGAACCGGGTAAAGCTCTGTCTCTTTCTTTCATTCCCCAGAGGTCCAGGAGGGGGAGGAGCCTCAGTCAATAGAAGGAAGAGAGGCTTGGCTCAGTAGATCTGCTGTGCAGTTGAGAGAGCATGGCAAAGCAAGCTATCCCTCCCCCTTCCTCCCCGAGGAGTCAGCCATTGGAGAAAGCAGAGGCTTTGCTCTTTAGCTCCTGTGTGACTGAGCAAGCCTGGCAAAGCAAGCTGTGATGCAGAAGGAAGCAAGAGAGAAGGAGGAGAAGGAAGCAGATGACAGCCAGTCGCTCGGGGGCCTGATTCAGCCCCTAGGCAGCATGTTTGACACCCCTGTGCTAGAGTGTGACATCGAAGACAAGTTGGGGAAGGGGGCAGAATCATTTCAGCCTCTAATGTTAAATTAAGCCCTGTAGTTCCTAAGCAGCAAGAAGTCTCATTGTGTTCTGAGCATTCCCAAGCCTTCACCCTTGCTGGATTCAAAGGCCCAGGTACTGTTGATCGGGCAGGTGCTTTTATGGACACTGGTACTTGATCCCTTCCTCTGCAAAATTTGCAAACTGTCAATAACACCTCTGGGCTGCAACACTCTTTCACCGACATTGTTCTACATGCTACATTTACTCCACCATGTTGGCAAGTCAACTGCGTGAGTGACAAAAGCATCAAACCACATAGCCTCTCCCTGAAATAACTTTTCCCTGGCGATTAAATTCAACCAGGGCTTGCCCTGCCATCCACCTTGAAACTTATACAACAGACCATTCCCCTTTGCATACATGGAGGGGGAGACAGTGCCGGATTAAACCCTGTGGAGGCCCCTAGGCAGTCAAAATCCTGGCGGCCCCCTTGCAAATTATCTCAGAGTTGGAGCACCTGCCCCACTGCCTGTGCCCCTGCTGCAGCCTGCAGGCACTTTCCCAAAAGCCCCTTTGACAAAACTGTAGGGCAGAAAGAGGCAAATTTGGTGACGCCAGCAGCAGCTGCACCAGGAAAGCTGGGCAAAGAGTGGCTCAGTTGCTGGCTGCACATGGAGGCTGGGAGGGCTGCAAGCAGGGGGGAAACTGGGGGAGGGGAGCCAGCCCAGGGTCCCTAAAGGCATGGGGGCCCATAGGCCAGTGCCTACTTGGCCTAATTGCTCATCCAGCCCTGGGGGGTGAATCTTTCCATCCCCACTGAGTTGCCCCACACATCTAAGCTCAGGAGATTGAACAAGTTGGGCTTCAGGTTAGGGACTGCACCATCCCTGCGGGTTTAAGCCCTGGTGCATCAGCCCTTGGAGCGCCAAAACCTGTCCCGAGCGGCCCGTGACCGACTTCGAGAAAAGACTGTATCTTAACTACAAAACTGCTGGATTTGACAACTTAAGGCAGTCATTAAGCTTTCAAAGAAAGCATCGGTGGTTTTAACAAGAGCATTAACGGCAATCAAATATTAAGGCTGTGGGAAATGGGATTTTTTTTTTAGTACAGTGTCTGATCAAAGGCAACTTGCATTCATTCTCCAGGCTTCAATCGCTGCTTTCTGCAAGGTTGCGGAACATGAAAGGAACTCTCCCCTCCCTTCCCTCCCCAATTCAGCTGCGAACCCTGCTACTCAATTCAGGCAAGGCAAGTATTGCAGGGCAAGCAGAACATTCATCACTGCAGGTAGGACAGCTTGGAATGGGGGGGGGGGGGGAGAAGGAGAGGGGAGCGAAGCGCCGGCAAAAGGAGGAGGAGGAACTTTGCCCGAGAGGCAGAGCTGGCATTCCATCAGCGTTCCTCCTCCCTTTGTGACAGATTTCCTGGCAGTTCGAAGCCCGTGTCATGGTAGTCTGTTGACAGAAACAAAATGATTACCAGGGAAAGATGCAATGCTTGTCATTTCGGTGCTACAGCTCAGATTTCAAGAGTGGGGAGGGAAGACAGAATTATCTGGATGGGCAATGATGACCCGAAGTCACTACCAAATGGGACAGTGTGATTCCCACCCACCCACCCTCAATCAGAGGGGAAAAGGGAGCTTAGATGCACATGTCTTGCTGGTTCTTAGCCTTTTGCTTTGACGTTCGGCAGGAGCATTATGCCTTCTCCTAAGAAGATACGCTCTTTCCCTCCCCTCTCCCTGACAGCCCTCAGGAATGAAACTCTGGTGTTGGCAGCTCACACAGCGTCCATGTAAGAGCATAAGAGAAGCCACACTGGATCAGACCAGGGGTGGCCAAACTGAGGCTCGGGAGCCACATGTGGCTCTTTCACACACATCGTGTGGCTCTCGAAGCCCCCACCACCCCATCAGCCAGCTTGGAAAAGGCATTTCTTTCTTTAAATCACTTCTCCAAGCCAGCTGGTGGCTTGGAGAATTCATTCAAAGTTAAAAGTTGCTTTCTTTCTACCAGTCTCTTCTTCCTTCATTTATTTTCCTGCCTTCCACGCGGCTCTCAAGCATCTGACGTTCATGTCTTGTGGCTCTCAAACATCTGGTGTATATTCTATGTGGCTCTAACCTTAAGATGAAGAAGATGAAGATATTGGATTTATATCCCACCCTCCACTCCGAAGAGTCTCAGAGCGGCTCACAATCTCCTTTATCTTCCTCCCCCACAACAGACACCCTGTGAGGTGAGTGGGGCTGAGAGAGCTCTCACAGCAGCTGCCCTTTCAAGGACGAGCTCTGCCAGAGCTATGGCTGACCCAAGGCCATGCTAGCAAGTGCAAGTGGAGGAGTGGGGAATCAAACCCGGTTCTCCCAGATAGGAGTCCGCACACTTAACCACTACACCAAATTGGCTCTCCTAAGCTTAAGCAAGTTTGGCCACCCCTGGATCAGACCAATGGCCCATCCAGTCCAATGCTCTGTGTCTCGCAGTGGTCCAAACCCAAGTGCCATTAGGAGGTCCACCAGCAGGATTAGGACTCCAGAAGCCCTCCCGCTGTTGCCCACCCCCCCAAGCACCAATAATGCAGAACATCACTGACTGCCCCAGACATAGTGCTCCCTCTATACCTTGCGCCTAATAGCCACTGATAGAGTTCTGCTCCATATGTTTATAAAGTTCATCCACGAGAGGCCTTCTCTTGCCAGAGAAACAGGCAAGGGAACAGCGTGGACTACAGTGTCTGTCAGGACTCTGTATACTTGAGATGTGCCAAGTAATGTGTACCAAATCCCCTTCTGGCCTGCCCTCTGAATGCACCGGACAGCCTCCAGGCAAGCAGAAATCTAGCCCCACAGGAAGAAAGCTTCTGCTCCCCTCTTTGTTTGCAACGCTCGTTTTCGACTTGCAGGGAGTTTTTAATACAGAGAACGCTCCAGAATTGTGGCCCTCCCCCCTTGCAGTCAGTCCAAAGAGATACAAGTCCAGTTTACCCGCAGCATTAAACCGCCTTGCCCCCACACATCTGCATATAATCAAGGCCCTGGTCACTGCAGAGACAGGCTGAGCTACTTCTCGGAGAGGGAAACTGACATTCTAGGAACTGGGAACAGCAAAATCAGAAGGCGCAAAGAGGGGCCTTCAGCTGTTAGGCTTCCACGGTGAGAAAAGGGTCCGAAGAAGAGGATGCTAAGGAGGCAGCCAAGGTGCAGAGGGCCACAGCAGAAGCCGGGGTTCAGCGTGATGTAGAGCATCAGAGCCAAGATGAACAGAGCGGGGTGACATGACCACAGGGTCACCTCCCCATCTCCCCTCTCCCAAGACCCATGCGGTGGGCATCAGGGGCTTATCCTTACACACCATATGTGCCACCGAATAAACCGTCTCTAGGTTTAGCGGTAAGATGTCTGTCGAATTCGGTTTATTATACCACATCGCTTTCGGCGTATTCCGTCGAGATCCAGCCCCGCTTGGCCTGAAGCAGGGCAGCGTCGCAAGCTTCTACTGACAGAATAGCTAACAGTTACTAAAAATACCCTGGCAAGCTCACGCTCACAAAAACCGTGACTTCCTTTCTAGCTCCTTTTGCTGCTTTTAAAGCAACAGGGTCGGGTGGGGGGAGCTACATTTCTCCCCCTTCCCAACATGCAAGACCTTGTGTCATGACATCACCACCCATCGGATAAAGCATGAAGGTCACATGACCACAGTGCATGCTTCCTCCCAACATGGGGCAAACAATTTTCTGCATTATGGGAAAATGTTATTGTCTTCCTTTAAACCCTGAAGTTCTCCCTAACAGAGACCCCAATCGGCTTAACGTCCATTCTGCTTGCCACCCTTTCATCCTCACAACCACCCTGTGAGGTAGGCTAGGCTGAGAGCACGTGACTGGCCCAAAGTCACCATCAAGCCTCCATGGCAGATGGGGGGGGGGGGTTTGAAAAAAAAGAGAACAGATTGGATTTATACCCCATCTTTCACTTGGGAGTCTCATAGCAGCTCACAATTTCCTCTCCCTTCCCTTCCCCACAAAGACACCGTGTGAGGTAGGTGGAGCTGAGAGACCTCTGACAGAAACTGCTCTGGACAGCAACAGCTCTGTGAGAACTTGTGACTGACTGGACGAGTGGGGGGACGGGGTAATCAAACCCGGTTCTCCTAGATAAGAACCTGGACTCTTAACCAATACACCAAACTGGCTCTGAACCTGGGTGCCCCACATGCTAGTCCAACGCTCAATCACTACACCACAATGACTCTAAGGGTCATACAGAGTTACTGTCTGTAATTCAGAGAAAGAGTCTCTCTGTTTGGCATGCAGAAGGCCCCAGGTTCAGTCCTCAGTATCTCCAGTTAAAAGGAGCAGGTAGTAGGAGATGTGCAAGGCAGTTTGCCAGTTTGAGTAGAAAAGAACAGACCTCGATGAACTGATGATCTGCACTGCACCACAAAAGACCTTGAAAACCAACAGGGCAGGCCTGAATTCCAGGCATCCAGATTTGCACCTGCCATGTGGGCTGGAAAAAGAACAAAATGGTTTAAGAGGATGGCACCTCTTGTGTCACTGCAGCAGAGAACCCATCAGGGCAGAGGCCCTGCAAACTTTTTAGAGCCATGTGGATCATGCAGCCCATAATGGTTCTTCTCCTGGGGTGTTTTCGCACTCACGTTTTACTGGCGCCACGACCCTCCTGACGCCGGCGAATCTGCATGGATTTCGCACCAGAAGCGCCGGCGCACCCAGAAGCGCCGGCTACTTCCGTCGCTAAGCCAGCGCAAACGTTTTCCTGCATCTTTGCGATTTGCGTTTGCGCTGGCTTAGCGACGGAAGTAGCCGGCGCTTCTGGGTGCGCCGGCGCTTCTGGTGCGAAATCCATGCAGATTCGCCGGCGTCAGGAGGGTCATGGCGCCAGTAAAACGTGAGTGCGAAAACGGCCCTGGTCTTCTCCAGGAAGCCTGCATGGACCTTCCTTGAAGCACAAAGGACCTCTTTGTCCTCTGGTACAATGGTTAAGTGCACAGACTCTTATCTGGGAGAGCCGGGTTTGATTCCCCACTCCTCCCCTTGCAGCTGCTGGAATGGCCTTGGGTCAGCTATAGCTTCTGGCAGAGGTTGTCCTTGAAAGAGCAGCTTCTGGAAGAGCCCTCTCAGCCCCACCTACTTCACAGGGTGTCTGTTGTGGGGGGAGGATATAGGAGATTGTAAGCCGCTCTGAGTCTCTGATTCAGAGAGAAGGGCGGGGTATAAATCTGCAGTCTTCTTCTTATCCATGGGTGCAAACATATACACAGGTTTCCCACCCCATGACTCATCCACCAGTCACCCATTTCACAGAAGGCCAGTCAGCAGCCAGAGGCCCTCCACAAGGACACCCAGCTTTAAGTGCAGCACCTGCAGCCTTCCCCTGTCCTCCCAATTTCCATCTATTTCCGCACCCCCCCCCCCGAGGGTTTGCAGACACCTCGTCTGATAGACAATTCTGGCTGCCACCCAAAGATGAAGGATAATTACCAAGACGTTTCTCGGTAATTCTGTGCTCAGTATCAGAAAATGAGATTTGTCATTTTGCAGATGACAACCAAATTGTAGGATATCCATTTGCCAGGAAAGTGACTTCAGGATAGGTTCCCCCCCGCCCTTCCTTTCTGTTAATTTGACGGAACAAAGGAAAAAGGCAGAGGGTTTTTGTCTGTCTGTTCGTGTGAAAGCACAGAGGACAGTAAGCTGCAAGTTGTTTTGTGTGTTTGGAAACAAAATAATGAACGGGGGGGGCGGGGGGAGCTGCAAAAGTTTGCCCATGTGCAAAACCCCCTCTGCAAAAAAAAAAAAAAAGGGAAAAAAGGGTACCTCATGGACCAGCCTAAGAACATAAGAGAAGCCATGTTGGATCAGGCCAATGGCCCATCCAGTCCAACATTCTGTGTCACACAGTGGCCAAAAAACTGAGGTGCCATCAGGAGGTCCATCAGTGGGGCCAACAACAGGCAATTTTTATTACAGGATTAATTCAATGCATTTTGAACAATCTTCTGGCACTTATCCCAAAGGTGTGCGCTTGTGCTTCTCACCCTGAAGTTCTTCCTCCCATCTCTCCTTTTTAGGATTTGCACCAATGCACAACAAAGTATGGGCCAGGTCTTGCTTTCTTGCACACATCTTCTGCAAACGACTGACTGCACTCCAGAGATTAGATTCCAAGAGAGGACAGGGACCTCACCTATCCCGGCCTCACACAGGCACAGGTAACGATTTCCCAGTTATGAACACTTCCTACTTGACACCTCTGCCATCATCACTGGGAGCCCTGCGCGAGGCTTTAATTATTATTTCTTTACTTAAAAGCCGCTTTGCTTTGCAAAAAAAAGAAGAAAAAAGTCCAAAGTGGCTTTCAGCACTGATAGCAACGGACTGCAAGCAAGTGCGGCAGCTTCCGTTGGTCCAGGTCTCCGATCTGTGTTAGAAGAGATGTTTTGCCAGTCAATCAACCCTGGATTTGCACTCTACAAGGAGCTACACACGCACACGCACACACAAGCCCAGAGTGCAAGCAAACAATTTCCTCCTAACCGACTCGGGAGGAGAAATCTCTGAGTGCTCCTCTCTTCTCGCCTGCTGCTCCGTTATTGCTAGCCTGTCAGTAACAAATGAAATCACATTAACCCCGATTTACACAGGCGGGACTTAAAATGTGGCATCCATTTCCACCCCCCTGCTAACGTGCAATGGCCAATTAATCACACCACCCAGGGGAACGGCTGGCCCTGCATGTATCACAAGAGCAATGAGGAGCTGGTTAGGAAATGGCAGCCTGGGGGGGGGGGAGCCGGGGACGTGAAGCCTGCCACAGTGTGAATGCTGGACTGTAGTTAATTTAACAAAGATACCCCCCACCACCCTTCCCGGTCCCTTTTTGGGGGAAATTGGGATCAGATCTCACACCCGGGATGCTGTGACGATAAAGCACATTTGCATTGCGCCTGTGTTAGAGGTAAGTGGGGTGAGGGGCTATAGCGCAGCAGAAAAGCCTCCGCTTGCATGCAGAAGGTTCCAGGTTCAATCCCTGGCATCACCAGTTAAAAGGACCAGGTAGGAGGTGATGTGAGAGGCTTCTGCCTCGGACTGTGGAGAGCCAATGCCAGTCTTGAGTAGACTAGACTGACCTTGATGGACCGATGCTCTGATTCAGCCCCAGGCAGCTTCATGGGTGCATGTGTGAGTGGGGCTTCAAGGGAGTGCCCCCCTCTGAGAATTGCTATGGCAAGACAGAAGCACAGGTTAGATCAAGCCACCTTTCCCCATTGAACTTGACCAAGTTCTCCTCATCCCATTTGGCTGTTATATGAGTAGATTCCTGATCCTCAGCATAGCCTTTTCAGGCAGTCCAAAGGGACCCTCTCTTACACCAAGAGAGCCAGTTTGGTGTAGTGGTTAAGTGTGCGGACTCTTATCTTGGAGAACTGGGTTTGATTCCCCACTGCTCCACTTGTACCTGCTGGCATGGCCTTGGGTCAGCCACAGCTCTTGCAGGAGTTGTCCTTGAAAGGGCAGCTTCTGTGAGAGCCCTCTCAGCCCCATCCACCTCACAGGGTGTCTGTTGTGGGGGGAGAAGATATAGGAGATTGTGAGCCGCTCTGATTCAGAGAGAAGGGCGGGGTATAAACCTGCAGTCTTCTTTGTCTTCTCCTTCTCCTCCACCACCACCAAAAGAAAAAGATTTGCAGCCCAAATGGGTTTCACAGAGCACAGGCAGGCACATAAGGGGAAATGCTGTGCACCAGGCACTAGATTACACATGAATCGACAAAATGAATCATTTTGTATAGGATATCTGATAAAGCTTCCTTGCTCCAAGGCACGACCCTGTGCAGCAGACCAGGCAAGTGGCTGTTTACAAGCCTGTATTGCAGCCGATTAAGTAAGCTTGATACGGAACTCTTATCGCTCTAGTGGTGGGGATAGGGCAGGCAAACACACAAGCCTTTATCTTACGGACTTGTAACATGCATGCATCACTTCCCCATTATTTAATGCACAAAGTAGTTAACAGCACAGACGCCAAACGCAAGCCACTAAAACTGCCACACCCCACGCCAAAGCAACCTCTTTTCAACAAGCCAGTTCCACGGTTAGCAGCTGAGAGTCCCCACTTTTCAGCCTTCGATTGTTCAGACAAGTGCTTCGAGAGGGAGGAAGAGTGTTAGCAGGACGATTCCGACCGTGGCCATAACGCTGCCACCAAAAGGCTTCCATTTGAATGCATGGCTTGATACCAGCGAAGGGCCCCTGTTTCTCCAAAGAGCTTTTAATTACATGGGCCTAGATAACCGAGGAGCTACTTGATAATGAGGAGTTCCTATAGCAACCACTCCTTTCCACCAGCACCACTGGAGTCCCCGGTTCATCTGCCTGCAAGTAGAGCATTTCACTTTCTAAAAATTTTTTTTTTTAAAAAAAGGATCTTCTTGTTTATCCAGGTTGCTTGACAGCTCGACTGTTTCATCTGTCATTGTGTACAGGAAGTCTCAGCTGGCAGGGAGCCTTGGAGCTGGTCTCACGAGCTGCGGCTGCTCCCTTACTTTGCTCCACCCACCCCTGTACAACTGGGAACAGCTTAAGAATGTAGAAGAAGAAGAAGACGAAGAAGATTTATACCCCGCTCTTCTCTCTGAATCAGAGACTGAGTGGCTTACAATCTCCTTTATTTCCTCCCCCCACAACAGACACCCTCTTGAGATAGGTGAGGCTGAGAGGGCTCTCACAGCAGCTGCCCTTTCAAGGGCAACCTCTGCCAGAGCTATGGCTGACCCAAGGCCATTCCAGGAGATGAAAGCGGAAAAGTGGGGAATCAAACCCGGATCTCCCAGATAAGAGTCTGCACACTTAACCACTACACCAACTGGCATTGGAAGAGCCCTATTGGACCAGACAGCAGTCCATCTAGACCAGAATCCTGCCACACAGAGTGGCCATCCAGTTACTCTGGATGGCCAATGACACGGCAAAGAGGTCAAGACCTTCCCCCGGTGTTGCCTCCTGGCTCTGGGGTTCAGACGTTTAGTGTCTCTGAAATTGGAGGTTCCCCACAGCCACTGATAGTCTTCTCCTCCATTAATCTATCTAATGTCCTTTTAAAGCTGTCTACGCCTGTGGCATTCCCAGTAGTAATGTATGGCTGTGAGAGCTGGACCATAAGGAAGGCCGAGTGTAGAAGAATAGATGCTTTTGAGCTGTGGTGCTGGAAAAGACTCTTGAGAGTCCCTTGGACTGCAAGAAGATCAAATCATTCAGTCCTAAGGGAAATCAACCCTGACTGTTCCCTGGAAGGTCAGATGCTGAAGCTGAAGCTCAAATACTTTGGCCACCAAATGAGAAGGGAGCACTCCCTGGAGAAGATCCCGATGCTGGGAAAGACAGAAGGCAAAAGAAGAAGGGGACGGCAAAAGATGAGATGACCGGACAGCGTTACTGATGTAACAAACACGAATTTGAGCAGACTTCGGAGGGCCTGGCGTGACTTTTGTCCATGGGGTCGCAAAGAGTCGGACTCGACTGTGCGACTGAACAACAACACGCCTGTGGCCGCCACCGCATCTTCTGGCAGCGAGTTCCACATTTTAATCACTAGAACTCCCTGGTCCTCTCTGCACCTACCGTGCAACACTTTGGTACCCTTTCCCCAGCTTCCCCCCGCTTTCTGCCCTGCTTCTTGCTGCTGCTGCTTAGACTCCACTCTCACTCGCCTGCCTCCCCTACTGAAATCCTTCTCAAAACAGGACTCTTCCAGGAGCAGCTCCTCTAGCTCTCTCTGCCGCTAGGGGCTG